>NC_134826.1:5543451-5607067 GCF_004210375.1 Tachypleus tridentatus | reverse complement strand
AATTCTTATCTTTCAAACACCTGTCATTCTGACATTTTTTACATCAAAACTAAAACCACATTTTCATTATTGTAATATTGATGTTCTTATCCCTTCAAACACCTATTATTCTGACACATTCTATCACATGAAAACTAAAACAACAATTTTTATGTATAGTAATACTGACATTCTTTTCTTTTAAACACCTGTCATTCCGAACATGATTGTAAACAAAATTAAAACGATATTATATGTATAGTAATGTTGATGTTCTTATCTTTTTAAACACCTGTAATTCAAACATTCTTGTAAAACAAAATTAAAACCATATTTTCTGTTTAGTTATGTTAATGATGTTCTTATCTTTCAAACACCTGTCATTCGAAATTCTTGTATATAAAATCTGAAACGATATTTTTTATGTATAGTAATGCTGATGTTCTTATCCTTCAAACAGCTCTCACTCCGACATTTTTGTACATCAAAATACAACCATATTTTCTGTATAGTAATGTTGATGTTCTTATCCTTCAAACAGCTCTCACTCCGACATTTTTGTACATCAAAATACAACCATATTTTCTGTATATAGTAATGCTGATGTTCTTATCCTTCAAACAGCTCTCCTCCGACATTTTGTACATCAAAAAATACAACCATATTTTCTGTATAGTAATGTTGATGTTCTTATCCTTCAAACAGCTCTCACTCTCGACATTTTGTACATCAAAATACAACCATATTTTCTGTATAGTAATGTTGATGTTCTTATCCTTCAAACAGCTCTCACTCCGACATTTTTGTACATCAAAATACAACCATATTTTCTGTATAGTAATGTTGATGTTCTTATCCTTCAAACAGCTCTCATCCACGACATTTTTGTACATCAAAATAAAACCATATTTTCTGTATAGTAATGTTGATGTTCTTATCCTTCAAACAGCTCTCACTCCGACATTTTTGTACATCAAAATACAACCATATTTTCTGTATAGTAATGTTGATGTTCTTATCCTTCAAACAGCTCTCACTCCGACATTTTTGTACATCAAAATACAACCATATTTTCTGTATAGTAATGTTGATGTTCTTATCCTTCAAACAGCTCTCACTCCGACATTTTTGTACATCAAAATACAACCATATTTTCTGTATAGTAATGTTGATGTTCTTATCCTTCAAACAGCTCTCACTCCGACATTTTTGTACATCAAAATACAACCATATTTTCTGTATAGTAATGTTGATGTTCTTATCCTTCAAACAGCTCTCACTCCGACATTTTTGTACATCAAAATACAACCACATTTTCTGTATAGTGATGTTGATGTTCTTATCTTTCAAACACCTGTTATTTCGACATTTTTGACATCAAAACTAAAACCACATTCTCTGTATTGTAATGTTGATGTTCTTATCTTTCAAACACCTGTCATTCCGACATTCTTGCAAATCAAAATATAACCATATTTTCTGTATAGTAATGTTGATGTTCTGATCTTTCAAACACATGTTATTCCAACATTCTTGGCTATCAAAACTAAAACCATATTTTCTCAATAGTAATGTTGATGTTCTTATCTTTCAAACACTAGTTATTCCGACATTCTTGTATATCAAATCTAAAACGATATTTCCTGTATAGTAATGCTGATGTTCTTATCTTTCAAAAACCTGTAATTCCGACATTTTTGTACATCAAAACTAAAACTATATTTTCTGTACAGTAATGTTCATGTTCTTATCTCTGAAAAAAATCTTATTCCTACATTCTTGCACATCAAAACTAAAACCACATTTTCATTATATTAATGTTGATGTTCTTATCTTTCAAACAGTTCTCATTCCGACATTGTTGTACATAAAAACTAAAACTATATTTTATGTATAGTAATATTGATGTTCTTTTCTTTTAAACACCTGTAATTGCGACACCCTTGTAAACAAAATTAAAACGATATTCTATGTATAGTAATGTTAATGTTCTTATCTTTCAAACACCTATCATTCCGACATTCTTGTACATTAAAATACAACCATATTTTCTGTATAGTAATGTTGATGTTCTTATCTTTCAAAGACTAGTCATTCCGACATTCTTGTATATCAAAACTAAAACCATATTTTCTGTACAGTAATGTTGATGTTCTTATCTTTGAAACACCTGTCATTTCGACATTCTTGTACATCAAATCTAAAACCATATTTTCTGTATAGTGATGTTGATGTTCTTATGTTTAAAACATTTATTATTCCGACATTCTTCCACATGAAAACTAAAACCACATTCTTTGTTTTGTAATATTAATGTTCTTACATTTCAAACACCTGTCATTCAAACATTCTTGCACATCAAAAAAAAACCAATTTTCTGTATTGTAATATTAATGTTTCAAACACCTATCATTCCGACGTTCTTGCACATCAAAACAAAAACCATATTTTCTGTTTATTAAGTTGATGTTCTTTTCTTTTAAACACCTGCCATTCCGACATCCTTGTACATCAAAACTAAAACGATATTCTGTGTATTGTAATGTTGATGTTCTTATCTCTCAAATACCTGTCATTCCGACATTCTTGCACATCAAAACTAAAACCATGTTTTCTGTATAGTAATGTTGATGTCCATTTGAAGTCTAAAGAAGTAAGAATTTTATGGTTATAATTCCACAATACAAGGAATGAAACTGTCTTTCCATATTTATTTAATCTACAAATGTATTTCATGGTTATTAAACTTTATAAAATGGACAGCAACCAAAAACAAAGAGATTACCTACAAGAGATAAAGTTTCTCATTGTTCATTAACATTTACCATCAAAGATGTTAAAAGTTCTATAAGTACTTTCTCACTAAATCATGTTTTACTGTTTTCCCATCTTAAGTTTCTTACTATGTTATCTTATGGTAGAATATTTAACTTTTTCCATTAGCTGTAAATTCTCTAGGTAGAATACATAATAACACAACATACAGAGCCACCTTTGGTCAACAATGCTATTTGCCAGTTTTTTCACACCTTGCTCCTTGATATATGAAGCACTGATATTAGACTGTTCAGGGTTAGACACAACATCTACTCATAACACCTATAAGAACTTGTACAAGTTTATGACTTTAGTTATAGTCATTTATTATCATTCAGGTTGTAATGATTTAGTCCTGTTGTATATGTAACATCAAAACAAAAAAAATTTTAAATTGTAACATAAGATAAACACAGTAGACTGAAGGGATTCTTATGCAAGTATCTTAGAGTAAGATATCTGAGATCAGTATAGAAGAACTGAATAAGAGCATCCATAAGATAAATAAATAAAATAAAGTTGTCCTTCAGTTATTGAAATCTCATATCACGTAATACTTTGATATGAAAGCACTGTAATGCTGTAGCACATGAGCTGAAAAGTTAACAAACATGCCACTTACTCATAAAATTATTAAAAACTGTACCATTGGTAAGCTGTTTTAAACTTAAGATACTGACTTGTGTGAACTACAGAAAAATTTGGTACCCTGTTTATCAGTAGCTTGGTGACATTTATATTATAAAACTGATGCTTCTCTATGTAAGAATTAAATATTCTTTAAGGTTTATGTTAATAAATTACGACATCTCATATTGTGAACATAAGTGACTGTGTGAAAGTATATTCAGTGTGTCAATAATTATTTTTAAGTCACTGATCGTAGCAGATAAGTTCAGTGGGAAATACTGAAGTAAAACATTATGTCTGTGGTTACAGACAAAACAAAGGTAAACATGACAGCTCTTAAGAAGAGAAACATAATCTGATAGAACATATGTTTGTAATCTCTTCTATTGAGGTTTATTTTTGTAAAAGATGAAGATAAGAAACATTCTTACCTTTCCATTCTTTTCAGCTGCTTACTAAGTTCACTTTGTTCATTTATTAGTTGCATTTGTTGTGTTGAGATATGCTCAAGCTTTGGTTGGATTTGACTGACTCCAGTGTAATCCTGAATCTCCCGAGCTTGTTTCAGCCGGACCTTGATTTCTTCCTGCTGTCGACCCAAACTCTTAAGTTGTTCATCAATATTTTCCAGCCTCTCCTGGAAGAGTAAATATTCCTTATCCTTAAAAACACAACAACTCCATTTTAAATGATTTAACAAGATAATTCATCAAACCAGCACTTGGTGGCAGCACTTGGTAATGGAATATTGTTTATTACAGTTCACAAGCAACTGCACATGTAACATCAAAAGGTATAAGGATAAAAGTGAAACTTTTAATTATGCAGTTTACTTATTACTTTCAATGCAATAGCTTTTAAAATATAACGTGATTTTATGATGTTTTTGCAGACACGACTAGATCTATTTCTTATTAAAGAGAAAGTTACACAATGGGTTATCTGTGTTCTTCCAACTGCAGGTATTTAAACCCAAGTTTTAGCACTGCAGCTGCAAGACTTAATGCTGAGACACTGTGTGATGGGAGGGGAGAGACACAACTGGAAGAAAGGTGATTTGGTTCTATTCAAAGTGAAACAGCTCTTATGTCAAGCATGATTTTAATTTGGAATGTGTAAGAAATGGTTGAATAGCATATTTTATATTACAAAACGAAATAAATGTTTTCACTATTTCAATTTGGAAGGTGAAATGAAACACTAACATTTTATATCTTATGATAAACTTTTAAACAGTACAAATTAAAACATTACAAAAGTTCAAAAAGAAACAAGGTTAGAAAGTATGAAACTAAATATGAAGAAATGCTGTGATATAAAACATTCAATTTCTGGATAGGAAAAGAACCATTGTTTGTAATTTAAATATTTCAAAACCTGTTATAAGTATTCTACACTTTAATTGAACACATGATTTTTACACAAGTAGTTATAAAGATTTGAAGTTTGATACTTCTCTAACACTGTCACAGTGGTATGTGGACTTATACTGCTAGAAACCAGGTTCTTATACCCATGGTGGTCAGAGCACAGATAGCCCTTTGTGTAACTTTGTGCTTAGTAACAAAACAACAACAGTTTTTACTGCAATGTTTCAATTTTTATAAACTTTAAAAATATAAAGTTGCATATAGTCAAGATACATACCTTTTTAAAAATTCAAGGGTATTGTACCTTTGAGTTTCATTCTTAATAACAGTTATTCAAAAATTATATTAAAAGAAACTTTGTACAAAAATCACTAATACCATTCACAACTGAAAACAAGATAAGTCTTTATACACACTATCTGACCTTGTTAGCAATTACAAAACATATGAATTGTGTGCCATAGTTGGAACTGTATCTACCACAGCTAAACTGGCATTATTATTAGCTTTTATCCTTAGAAATGGCCTCCGGTCACACATACAGATTTTCATCTCATATAACTGAAAGATACAATAAAAAGCACTGGCAAGCTGTGTTAATGAATGTAAAACAAATAAGTTTTCAAAAACACAATTAAAGTTTGAACCATTAGAGTGAGAGGAAAAAACTGAAAATGAACTGAATAAGAAAGCATGTTTTCTACAAGCGTGTAAACATACTCAATCCCTAAACCTGAAATTCATAAAATATTAGAATTCTTATTCAAAACATATTTCTATGCTTCAACAAACCAGAAGAGAAGTACACACCTCCACACCTTCCACCTTGATACACCGGTAGGATCAAATTTGGGAACCATACCTGATGATACACCGGTAGGATCAAATTTGGAAACCATACCTGATGATACACCAGTAGGATCAAATTTGGGAACCATACCTGATGATACACCAGTAGGATCAAATTTGGGAACCAGACCTGATGATACACCAGTAGGATCAAATTTGGAAACCATACCTGATGATACACCAGTAGGATCAAATTTGGGGACCATACCTGATGATACACCAGTAGGATCAAATTTGGAAACCATACCTGATGATACACCAGTAGGATCAAATTTGGGAACCATACCTGATGATACACCAGTAGGATCAAATTTGGAAACCATACCTGATGATACACCAGTAGGATCAAATTTGGGGACCATACCTGATGATACACCAGTAGGATCAAATTTGGGAACCATACCTGATGATACACCAGTAGGATCAAATTTGGGAACCATACCTGACATTTTTTTCTCTTTTCTTCAAGTTGAACTTTGTCGGTTACACTGTTAGGGCTTGGGTCAAGCCTAGGATGTTTGCAATTTTCTTCATCAAAAGACCTGTTATAGCTCTGTGACCTGTAAGTATCATCCAAACTGGTCATTATGTTCTAGCTGCCATGTAGAAAACCCATCAAGCTCATCTCGAATCATGACACTTTTTGAATGAAGTGATAACTTAATTAGAACTTACAGTTCCAAACCTTCTCACAAATGATAAAATGTATTTTTGTTTATAAAGTGTAAGTTCCCAAGCTAAAAGAATACTACAGGTGGATACAGCTATATTTTAATTTAATATAATAGTAATCTAATGATAATAAAACCTTGTTTTAAAAATAAAACCTGAAGGTCTGAAAAAATTAAAATTTCAAAGATTAATATCCTGTTTTTTAAATAATTCAGATTGTTTTACCATATATTCCTTACTTTAATTTTTATTCCACTACTAACATAACAAAGTAATGGCTCATTTTTATCAGCATAAAAACAAACCAACATCCATGTCTCTATCTCTTTTTATTTCATATGGAGAAAACTTACTAATTTTGTTTGTGCATGGGAAGTGTAACTAAAGCCAGGATTGTGGAATAAAAATCATTAACTGAACCTCTAACAAAAAAAAAAAATGTTTTCTACTCAAATTAATGAAACTACAAATTCACCAAATCAGCTGAGAATGCAACTGTTTTGAATAAATGAGTTACAGTATGAAACACACAAAATAACATAAAATATTTAAATATATTACACTGCAGTGGTTTTATTCTTAATGTTACAAAGTTATGAACATTTTAATAGAGTTGTCACCCTTTGTCAGCATCAATAACTTGTATATATTGAAGTATTAGTTCATTAATTAATGTAAGTAGTAAATTAAATACACAAACATTCTTAATTCAACTTCTGAATCACACACTTTAGCTGTCATAGAAAGTTAGTACCTGGAATGGCCCTTGAGTACTGGTAGCCGCTGTCTCGCATGACTTGACGAGCCAGAGGGAAGAGTTCATCTCGACGGGTCAGGAGGGAAGGTATATGTTTACAGATTTGAGCAGCAGCCTCATTAACAGATACCTAATTAAAAATAGATAATTAGTCCAAATAATGTTTAACTGCTAAGGTGTTTTAATTATTTAAGACTTCATGAAATACTGAAGCATACACTGTACTCAGGTCTGTTAGTATGTTTAGTTAATGAGTTACACATTTACACTGCTACTACAACAGTGCTAAGAAGAAACAAGTGCTTTGAAATTCTGAACAGAGTTCATTAATATTCATTACCAAATTTGCATTATGGCAAAACCTACATGAATATATCTGTTTTATTACCTTAATATGAATATCCAGAGGAAAGACAATATTTAAATATGTTTTGTATTATACTTCTATTACTAATTTTTTATATGTCCCACATGTGTGATTTATAATCCATCGTTACAAAGAACAACTTCAGAAAGTTAGTTGGTGTTTTAGCTAAGGGCATTAATTATCTACTTTAACCTTTATTTATAATTCAATTTTTAATGTACATTTCTAATGTCTGAAGTCTAGCTTAGAGAAAACCATTAATAATGAAATAAAATATTACTGTAAGCTATTATGCAGTAAACATTAACCACAAACTCTTGCAATCAAGTAAGTTTCCAACACAGCTTCACACTGTCACTTTAATGAAGATACATTGATATAGTTGTATTCTTTTATTATTGTTACAAAAACTGTTTAAAACAATTTATGTACAATACACATATGGAAAAAAATTACTGGTCATAAAATGCTGTCTGTTATTAGCAGAAACATAACATTTGAAAATGAGGATATTACTTGCTGTTTATTATAACTTCTTTTCTGTAACTGTAATACTATCTAATGTCTATCTTTAAAAAATGGTGTTAGGAAAATATTGTACCACTAATATCCTACAATTAAAGCTTTGACTGACGCATCATTGATACAAACAGTACTAGTGGATGCAACTTAAAACCTGGCTTTACCCTCAGCTGACAAAAGTATGGAAGAAATATGTTATACCAATAATAACTGTACAACACAACTAATGCCTAGTTTCAACATCCGCTGGTTAAAACTTTAAAAAACTGTTTTCTTTATTGTAAAAGTCCTTAATAAGAGGACTTGGACTAGCTACCAATACTGTAAGACAGCATATAAAATTACAAAATTTCATAGAATTAGGTAAAAAAATAAAAAAGTACAAACTATAAAATATGTTTGTTTAAACTGTGAACAACTTTTAAAATTTCTGAAAAAGTTAGTATTTTTAATGTAACATACAAGCAACCAAAGCTTGTAAAATTTGGTGTTCTGAGTGTGTATATTCAGTACTGAAAATAGAAACTGATAAACAAATTTCAAACATTTTAACTTATGTAATGTGAATGCCATAGAATATTCATATCTTCTAAACTTCCCCTCAGCAATATATTTGTGGACTCACACTGTAAGAAACTGGGTTTCAACACCCATGGTGGGCAGAGCACATATAGCATATTGTGTAGCTTTGTGCTTAAGTACAAACAAACAAAACCTTCTAAACTTTGGCACTTTATTAGAGTCCTTGATATAAAACGTTTTTCAGTTAACACCTAAATCATTTGGTGTTTCACTTTCTGCTGTAAACACTATTCAATATTTTGTTATGTATGTGTTTTATTTGAGTAGTACAGTAAGCTATCTTTCAGTTAACACACTCTACTGAAACGATAACTTAGAATAATTTTAACTATTTTCTTACAGATACTGAGAAAAAAGAAAAATACATTTCTGGTAACAAGTTATTTGGCCACAACAAACCTCGTGTAAGGTAAGGGGTTTTTTCTGGCTTTCTCTTGCAGTCAAATCGACCATAGATAGCTGCATATTTCCTTATTTCATCCATACGACGTGGATCGTCTTCAACCATGTTCATTACACACTAAAGGAATGTAAAATTGGACATGCCACTTAACAGTTATATGTTGATTTGTAAACAGTGCTATTCAACAACCCTGTGATAAAAAAACAACAATTTTGTTAAGTTTGTATGACACATACAAACACACATCTGTTTACCTTCTAGTTTGTTTGTTTTTTAAAACATTCAATATTTTGAGTTCTGGATGACAATATGAATTTAAATGTGTCTAGGTCTTTCAAAACCTCATCACTTTGAAACTGATTTGGTAATGACTGATGATTAGAATATATCATCATATAATAAATGAAAGAAAAATATGGAAGAGAATAAATTGAAAGACATGCACGGTTTCCAAACTATTCATCTTTATGTACCTGAGACTTAAGGAAATATTGTAATATTGAAACAAAAATCAGTCCACATACAAAATAAACTTGCAAAACTTTCGAACTCAACAAGACAAATATATTTTAATTAAATTAACGAATTAAAGTTACGAGTCAAATAAACCAGAAAAAAAGTCACCGAGTACGTATTTTTAATGAACGTCGCAAGTAATCAGAGCCATTTAATAATACCGACATATTACTTTTCTTTTAATATAATTAATGACGTTGATAGCCGAAAGGTGGCGTAAGCGTTGCATAGAATTTCACAGTCTTTACATAAGTGAAAATAAACATCTTCTTAACTCTTTGCTTCGTAAGTGCTGAGAAGTAGATTAACTAATCATATAAAGTTAATATTCTACTTTGAATACGAAATTTATATGGATACACACATATATATAAGAACATAAAATTCAAAACTACTTGGATAGGGCTAACGATTTTGTGTGTGTTAAATACATCAGGTTCAGGAAGCAATGTTACAAAAATTACGTTACAATAAAAATATCTTTTCCTTTGTCACAGTCCACTACCCTTTGCTTTGTGGCGTGCCTGTACCCCTTTCATTCCACGGTGGGCGATCCCAAATGACGCGGATTGAGCAGTCATCATTCTGTCATGTCAGCTGCGCACTAGTACATACAATAATCGATATGCAAATAAGGAGCCATTTATTCAAGAGAACTTCTATAGAAATCAAGCTACTTGTCCTTGCTTGTGACAGTAAAGAATGTATTTACTTTCTTTCACTACTTACGCTTCAATTTGATGAAAGAGGACAGCGCCACGTAGCAGGAAATACGTACACTGTTGTTTTTTTTCTTTCCCTCTAGACTCTCACGGTAACTTTAAAATAATTACAATAAAAATGGGATGGGTGTGTGTGTTTCGTGTTTTCCTTATAGCAAAGCCACAAAGGGCTATCTGCTCAGCCCACCGAGGGGAATCGAACCCCTGATTTTAGCGTTGTAAATCCGGAGGCATACCGTTGGTGGGATGGGTGGAAGTCTGTTTCAGAAAGGTTATTAGTTAATATACACTGTTGTATTTCACGTACTCATCAAATACACTAGCTCTCGTGAAACTGAAAGAATAAATACAGAAGAATAAAACGCATAATAGTCAAGAAGGATTTCTCAATTTTATGTTATGAATGAAAAATTAAAAAATACATAGAAGTCTGTGCTAGAGAAGATGGTGGATACACCTCACCAATTTTAGAAGAAATGAAAAACACATTAAACTTTATTACATCTTTTATAACAGAATAAATGAAAATTTGGTACTAGGATGACAGTTTCTGATGATAATAGCTTAGTTGGCTTAAGCATCATGGGTTCTAATCCTGCTGAGTTCCCTCTTTTCTAGAAGACTTTTACAGCGGAGAAAGCTAGAAACAATATACCAATAAGTAAATCAGCTAATACGTACCGAAACAATATTGGTATTGGTCAATTAATGATAAAGTAAAACAACAAACACATAAAAACAATAGTATAATAAGGGACAAATACTCAAGTATCAGAGAAAGTATGAAAACTTACCTATCAGTTTTAAAAGAACTGGAACAGTAATTCCTAAGTCTCAGAGTTTGTCAAATATAACCACCAACTTAGCTTCAGACATTAATATATTTTAGGTAAATTTACACTTCTCTAGATGGTAGAACAAAACCATGTAGTAACTCACACAGTAATATGTAGTAGCTCGGAACAATGTTTGAACTCTGAACTACGTATACGGACTACAATATATATATATATATATATATATATTGCTTAACTGTTTATAATTTCGCGCAAAACTACACGAAGGTTATCTGCGATAGCCGTCCCTAATTTACCAATGTGAGCCTAGAGGGAAGCCGGTTAGTTATCACCACCCACGGCCAACTTTTAGGCTGCTCTTTTACTAACGAACAGTAGGACTGACCAACAGATTAAGACGCCCCTACGACTGAAAGTACGAACATCTTTGGTGTGACAGGGATTTAAACCCGTAACCTTAGACTACGAGTCAAGTGCCATAACCACTTGGCCATATTGCTTCAACTTGAAACTCAATTCTGTGTTCATATACATTAAAGTGATGACTGTTGTTAAGTGCAAAACTACACAATAGGATATCTGCGCGGTAGCCACAACAGGTAACGAAGCCAGGTTTTTACCTATAAAAATTACCGCTGATTTCCAAGGGGAAGGAGTGAACATATCAAGATGAATTAAAAAAATAAGGCATTGAAACACTTTTGTCGTCTATCATGTAGGCGGTAGCGATGCTTATGTAGGAGATGTCTCTTATTTTTAATCGACTGGTATTTGAAACATATCCGTAACAGGTAACTGGAAGTTTTAAATACCATACAGTTGTTTCCATTTATAAAATATCTATGTAATAACTAATCAATAACAGACACTTATTGACTAATCATTAACAAATATTACACTTGAAACCTCACTGTATTTAAAACTTGATTATAAATACAATGTTCCGATGTCGTTTGAAACACTGAATTAAAAAACAAGCAAACAAACAAGAAAAAGAAAACATTAAAAACAAGTAAATTTAAATATTTCCTGTATAGTACAAAAATTAACACACAGCAGGAACACATATGTATATAAATTTAAATATTTCCTGCATAGTACCACAGACACAAATTAACACACAGCAGGAACACATATATATCTGTGTTTTTGTGGTTATATATATATAACTGTTGAATCACAAATGAATTTACTTTATCCTACGTTTTCCTGTTAACATTCAACTATACTATGTGGCTGTACTGTTATGTTGGGCTCATAGAAATGTTATCTCTACTGTCTTGTTTACATTGTTTTGAAAGATTAATATTATCCATCCCAATTATCTTCCTTACATTGTTTTGAAGGATTTATATTAGCCATCCCCACTATCTTGTTTACACTGTTTTTGAAGGATTGATATTAGCCATCCCTACTATCTTGTTTACAATGTTTTTGAAGGATTGATATTAGCCATCTCTATTAACTTGTTTACAATGTCTTTCAAGGATTAATATTAGCCATCCCTACTATCTTGTTTACACTGTTTTTGAAGAATTGGTATTAGCCATCCCTATTATCTTGTTTACAATGTTTTTGAAGGATTGATATTAGCCATCTCTATTAACTTGTTTACAATGTTTTTGAAGGATTGATATTAGCCATCTCTATTAACTTGTTTACACTGTTTTTGAAGGATTGATATTAGCCATCCCTACTATCTTGTTTACACTGTTTTTGAAGAATTGATATTAGCCATCCCTATTATCTTGTTTACAATTTTTTTGAAGGATTGATATTAGCCATCTCTATTAACTTGTTTACAATGTTTTTGAAGGATTGATATTAGCCATCTCTATTAACTTGTTTACACTGTTTTTGAAGGATTGATATTAGCCATCCCTACTATCTTGTTTACACTGTTTTTAAAGGATTGATAGTAGCCATCCCTACTATCTTGTTTACACTGTTTTTGAAGAATTGATATTAGCCATCCCTACTATCTTGTTTACACTATTTTTAAAGGATTGATATTAGCCATCCCTACTATATTGTTTACAATGTCTTTCAAGGATTGATATTAGTCATCTCTATTAACTTGTTTACACTGTTTTTGAAGGATTGATATTAGCCATCCCTACTATATTGTTTACATTGTTTTGAAGGATCGGTATTAGCCATCCCTACTATCTTGTTTACACTGTTCTTGAAGTATTGATATTAGCCATCCCTATTATATTGTATACATTGTATTTGAGGAGTTTTTCTTTAGCTGTATATTTAGGGTCGATGTTTATAAATAGATAATATTTACGTTGTTACCTTAATATCTGCATTATATTTCCGAATGTAATTATTCTTTCTTTTTGAGGGTAATTTATCTAGCTAGACTGAGCATTGTTTTGATAGGTATCACTTCTCTGGCCATTTTATCCGTATAAATATATAAAAATACCTTAAACTAACAACATTGTATTCTTCTAGTTTGAAAATTTTAAAGTAGGCCCAACTTCGAAACGATATAGTAAAACACACATATTAATCGAAATCCTACGACACAGTTATCAGTAAGGTAATGTTTTAGTTCGTTTCGTTTAGGGTTAAAAATTCATTGGTAAAAGACAAATTTCCTTCAACGATTTTCATAAACAAATCAAAACAGTTCGTGTTCTAAGTATCATATCTTTATTGTGTTAATTACAAAATGATCCCCGGATACTTTCAATGTATAGCAGGGTAATTTCGTGTTCTTTGTAAAGAACTTTAGTTTTCTCAGGGGTCGCTTCAGTCGTAATACTATCCAACTGTTAATGACTTGGCAAGTTTTATTTTAGTTTAATTTTAACTTTTTATAGCGTTTTTTATTCATTGTGTATGTTGTGTGTTAGCCAAAGTTTACGTCATTCAAACACGACGTCATAGACTGACATACACTAAATGTGTGATTTTTTATATCAAAACCACATCGGGCTATCTGCTGTGTCCACCAAGGAGAATGAATCCCCCATTTTAGAGTTGTAAATCCGAAGATTTATCGCTGTGCTAGTGAATAACAAACACACATAATACCAATACAATATTAAACACTACAACTCTTTAACAAACACGGCAACAAGAAAATCACAGGAAACGCATCATTTGCATATATATATTGACAATGATGGAATTAACCTATATATATATATTAAAACCGGAAACTGCATAGGTCGGGAACCTGTACAACCCAGAAATATCAAGCTTTGCAGCATTATCTTAAGATTTCTCTTATAAAAGTCCTCTATATGGCAGTACCTGCGTAACGCGGACGGAAAACTATCTTTCACCTAACTCATCTATTAATGAGAAGGATTAGAACTTGAGTAAGGGTGAAACAATGTTTTTGATTAAATATTAATAATTTCTTATTTAATTATTAATTTGTTTAAATATTAATAACTTCTTGTTTAATTAATAATTTGTTTAAATATTAATAACTTCTTCTTTAATTAATAATTTATTTAAATGTTAATAATTTCTTGTTTAAGTAATAATTTGTTTAAATATTAATAACGTCTTGTTTAATTTATAATTTGTTTAAATATTAATAACTTCTTGTTTAATTAATAATTTGTTTAAATATTAATAACGTCTTGTTTAATTTATAATTTGTTTAAATATTAATAACTTCTTGTTTAATTAATAATTTGTTTAAATATTAATAACGTCTTGTTTAATTAATAATTTGTTTAAATATTAATAACTTCTTGTTTAATTAATAATTTGTTTAAATATTAATAACGTCTTGTTTAATTAATAATTTGTTTAAATATTAATAACTTCCTGTTTAATTAATAATTTGTTTAAGTATTAATAATTTTCAGACATTTTGTTACAGTAACTCTTGGTTAAATATGTTCTGTTATTTTTTCTACAGTCATTATTTTTACAGTTAAATTAAACAAAAGAATGGAACAAGGAATATTCTACTTTTTCTAGATAATACAACTTGTCACCTAAAAGTTCAACTTTCAAAAGTTCGTTTAGTCTTTCTACCTCCATGTACAACATCAGTTCTACAGTTACTAGATAACAGAATTACACAGTATATAAAACTGAAATACAGAAAACTGATGCTTCAGCACATTATTACAAACATGGACAACTGTAAGAGAGCATCTGAAATGACCATGAAAACTGACGTGTTAGATGCATTTGCATTTTTAAGTCATTCAATCAAATGAGTAACAGATGAATGTGTAATAAAGTGCTTCCCAAACTGTGGATTTATTCTTGATAATGGTGGAGAAATTGTTTATTATGACGATTCTAGTGAAATCCAAACTCTGATTGATGCAGATGATTCTGTGAACGTTGACAGGAATGTTTTAACAGAAACTGATGAAATTGATTTAAAATTTATAATAGAATCACAAGATGGTAACAGTGTGAGAAATTCAGAAGATGAACAAAATGGAAAAGATAGTGAGGAAATAGAAAGTCCTACTTCATAGCAAGTGCTAAGTTATATTAACTCTATCAAATTGCACGTAAAAATATAAGGGTAAAATAAACTTCATGAAAAGGTTGTCGAATTGGTGTTCTCTTTTAACCGCATAAGAAAGACCATTAAAAAGTTTGTTTGTTTGTTTGTTTGAATTTCGCACAAAGCTACACGAGAGCTATCTGTGCTAGCCGTCCCTAATTTAGCAGTGTAAGACCAGAGGAAAGGCAGCTAGTCATCACCGCCCACCGCCAACTCTTGGGCTACTCTTTTACCAACGAATAGTGGGATTGACCGTAACATTATAACGCCTCCACGGCTGGGAGGGTGAGTATGTTGGACTCGACGCGGGCGCGAACCCGCGACCCTCGGATGTCGCACGCCTTACGCGCTTGGCCATGCCAGGCCCCCATTAAAAAGACAAAACAGTTGAAATTGGACATTTTCTTCAAATAAATTTGATTAAGATTTTGTGTACTTATGTATATATTGAATGTCTATTTTTGTTCTTATTCTAATATAACATAAACAGTACAATAACTTTTCACAAACGTTTTACTTCCCTTGAGTCAAGCAAGTATAACGTTTCGCTCACAAACTATATATAATTAAGGAAGTACATGTCCACTGAGCCGGAAATTTTACTCGGTCCCGTGTGATTCCACCTTAGAAAGGTTTTACTATATATGTATGTACGTATATAAAGTTGCTTATTGAAATTAACAGTTCCACAATAATGTATGAAACGAGAAGTATTGCATGGTTACTAAAGAAAAATTAGTTTCCAACTACTGATATCACATAAAACTTAAAAACTTGAAACTTCGTGAAAAAATTGAAGCTTAACAAAAACTGCGTTCAGGGTTAAGCACTCAATGTTATCATTCACTTGTGAAGACTTTACAGTGTAACTAATCCTGTATTATTTGTTCGTTTTTAGTGCAACGTCATACGATGTGACATGCGTGCTGTCTCCATCATAGAAATGGAACCTCGATTTCAAAGTTAGACGCACATGTATAGTTGATATTCCAGTGTTTTATTATATATACACGTTTCACAACAGCAATTTTAACTGAAACATGCGTGTTTTCAAGAAATTAACGTTTGGGAAGAAACCAAATGTTTCTCAATTCATCCTCCTGAGTTAATTTCAAAACCAAAACTACGTAATTCAGTCACGTTCCGAACCCTGGGTGTTTTCCTGGGAAGAAAGCTTTCAGAGAGGAAGTAAAATTATACGATGTACTATCCCACACAGTATTAAGGTAACGAAATGCAGGTATACCTTCAGAACCTGAACAACAGCATACGGAAAAAGCTATATGCTCTCCATAATGGCTAAATACATAGAAAGGTTCCCCGCTATTACAGCGGCAAGTCTACGGATTTACAACGCTAAAATCTGGGGTTCGATTCCTCTCGGTGAACTCAGCAGATAGACCGAAGTGGCTTTGTTATAAGAAAACACACACACATAGATAGACGGTGAAAAATGATTCTATTATGACAAAAATAATTCAACATTTTCACCAAGGTTCTTATTCAAACAGTTCTGACAGAAAAGCCCTCTGGTGGTAGTTTAGATTTTGGAGCGAGTGTGTCGTGTTTGAATCTGTGTGGTATCATAAAAAAATGTACTGTAATTAAGATGTCGATGCGTAATAAGAGTGGTAGTGAGTCCCCTTAGTGGACGGTGGTAAGATGATGTTATCTCGCAATTAAGATGTCGGTGCGTTATAAGAGTGGTAGTGAGTCCCCTTAGTGGAGGGTGGTAAGATGATATCTCGCAATTAAGATGCCGGTGCGTTATAAGAGTGGTAGTGAGTCCACTTAGTGGAGGGTGGTAAGATGATGTTATCTCGCAATTAAGATGCCGGTGCGTTATAAGAGTGGTAGTGAGTCCACTTAGTGGAGGGTGGTAAGATGATGTTATCTCACAATTAAGATGCCGGTGCGTTATAAGAGTGGTAGTGAGTCCACTTAGTGGAGGGTGGTAAGATGATGTTATCTCACAATTAAGATGCCGGTGCGTTATAAGAGTGGTAGTGAGTCCCCTTAGTTGACGGTGGTAAGATGATGTTATCTCACAATTAAGATGCCGGTGCGTTATAAGAGTGGTAGTGAGTCCCCTTAGTGGAGGGTGGTAAGATGATGTTATCTCACAATTAAGATGCCGGTGCGTTATAAGAGTGGTAGTGAGTCCCCTTAGTGGAGGGTGGTAGGATGATGTTATTTGGTTGCCTTTCCCTAAGGTACTTGTTCAGAATTAATGAAGTAACAAACACACTTATTAGCTTTGCCACAAGCGCAAAATTACAATAACAATATACAAAGAAAACATGAGTTACAAATCATTCACCGAGATAAACCTGGTAGAACAGTTTTCGTTACTTCACTGTTGTAAGTACAGGTGATTTATCGGGGAATATTTTTGTGTTTAATATAAAACTGTCTGTTAGTAACAGACGGGAAAGAACAACAAATTTTTGCGTCTGTTATTCATTATTACATTAAACAACTTTCATGTAATTTTGCTCATATATTTTTCTAAATATAAAATGCTTTTCACTATAAATTTGATTTACTGTCTGTTAACTGTACAGCAAAGTCCCATTGGGCTATCTTCTCTGTCTCTACCGTGAAGAAAAGAACCCTGGATTTGAGGGTGGAGGTCGATAAACCTACCGCCAGGTCGCCGCGTTCATTTATCTCACACACTCTAATTTATCTCATTACAAGATTATATATGAGAAATTTGATATTATTTTAAAAACAATTTTTTGCATTGATTTTCTCTTACATATTTTTTAGACATCTGTTTTGTTTTGTTTTCCAGCAGATAATTTGCTAAAGTGACACGTACACCTACCGTAGATGTACTGTCTGTTTACTGCACGTTTACGAAGGAACTGTAATAAAAATAACAAATTGATAAAAAAAGCTATGTTTTCTTTTTCTAATGAAAATACTTTAAAATTAAATAATAATTAAGTATGGAAATTTCTATTGAAACTGAAATTGTTTTTTATGTGCAAGAAAACAGTAACAAAGTTTAATTGTAACAAGCTTATAATAACTAGTTTGTAGTTATCCCAAAATACGTTTTAGTGTTGTATCAGTGAAATAACATTTCTGTACCATAACAATTAATATTTCACTGTTTGCATGAAAAAAACGATAAGTGAACAGTATTTCTGGTGCCAAGCTAGTGGTCGTGTTACGTAGCTTTGTTAGCCAACAGTACTCGTAAATACCCCTTTTAGCCAGCGGTCCTGACACCTAGCTTTGTTAACCAGCGGCCTGACACATACCCTTGTCAGCCAGCTGTCCTAACACCTACCCTTGTTAACCAGCGGTCCTGACACCTACCCTTGTTAACCAGCGGTCCTGATACCTACCCTTGTTAACCAGCAGTCCTAACACCTACCCTTGTTAACCAGCTGTCCTGACACCTAGCTTTGTTAATCGGCACTACTGACACCTAGCTTTGTTAATCAGCACTCCTGACATCTAGCTTTGTTAATCAGCACTCCTGACACCTAGCTTTGTTAACCAGCAGTCCTGACACCTAGCTTTGTTAACCAGCAGTCCTGATACCTAACCTTGTTAGCCAGTGGTCCTGATACCTACCCTTGTTAGCCAGCGGTCCTGACACCTAGCTTTGTTAACCAGCAGTCCTGATACCTAGCTTTGTTAACCAGCAGTCCTGACACCTACCCTTGTTAGCCAACAGTCCTGATACCTAGCTTTGTTAGCCAGTGGTCCTGACACCTAGCTTTGTTAATCAGCACTCCTGACACCTAGCTTTGTTAGCCAGCCGTCCTAACACCTACCCTTGTTAACCAGCGGTCCTGATACCTACCCTTCTTAACCAGCAGTCCTAACACCTACCCTCGTTAACCAGCTGTCCTGACACCTAGCTTTGGTAATCGGCACTCCTGACACCTAGCTTTGTTAATCAGCACTCCTGACACCTAGCTTTATTAACCAGCAGTCCTGATACCTAATCTTTTGAGCCAGCGATTCTGACACCTAGCTTTGTTAATCAGCACTCTCACACCTACCTTTGTTAACCAGCTGTCCTGACACCTAGCTTTGTTAATCAGCACTCCTAACACCTAGCACTGTTAATCAGCACTCCTGACATCTAGCTTTGTTAATCAGCACTCCTGACACATAGCTTTGTTAACCAGCAGTCCTGATACCTAACCTTGTTAGCCAGTGGTCCTGATACCTACCCTTTTTAACCAGCAGTCCTAACACCTACCCTTGTTAACCAGCTGTCCTGACACATACCTTTGTTAATCGGCACTCCCGACACCTAGCTTTGTTAATCAGCACTCCTGACACCTAGCTTTGTTAATCAGCACTTCTAACACCCAGCTTTGTTAACCAGCAGTCCTGATACCTAGCTTTGTTAATCAGCACTCCTGACACCTAGCTTTGTTAATCAGCACTTCTGACACCCAGCTTTGTTAACCAGCAGTCCTGACACCTACCCTTGTTAGCCAACAGTCCTGATACCTAGCTTTGTTAGCCAGTGGTCCTGACACCTAGCTTTGTTAATCAGCACTCCTGACACCTAGCTTTGTTAGCCAGCCGTCCTAACACCTACCCTTGTTAACCAGCGGTCCTGATACCTACCCTTCTTAACCAGCAGTCCTGACACCTACCCTCGTTAACCAGCTGTCCTGACACCTAGCTTTGGTAATCGGCACTCCTGACACCTAGCTTTGTTAATCAGCACTCCTGACACCTAGCTTTGTTAATCAGCACTCCTAACACCTAGCTCTGTTAATCAGCACTCCTGACATCTAGCTTTGTTAATCAGCACTCCTGACACCTAGCTTTGTTAACCAGCAGTCCTGATACCTAACCTTGTTAGCCAGTGGTCCTGATACCTACCCTTGTTAACCAGCAGTCCTAACACCTACCCTTGTTAACCAGCTGTCCTGACACATAGCTTTGTTAATCGGCACTCCTGACACCTAGCTTTGTTAATCAGCACTCCTAACACCTAGCTCTGTTAATCAGCACTCCTGACATCTAGCTTTGTTAATCAGCACTCCTGACACCTAGCTTTGTTAACCAGCAGTCCTGATACCTAACCTTGTTAGCCAGTGGTCCTGATACCTACCCTTGTTAACCAGCAGTCCTAACACCTACCCTTGTTAACCAGCTGTCCTGACACCTAGCTTTGTTAATCGGCACTCCTGACACCTACACTTGTTAACCAGCAATCCTGACACCTAGCTTTGTTAATCAGCACTCCTGACACCTAGCTTTGTTAATCAGCACTCCTGACACATACCCTTGTCAGCCAGCTGTCCTAACACCTACCCTTGTTAACCAGCGGTCCTGATACCAACCCTTCTTAACCAGCAGTCCTAACACCTACCCTTGTTAACAAGCTGTCCTGACACCTAGCTTTGTTAATCAGCACTCCTGACACCTAGCTTTGTTAATCAACACTCATGACACCTAGCTTTGTTAACCAGCAGTCCTGATACCTAACCTTGTTAGCCAGCGGTCTTGACACCTAGCTTTGTTAACCAGCAGTCCTGATACCTAGCTTTGTTAACCAGCAGTCCTGACACCTACCCTTGTTAACCAGCGGTCCTGATACCTAGCTTTGTTAGCCAGCAGTCCTGATACCTAATCTTATGAGACAGCGATCCTGACACCTAGCTTTGTTAATCAGCACTCCTGACACCTACACTTGTTAACCAGCTGTCCTGACACCTAGCTTTGTTAATCAGCACTCCTAACACCTACCCTTGTAAACCAGCACTCCTGACACCTAGCTTTGTTAACCAGCAGTCCTGATACCTAACCTTGTTAGCCAGCGGTCCTGACACCTAGCTTTGTTAACCAGCAGTCCTGATACCTAGCTTTGTTAACCAGAAGTCCTGACACCTACCCTTGTTAACCAGCGGTCCTGATACCTACCCTTGTTAACCAGCAGTCCAAACACCTACCCTTGTGAACCAGCTGTCCTGACACCTACCCTTGTGAACCAGTGGTCCTGATACCTAGCTTTGTTAACCAGCAGTCCTGACACCTACCCTTGTTAACGAGCGGTCCTAATACCTACCCTTGTTAACCAGCAGTCCTAACACCTACCCTTGTTAACCAGCTGTCCTGACACCTAGCTTTGTTAATCGGCACTCCTGACACCTAGCTTTGTTAATCAGCACTCCTGACACCTAGCTTTGTTAATTAGCACTTCTGACACCCAGCTTTGTTAACCAGCAGTCCTGATACCTAACCTTGTTAGCCAGCGGTCCTGACACATAGCTTTGTTAACCAGCAGTCCTGATACTCAGTTTTGTTAACCAGCAGTCCTGACACCTACCCTTGTTAACCAGCGGTCCTGATACCTACCCTTGTTAACCAGCAGTCCTAACACCTACCCTTGTTAACCAGCTGTCCTGACACCTAGCTTTGTTAATCGGCACTACTGACACCTAGCTTTGTTAATCAGCACTCCTGACATCTAGCTTTGTTAATCAGCACTCCTGACACCTAGCTTTGTTAACCAGCAGTCCTGATACCTAACCTTGTTAGCCAGTGGTCCTGATACCTACCCTTGTTAGCCAGCGGTCCTGACACCTAGCTTTGTTAACCAGCAGTCCTGATACCTAGCTTTGTTAACCAGCAGTCCTGACACCTACCCTTGTTAGCCAACAGTCCTGATACCTAGCTTTGTTAGCCAGTGGTCCTGACACCTAGCTTTGTTAATCAGCACTCCTGACACCTGGCTTTGTTGGCCAGCCGTCCTAACACCTACCCTTGTTAACCAGCGGTCCTGATACCTACCCTTCTTAACCAGCAGTCCTGACACCTACCCTCGTTAACCAGCTGTCCTGACACCTAGCTTTGGTAATCGGCACTCCTGACACCTAGCTTTGTTAATCAGCACTCCTGACACCTAGCTTTGTTAACCAGCAGTCCTGATACCTAATCTTTTGAGCCAGCGATTCTGACACCTAGCTTTGTTAATCAGCACTCCTGACACCTACCTTTGTTAACCAGCTGTCCTGACACCTAGCTTTGTTAATCAGCACTCCTAACACCTAGCTCTGTTAATCAGCACTCCTGACATCTAGCTTTGTTAATCAGCACTCCTGACACCTAGCTTTGTTAACCAGCAGTCCTGATACCTAACCTTGTTAGCCAGTGGTCCTGATACCTACCCTTGTTAACCAGCAGTCCTAACACCTACCCTTGTTAACCAGCTGTCCTGACACATAGCTTTGTTAATCGGCACTCCTGACACCTAGCTTTGTTAATCAGCACTCCTGACACCTAGCTTTGTTAATCAGCACTTCTGACACCCAGCTTTGTTAACCAGCAGTCCTGATACCTAGCTTTGTTAATCAGCACTCCTGACACCTAGCTTTGTTAATCAGCACTTCTGACACCCAGCTTTGTTAACCAGCAGTCCTGACACCTACCCTTGTTAGCCAACAGTTCTGATACCTAGCTTTGTTAGCCAGCGGTCCTGACACCTAGCTTTGTTAATCAGCACTCCTGACACCTAGCTTTGTTAGCCAGCTGTCCTAGCACCTACCCTTGTTAACCAGCGGTCCTGATACCTACCCTTCTTAACCAGCAGTCCTAACACCTACCCTTGTTAACCAGCTGTCCTGACACATAGCTTTGTTAATCGGCACTCCTGACACCTAGCTTTGTTAATCAGCACTCCTGACACCTAGCTTTGTTAATCAGCACTCCTGACACCTAGCTTTGTTAACCAGCAGTCCTGATACCTAACCTTGTTAGCCAGTGGTCCTGATACCTACCCTTGTTAGCCAGCGGTCCTGACACCTAGCTTTGTTAACCAGCAGTCCTGATACCTAGCTTTGTTAACCAGCAGTCCTGACACCTACCCTTGTTAGCCAACAGTCCTGATACCTAGCTTTGTTAGCCAGTGGTCCTGACACCTAGCTTTGTTAATCAGCACTCCTGACACCTAGCTTTGTTAGCCAGCCGTCCTAACACCTACCCTTGTTAACCAGCGGTCCTGATACCTACCCTTCTTAACCAGCAGTCCTGACACCTACCCTCGTTAACCAGCTGTCCTGACACCTAGCTTTGGTAATCGGCACTCCTGACACCTAGCTTTGTTAATCAGCACTCCTGACACCTAGCTTTGTTAACCAGCAGTCCTGATACCTAATCTTTTGAGCCAGCGATTCTGACACCTAGCTTTGTTAATCAGCACTCCTGACACCTACCTTTGTTAACCAGCTGTCCTGACACCTAGCTTTGTTAATCAGCACTCCTAACACCTAGCTCTGTTAATCAGCACTCCTGACATCTAGCTTTGTTAATCAGCACTCCTGACACCTAGCTTTGTTAACCAGCAGTCCTGATACCTAACCTTGTTAGCCAGTGGTCCTGATACCTACCCTTGTTAACCAGCAGTCCTAACACCTACCCTTGTTAACCAGCTGTCCTGACACATAGCTTTGTTAATCGGCACTCCTGACACCTAGCTTTGTTAATCAGCACTCCTGACACCTAGCTTTGTTAATCAGCACTTCTGACACCCAGCTTTGTTAACCAGCAGTCCTGATACCTAGCTTTGTTAATCAGCACTCCTGACACCTAGCTTTGTTAATCAGCACTTCTGACACCCAGCTTTGTTAACCAGCAGTCCTGACACCTACCCTTGTTAGCCAACAGTTCTGATACCTAGCTTTGTTAGCCAGCGGTCCTGACACCTAGCTTTGTTAATCAGCACTCCTGACACCTAGCTTTGTTAGCCAGCTGTCCTAACACCTACCCTTGTTAACCAGCGGTCCTGATACCTACTCTTCTTAACCAGCAGTCCTGACACCTACCCTCGTTAACCAGCTGTCCTGACACCTAGCTTTGGTAATCGGCACTCCTGACACCTAGCTTTGTTAATCAGCACTCCTGACACCTAGCTTTGTTAACCAGCAGTCCTGATACCTAATCTTTTGAGCCAGCGATTCTGACACCTAGCTTTGTTAATCAGCACTCCTGACACCTACCTTTGTTAACCAGCTGTCCTGACACCTAGCTTTGTTAATCAGCACTCCTGACATCTAGCTTTGTTAATCAGCACTCCTGACACCTAGCTTTGTTAACCAGCAGTCCTGATACCTAACCTTGTTAGCCAGTGGTCCTGATACCTACCCTTGTTAACCAGCAGTCCTAACACCTACCCTTGTTAACCAGCTGTCCTGACACATAGCTTTGTTAATCGGCACTCCTGACACCTAGCTTTGTTAATCAGCACTCCTGACACCTAGCTTTGTTAATCAGCACTTCTGACACCCAGCTTTGTTAACCAGCAGTCCTGATACCTAACCTTGTTAGCCAGCGGTCGTGACACCTAGCTTTGTTAACCAGCAGTCGTGATACCTAGCTTTGTTAACTAGCAGTCCTGACACCTACCCTTGTTAGCCAACAGTCCTGATACCTAGCTTTGTTAGCCAGCGGTCCTGACACCTAGCTTTGTTAATCAGCACTCCTGACACCTAGCTTTGTTAACCAGCGGTCATGACACATATCCTTGTTAGCCAGCGGTCCTAACACCTACTCTTGTTAACCAGCGGTCCTTATACCTACCCTTGTTAACCAACAGTCATGACACCTAGCTTTGTTAACCAGCACTTTTTGTACTTTCTGATGTAACTTACAAAACTTTGTTGATTCTTAGCTTCCTAATACAAAAGTCACATAAAAATAAACAACTGTTTACTCGATAAGTTGTAATTCTCAGAACGTATAATTAAAAGCAAAGAACAATATGTAACCATACGACTGAGCCACACTACATTTGCCATATGCACAGCCGACACCTTTCATCAACATCTGACGAAGTGGGCCCAAGCGACAGTCAACAGTATACCAAATGTAAACTCTATAAAACTACCCATAATAAGTTAGGAAAGTCCAAAAATTATGGGAATTTGTTTTCACAGTAAATGCATTATCCAAGCATGTAGAAACTACTTGTTTCGCCAGGATACATACAACAAATTCACTATGTAAACAGCAGGATAAAGATACGTCACAAGTTATTTCACAAAACAAAGAGCCATAAGTCTGCAAACAGCTCATGAGGGTTGGGACGTCAATATGAAATCAAAATCTTGAATATGTTTAGATATGTTAGATACACATGCACATGGTCTCTGGAAGTTTTCTCTTTCGAAAGTATATTTTTATTTGTTGCTTTTCAAGTTTATACATGAAGCTGTGTTGTAGTATACATCTTCTCATGATTCACGGTATGCACACTGACATCACAGTATAAATTGCAACATTAAGCGTTCCTCATTTGACGTCACTTTACTGTCTACTGACAAACTACATACTACTGTGTACTGATAAGTGGTTAAAGCTCATTTAATTCATACTATAAATGTACTTATATTTCTAACTTGTTAAAATCTAAAAACGACCAAATGTTTCTCACCTTAGCATTTAGATAACATTTTATAATGAAAAACAACTTAAAATAATCAGGAATTCTTTCTTTAAAAACGTGACTTTGATAAAAATTGTCACCCTAGCCTCAAGTTCCCATATGGATAACATTTTATAATGAAAAACAACTTAAAATAATCAGGAATTCTTTCTTTAAAAACACGACTTTAATAAAAATTGTCACCTTAGCTTTAAGTTCCCATTTAGATGACACTTTATAGTAAAAAAACAACTTAAAATAATCAGGAACTCTTTCTTTAAAAACACGACTTTAATAAAAATTGTCACCTTAGCTTTAAGTTCCCATTTAGATGACATTTTATAATGAAAAACTTAAAATAATCAGGAATTCTTTCTTTAAAAACGCGACTTTAATAAAAATTGTCACCCTAGCTTCAAGTTCCCATTTAGATAACATTTTATTATGAAAAACAACTTAAAATAATCAGGAATTCTTTCTTTAAAAACACGACTTTAATAAAAATTTTCACCCTAGCTTTAAGTTCCCATTTAGATGACATTTTATAATGAAAAACTTAAAATAATCAGGAATTCTTTCTTTAAAAACGCGACTTTAATAAAAATTGTCACCCTAGCTTTAAGTTCCCATTTAGATGGCATTTTATAATAAAAAACAACTTAAAATAATCAGGAATTCTTTCTTTAAAAACGCGACTTTAATAAAAATTTTCACCCTAGCTTTAAGTTCCCATTTAGATGACATTTTATAATGAAAAACAACTTAAAATAATCAGGAATTCTTTCTTTAAAAACGCGACTTTAATAAAACTTGTCACCCTAGCTTTAAGTTCCCATTTAGATGGCATTTTATAATAAAAAACAACTTAAAATAATCAGGAATTCTTTCTTTAAAAACGCGACTTTAATAAAACTTGTCACCCTAGCTTTAAGTTCCCATTTAGATAACAATTTCTAACGAAAAAAAACGTTAAAAAGTTAATGTTTTATATTCACCTACTTACCAATTTAAAAACTGTGGAATACGAAATTTATCTGAGTCACAAAATATTATGGTCACGAGTATCTTAACGAAGTATAATACACGGTAGACTATTCTGATACACAAGTCCATAGCGTTATATTGTTCAAAATTCATTCTGTATGTTAAAATTATTTTTCCTCGTGTTCAATAAAAAACATCCAGTTCTTATTTACACATACATAGATACACTTCTTTCAAGCATGCTTTCTTTACGAACAGTGTCTTTCATCAACATTCGTCGAGAACTTACTCAAGGACCACTTCTTGATAGGAGTTTCTGTTGTTGATTCTAATGAGAGGTTCTGTTTACATTATGAGAAATGAGTTCCATAGGAGTTTCTGTTGTTGATTCTAATGAGAGGTTCTGTTTACATTATGAGAAATGAGTTCCATAGGAGTTTCTGTTGTTGATTCTAATGAGAGGTTCTGTTTACATTATGAGAAATGAGTTCCATAGGAGTTTCTGTTGTTGATTCTAATGAGAGGTTCTGTTTACATTATGAGAAATGAGTTCCATAGGAGTTTCTGTTGTTGATTCTAATGAGAGGTTCTGTTTACATTATGAGAAATGAGTTCCATAGGAGTTTCTGTTGTTGATTCTAATGAGAGGTTCTGTTTACATTATGAGAAATGAGTTCCATAGGAGTTTCTGTTGTTGATTCTAATGAGAGGTTCTGTTTACATTATGAGAAATGAGTTCCAAGAAAAGACAGCGTTTAAACTTATCTTTTATTTAAAACAAGAACAATAAAAGTTACTTTGAAGACACGCGAGAACCATATTGCTGTTTTGGTTTTCAACCGTTAATGGTGTAATCCAGGTAACAGGAAGCACGAGACTGAGGTCAACAGTTCCATTCTGTGCCAAACTTAGACTTCATAATAAAATCTTTATGATTCTACAGTAAGTCCCTACCCATCCGTATGTTATTATGTTATATTCAATTACGCATCTATTATAAATTTGTTTCTTTTTTTCAGAGAAATATGGCCGATGTCCATTTACACTTCAAGAGCGTATTGTGACAAGTACGTGGGTACATGAGCACAAGAATACTGGTGATACCACTCAGATATAGTGGATACATAAGATATATGGATGGGTAGAGACTTACGGGCCACCCTGTATAGTACCGTCTTATGAGATAATCTGTTTAAATATCTGAGACAGAATAAAATATATCGTGTTTTCCATATGAAGCCAAGTTGGCAGACATCGTTAGGATATGAAACTGTTTCTCTGACTAATATATTACGAAACGACCGAGTAGATCTCTTGTTCAGATTGTCAACTGACCAATTTACTGTGTACAGTTACGTCCTGAAAGTGAACGTTTTCATGTCTGGAACACACTGTCTAGAATCATGTCTATTCAATGTTCTTCTAGAATGACGTTTATTTATTGCTGTTTGCGGCTAGAATGACCTTTGGTCATCGCTGTTTATGTCTATGACGGTGAAAATTCAATATTATTCAAGTCCAGAAATATATTTGCTCCACTAGGGTTACATCTTTAATAACATACATCTAGAATCGTTACTTGAAGCTGTTTAAATTGATGAGAGCTATGGGCGGTATACCATTCCAAACTGGACTTCCTACATTACATGTAAGTCTTACATGTGTGTTACGACAGGTATAATAGGCCTAATAACAGTGTATTACGACTGGTATAATAGGCCTAATAACAGTGTATTAAGACAGGTATAATAGGCCTAATAACAGTGTATTACGACAGGTATAATAGGCCTAATAACAGTGTGTTACGACAGGTATAATAGGCCTAATAACAGTGTGTTACGACAAGTATAATAAGCCGAATAACAGTGTGTTACGATAGGTATAATAGGCCTAATAATAGTGTGTTACGACAGGTATAATAGGCCTAATAACAGTGTATTACGACAAGTATAATAGGCTTAATAACAGTGTGTTACGACAGGTATAATAGGCCTAATAACAGTGTGTTACGACAGGTATAATTAATTGGTCATAATTATATACTTTGCGAGCTTGCAAAAGGCGTTCACGTCACAACACTTGTTCTCCTAAGTAATTGCTTCGGTACAATATAAAACTATTGTTAGTCGTGAGAAATATGTGGGATTATTTCGTGGCTTTTCTTTGAATAACTTGTAAGATTATGATTAATTATAGTTATCACAAGACAATAATTCAGTTTTAGACGTATTGTATATAAATCACTAAACACTAAAGGATTCTCAAAGTGTATAATAACATTTTAATCACACTATGCGGTATTTAATAGTACACATAACCCTAATACCACTGTCTTATGACAAATTGCTGATCATAACCTAATTTAAAATCCTTTGAAATATTATCTGTGTTGAACTTTGACAAGTGGAATCTTTATCTATACAACAACTGTTCTGTGATATATATAAGAAAATAACGCAATATGGTGTACTAAAAACAAGCATTTTATATAGTACCCGTCCATCTGGTGAGTGAAATACAAACTATTTTATAACAAAGGAATTGATGCTTCGATTTTTTTTCTTAAGATAATAAACAAATAAAGTACAATAAAAGTAAATGTATCAATACTGAAAATAAAGACATACTGTTTTCAAAAATTACATCAATATGAAATTAGATGTCGTCCTATATCACTGTGTCAAGTTGAGTACAGACTGATCAGAAAATGTGGACACGTATAAGGAACAGAAACATACATATACTGACGTTGATTTATACAGAACGGGGGAAGAGAGGGAGTGGTAACCCCTTCACGATCTTTCTCATGTCGTCCTATATCACTGTGTCAAGTTGAGTACTGACTGATCAGGAAATGTGAAAGCGTATGAGGGACAGAAAGACATATATTAACGCTTATTTATACAGAACGGGGAAACGATCTTTCTCATGTCGTCCTATATTAGTGTCAACTCTGGTACTGGTTGATCAAGAAATGTGGACACGTGTAAGGTACAGATGGCTGAAAGGTGCGAGATGTAACATAAGCAGCTTAAATTTATGTATTAGATTACTACTGGTTTAGTTAGAGTGTTTAATATTTAACAAAAATATGACATAGAAGTTTAGTGGACAAAAGTGAAATGTTTAAGTGTAACACACTAAAAGTTAAACCAGTATATACTGAGAATGGATATATCCATACATATAGTACACTTCCACACTCCCCAACACATGCGTATATATATTAGTTTTTTGTATTTCTGGCAAAGCTGCTATAAAACTGTCTGTTGCCGTTCCTATTTTGAAACAACCAATCAGCAGCACCCTACCACCCACAATAAACGATCGACTGTCACTTTTATAATGCACCCATAGCTTAAAGTGCGGATAATACTTTGATATCGTATGAATTCGAACCCGGCTTACCAGCTGCAAACACAGATCTCTATCTATTACAGGACCAAAGTACGTTGAATTTACTATCCACAGAACATATACTCAAACACAGGTCTCGAGTTAATGTGAACATATTACACTGCACTTTGTAATTATCAAGAGAATACTCGTTGACTTTTTAAAACGAGATAAATCAGTTTCCGATTCCGGAGTTCCAGATTTTAGTGTAAACAGCTTAAATTACCGGGTCAGTCTACGAACTTACATCGCCAAAATCAGAGGTTCGATTCACCGCGGTGGACACAGCAGATAGCTCAGTGAGACTCTCCTCTAAAACAAACAGCAAATTACCGGATAAACAAACTGTTTTGTTTCCTGTGTTGTATTTAACACATGAGATAGGAAAACAAAATAAACACAGAAAATCAAATACTTCCATTTACACTAGTTAAATGCAGTCATAAAATAGAAGCAACTATTAACAGGGCGAATCAAAGGATACATTAAATGTCTACGTTACTAATTAAACTTACAAGTTCACCTTTGGTGAAAAGAATTCTGTAAAGTAAGCTCCAAACAGTCGGTCCAACAAAGTATAGTAACCTAATAATAAATTATTTAACTTACTACAGTAACGTGTCCCCTGCTCCAGTAGCAGAGCGGTATGCTTGTAGACCTACAACGGTGGAAACCCGGTTTCGATACCCGGATTGGGGGAACACAGATAGCCTACTATTTAGCTTTGTGCTTAACTTTAACCACAAATCTTTAATCACAAACCTAAATTAACTTAGATTACTAAATAGTGAGTTAAAGAAATGCTTTACAAAAATCGTAAATATTTGGACACGTTTTGCAATACTATGAGCGTGTTGTTTACCATCTGCAGTTATGTAAGCATAACAAGCCACTGGCACGTACCCTTTATAATAAAATAAACTGTTGCCCTTGAAGAGAAAACCGTGAGGACCCGAACGAAACCCTAACACGGGGTTGATGACAACTCTTATTAAAGACAACAATGCTTGACGACCCGAACGAAACCCTAACCCTAATGACAACCCTTACTAAAGACTGCAATGCTTGACAACCCGAACGAAACTCTAACCCTAATGACAACCCTTACTAAAGACAATAATGCTTGACGGCCCGAACGAAACTCTAACCCTAATGACAACCCTTACTAAAGACAACAATGCCTACCTCTAAATCTTTACTAATCTTCTTCTTGTTGTTTTGAGTTTTTGGTACAAAGGGTGGCAGCGTCTTGACCAGCGCCTCTGCTGCCTCCGCTAACCGATGAATTTGACTTTCAACCAGAACCGGTGTAAGGTTTGTGGGGGAACCCGGCTGGCCATACTCTCTTCCGCCCTTGTAACGACAAACAAAACAACAACTTATTCCGTGTTCTGAACCTAGTGTTTATAAAGCACACCACTAGGTGGCGTTGTATCCTGTACAAACTAATATACAGTTCACTAATATTGAGAAGTAAGATCCCACAAGTGTACCCAGAAGTTTTACAATGTTGGCCACATAAAAACTCGTACTTAAGCCACAATAATAATAATAATAAAAGTTTATTGATGATGTTTTAACTCTTCAATAAGTTAGAAAAGAACATTACTAGAATAACAATTTAACAGTTAATGACACCAACATTAATAATGTGTTAAAGTAAACTAAAGATAACAAAACTTAAAGCCTAAACTTAAGGTAAAACACAGGAAGCGAGCAACAAGTCTGTACATGTCTCAACATAGAGCTTTATCCTCAAATAGTTAAAAAACAAAAAATACAACTGTTACAAGCACCTTTGCAACAGCTGTTTTCAATCCTCACCTTTTGTGTAACTAGTCACATTTATAGGTTAAAATAAGACAACACATATTGGTATGCCTTTGTTTTGCAATATTGCACAAGCCGTGTTCACGTGCATTATGCGAAGGCTCGAACAGCGGTTGTCAATCTTCACCTTTTGTGTAACTAGTGACATCTATAGGTTAAAATAAGACAAAACATATTGGTATGCTTTCGTTGGTTTTGCAATATTGCACAAGCCGTGTTCACGTGCATTATGCAAAGGCTCGAATATCTATTAACAAGTTTGTTCAATTCTTTCGCATCTTCTGTGCACTAGGGGTACGAAAATAGTTCGTCAAAGTTAATGAATATTTATCTATTAAACGTGGAGTGCACACGTATTAAAAGCGATGATGTACAGGAAAATAAAGGTGAGCTAATACATATTTATTTAACGAAGCTACAAGTTTTCTCAATTCATGCACGTCCTGGACGATTCAACATTAAGTCTGAAGGGTTTACAACGATAAATATTGGGTATCGATACCCGAGAAACAACCAATTGTGTAGCTTTGTGCTTAACCTTAAGCAAATAATTTACACACGTCACTAACCAAAATGACCACTCCTACTGATAGGAGCTTCTTTGACGAATATTGTGCTGTCCGATTATTTTTCAGGTCACACGGACTGTAGAGGGTAACTAGAAATAAGGTTAGCAAACTTGGCATATGAATATTGATAACAAGTTAATGTTTAGGTCAAATTATTATATACGTTATTCTATTAGCCACAATAAAAAAAGGTCTTAACTTGTCAAATGTCTGTTTGTAGAATTTCGTATACGGCTATCACACATTTAAAATTGATAGACTAGAGGGAAGGCAGCTAATGAACATCTGAATCACACAAGCTCTTGGACTACTCTTTCCGATCAAATCGTGAGATTGACCATCACATTATAATGTCCCCAAAGCATGCCCATTGACTGGGATACGACATGCTCGATAAGGTAAACATGAGACAATTCAGATAAAAGTTATTTCCTGCTAGACGTTTAACAAACACAACTACTATTTTCTACACAACAAAACAGACAACTAGAGGTTTAAGACTCGATGCATTAGTAAATAGATTTTTAATAGTCGAAGTCGGAAGTTAATAAAATGTTTATCACAGACCTTGTTTATACATACTTGTTTCCTGTGCACGTGACCAAAATTCTTTAAACATTTGGTAGTAGGTTTACACTGAACATTTCTGTAAAACTTTAGAGACGTTTCTGTAATATTTAAACATTTGGTAGTAGGTTTACACTGAACATTTCTGTAAAACTTTAGAGACGTTTCTGTAATATTTAAACATTTGGTAGTAGGTTCACACTGAACATTTCTGTAAAACTTTAGAGACGTTTTTGTAATATTTCAACATTTGGTAGTAGGTTTACACTGAACATTTCTGTAAAACTTTAGAGACGTTTTTGTAATATTTAAACATTTGGTAGTAGGTTTACAGTGAACATTTCTGTAAGATAAACCACAAAATACAGAAGTCAGTTTCGAAAAACATTAATATAACGTTTCTGAAATTCAGACGGCTAATTTTCCATTAAAATACATGAACCTGTTGAACAGGCTCTCAACATATTTTCTCATCTAACGGTTTAAAAAAAATCTAAATTTGGTTGGTATATTTGTTCGTCCTTAGACCAACCAAATACGTATTGAGTTATCTGCTATCGAACCCTGGATTTTAACAGTTTAATTCCTAGTCTTACCGCTATTCTACTGGGGAAATTCTAGGTTTGATTTACGAAGAACGACTCTACTTTCATTCGTCAGATATGTATAAACAAAGAGAAAAATGTAGCGTGCAGAGGCAAAACAAAAACCATTGTAAAAACCTATGTCTTCGTTTTCATCTTGACCTTTAAAAGTTAATTAAATCTGGACCTTTATGTAGCATCTGTATGGTTAATATCCATCCATCGAATCTTGGGTATCTTCTGAAGAGAAAGAAACGAACTGTGCACGGCAAATCAGTATGTCCCTGGAGCATTAAACAGATAGGAATATTCTTTGCGTGCAACAACAATCAGGTATTTTTATTACTGTATTTAAATATGTAACATGCGTTGCTAAATAATCACTACTTCTTTACAGGAATTTCAAGCAGTTCGCTAGAATGTTTGTTTTTAAATTTCGCGCAAAGCTATACGAGGGGTATCTGCACTAGCTGTCCCTAAATTAGCATTGTAAGACTAGAAGAAAGGCAGCTGGTTATCATCCCCTACCGCCAACTGTTGGGCTACTCTTTAACCAACGTATAATAGGATTGACCCTCACATTATAACGCTCCCACGGCTGAAAAATGAAAGAGCTGTAAGTTTACTAGCCTACAACGCTAAAATCCGTGGTTCGATTCCTTGCAATGAACACAGTACATAGCCAATGTGTTTTTTATCTAGCAGCAAACAATTATAAAGGATACTTCATTTAGTCATTCTGCTTATTTCTAAGCATTAAATTGAGTAAATTTATATATACGTGTATGTATGTATGCAGTGGAGCCCCTCTAATCAGACCAGTTTGTCTCAGTTCCGAAGGTGGCTGCTTTAAAGGGGTTCCACTGTATATATATCACTAATCATGATGTCAGAGAAGCTACCTCTATATATATGACTCATTCAATAACACACACCACCATTCCCAATTTGAAGAAGAAAGGTCCAACTTTCGAAAGCGCTCGGGGTATAAGGTTTTTATTTCATTTGTTCAAGACTTCTTGAACCAGCGGGTTTCTCTAGCATCATAAAGAACTTCATGTTATGTGCGTTTAGATAAAACATAAACTTAATGGATTTATTTTCTAAAACGTTCTTCGTTAAACACAATGCGTGTCTCACTAACAACATTTTATAATGATCTAATCAGCCATGTTTGTAGACCCTTTTTGTTGTTAAGGGTAAGGTAGGAATCCGTTCTAATTCAGTGCAAAAAAGAATTGATTTTTAAGATTGTTAGAAAATTCAATTTTCTTTAACAATATTAACTAAGAATTGTTAGTCATAACAGGTTTACCCACAAAGCTTCCCTTAAACAAGTGTCTTCACGTGGTTGTAAATCTTGGCCAATACAATAGAACGTATGCAATCGTGTGGAACACAAAGTCTGGATGACTCAGTAAATAATACAACACAAACCAAAAATATCATTCTATCAGTTGTTAAAACTTAGTTAGATGCTCTATAGACAGAACATTTGAGGTCACAATTTGATGTTACTGAAGGTCATAACAGATTGCAAGCATGATGTTATACAAGGTCATACAAGCTTAGGTAATATGAAATACTTTTGCAAATAAAATTACTTGTAAAATGTCTCTAATAAAACGACTTGCAATGATATTTACAGTGAAATCTCTCTAATAAAACGACTTGTAATGATGTCTACAGTGAAATCTCTCTAATAAAACGACTTATAATGATGTTTACAGTGAAATCTCTCTAATAAAACGACTTGTAATGATGTCTACAGTGTAATCTCTCTAATAAAACGACTTGTAATGATCTTTATAGTGAAATATCTCAAATAAAACGACTTGTAATGATCTTAATAGTGAAATCTCTCCAATAAAACGACTTGTAATGATGTCTACAGTGAAATCTCTCTAATAAAACGACTTGTAATGATGTTTACAGTGAAATCTCTCTGATAAAACGACTTGTAATGATCTTAATAGTGAAATGTCTCCAATAAAACGACTTCTAATGATGTTTACAGTGAAATCTCTCTAATAAAACGACTTCTAATGATGTCTACAGTGAAATCTCACTAATAAAACGACTTGTAATGATCTTTATAGTGAAATATCTCAAATAAAACGACTTGTAATGATGTCTACAGTGAAATATCTCAAATAAAACGACTTGTAATGATCTTAATAGTGAAATCTCTCCAATAGAACGACTTGTAATGATGTCTACAGTGAAATCTCTCTAATAAAAGGACTTCTAATGATGTCTACAGTGAAATCTCTCTAATAAAACAACTTGTAATGATGTTTACAGTGAAATCTCTCTAATAAAACGACTTGTAATGATCTTAATAGTGAAATCACTCCAATAAAACGACTTGTAATGATGTCTACAGTGAAATCTCTCTAATAAAACGACTTGTAATGATCTTAATAGTGAAATCACTCCAATAAAAGGACTTGTAATGATGTCTACAGTGAAATCTCTCTAATAAAACGACTTGTAATGATGTTTACAGAGAAATCTCAATAATAAAACGACTTGTAATGATGTTTACAGTGAAATCTCTCTAATAAAACGACTTGTAATGATCTTCATAGTGAAATCTCTTCAATAAAACGACTTGTAATGATGTCTACAGTGAAATCTCTCTAATAAAACGACTTATAATGATGTTTACAGTGAAATCTCTCTAATAAAACAACTTGTGATGATGTCTGCAGTGAAATATCTTTAATAAAACGACTTGTGATGATCTTAATAGTGAAATCTCTACAATAAAACGACATCTAATGATGTTTACAGTGAAATCTCTCTAATAAAACGACTTGCAATGATGTCTACAATGAAATCGCTCTAATAAAACGACTTGTAATGATCTTTATAGAGAAATATCTCTAATTAAACGACTTGTAATGATCTTTATAGTGAAATATCTCCAATAAAACGACTTGTAATGATGTTTACAGTGAAATCTCTCTAATAAAACGACTTCTAATGATATTTACAGTGAAATCTCTCAAATAAAACGACTTGTAATGATGTCTACAGTGAAATCTCTCTAATAAAACGACTTGTAATAATCTTAATAGTGAAATCTCTCTAATAAAACGACTGGTAATGATGTTTACAGTGAAATCTCTCTAATAAAACGACTTGTAATGATGTTTACAGTGAAATCTCTCTAATAAAACGACTTGTAATGATCTTTATAGTGAAATATCTCCAATAAAACGACTTGTAATGATGTCTACAGAAAAATCTCTCTAATAAAACGACTTGTAATGATGTTTACAGTTAAATCTCTCTAATAAAACGATTTGTAATGATGTTTACAGTGAAATCTCTCTTATAAAACGACTTGTAATGATCTTAATAGTGAAATCTCTCCAATAAAACGACTTCTCATGATGTCAACAGTGAAATCTCTCTAATAAAATGACTTATAATGAAGTTTACAGTGAAATCTCTCTAATAAAACGACTTGTAATGATGTCTACAGTGAAATCTCTCTAATAAAACGACTTGCAATGATATTTACAGTGAAATCTCTCCAATAAAACGACTTGTAATGATGTCTACAGTGAAATCTCTCTAATAAAACGACTTGTAATGATGTTTACAGTAAAATCTCTCTAATAAAACGACTTGTAATGATTTTAATAGTGAAATGTCTCCAATAAAACGACTTCTAATGATGTTTACAGTGAAATCTCTCTAATAAAACGACTTGTAATGATCTTTATAGTGAAATATCTCTAATAAAACGACTTGAAATGATCTTTATAGTGAAATATCTCAAATAAAACGACTTGTAATGATGTCTACAGTGAAATATCTCAAATAAAACGACTTGTAATGATCTTAATAGTGAAATCTCTCCAATAGAACGACTTGTAATGATGTCTACAGTGAAATATCTCAAATAAAACGACTTGTAATGATCTTAATAGTGAAATCTCTCCAATAGAACGACTTGTAATGATGTCTACAGTGAAATCTCTCTAATAAAAGGACTTATAACGATGTTTACAGTGAAATCTCTCTAATAAAACAACTTCTAATGATGTCTACAGTGAAATCTCTCTAATAAAACAACTTGTAATGATGTTTACAGTGAAATCTCTCTAATAAAACGACTTGTAATGATCTTAATAGTGAAATCACTCCAATAAAACGACTTGTAATGATGTCTACAGTGAAATCTCTCTAATAAAACGACTTGTAATGATCTTAATAGTGAAATCACTCCAATAAAAGGACTTGTAGTGATGTCTACAGTGAAATCTCTCTAATAAAACGACTTGTAATGATGTTTACAGTGAAATCTCACTAATAAAACGACTTGTAATGATGTTTACAGTGAAATCTCTCTAATAAAACGACTTGTAATGATGTTTACAGTGAAATCTCTCTAATAAAACGACTTGTAATGATCTTCATAGTGAAATCTCTTCAATAAAACGACTTGTAATGATGTCTACAGTGAAATCTCTCTAATAAAACGACTTGTAATGATGTTTACAGTGAAATCTCTCTAATAAAACGACTTGTAATGATCTTTATAGAGAAATATCTCTAATTAAACGACTTGTAATGATCTTTATAGTGAAATATCTCCAATAAAACGACTTGTAATGATGTTTACAGTGAAATATCTCTAATAAAACGACTTGTAATGATATTTACAGTGAAATCTCTCAAATAAAACGACTTGTAATGATGTCTACAGTGAAATCTCTCTAATAAAACGACTTGTAATAATCTTAATAGTGAAATCTCTCCAATAAAAAGACTTGTAATGATGTCTACAGAAAAATCTCTCTAATAAAACGACTTGTAATGATGTTTACAGTTAAATCTCTCTAATAAAACGATTTGTAATGATGTTTACAGTGAAATCTCTCTTATAAAACGACTTGTAATGATCTTAATAGTGAAATCTCTCCAATAAAACGACTTCTAATGATGTCTACAGTGAAATCTCTCTAATAAAACGACTTATAATGAAGTTTACAGTGAAATCTCTCTAATAAAACGACTTGTAATGATGTCTACAGTGAAATGTCTCCAATAAAACGACTTGTAATGATGTTTACAGTGAAATCTCTCTAATAAAACGACTTGTAATGATGTCTACAGTGAAATCTCTCTAATAAAACGACTTGTAATGATCTTTATAGTGAAATATCTCAAATAAAACGACTTGTAATGATCTTTATAGGGAAATATCTCAAATAAAACGACTTGTAATGATCTTTATAGGGAAATATCTCAAATAAAACGACTTGTAATGATCTTAATAGTGAAATCTCTCCAATAAAACGACTTGTAATGATGTCTACAGTGAAATCTCTCTAATAAAAGGACTTGTAATGATGTTTACAGTGAAATCTCTCTAATAAAACGACTTGTAATGATCTTAATAGTGAAATGTCTCCAATAAAACGACTTCTAATGATGTTTACAGTTAAATCTCTCTAATAAAACGACTTCCAATGATGTCTACAGTGAAATCTCTCTAATAAAACGACTTGTAATGATGTTTACAGTGAAATCTCTCTAATAAAACGACTTGTAATGATCTTAATAGTGAAATCACTCCAATAAAACGACTTGTAATGATGTCTACAGTGAAATATCTCTAATAAAACGACTTGTAATGATCTTAATAGTGAAATCACTCCAATAAAAGGACTTGTAATGTTGTCTACAGTGAAATCTCTCTAATAAAACGACTTGTAATGATGTTTACAGTGAAATCTCACTAATAAAACGACTTGTAATGATGTTTACAGTGAAATCTCTCTAATAAAACGACTTGTAATGATATTTACAGTGAAATCTCTCTAATAAAACGTCTTGTAATGATCTTAATAGTGAAATCTCTTCAATAAAACGACTTGTAATGATGTCTACAGTGAAATCTCTCTAATAAAACGACTTATAATGATGTTTACAGTGAAATCTCTCTAATAAAACGACTTGTAATGATCTTAATAGTGAAATGTCTCCAATAAAACGACTTCTAATGATGTTTACAGTTAAATCTCTCTAATAAAACGACTTCTAATGATGTCTACAGTGAAATCTCTCTAATAAAACGACTTGTAATGATGTTTACAGTGAAATCTCTCTAATAAAACGACTTGTAATGATCTTAATAGTGAAATCTCTACAATAAAACGACATCTAATGATGTTTACAGTGAAATCTCTCTAATAAAACGACTTGTAATGATGTCTACAATGAAATCGCTCTAATAAAACGACTTGTAATGATCTTCATAGAGAAATATCTCTAATTAAACGACTTGTAATGATCTTTATAGTGAAATATCTCCAATAAAACGACTTGTAATGATGTTTACAGTGAAATCTCTCTAATAAAACGACTTGTAATGATATTTACAGTGAAATCTCTCAAATAAAACGACTTGTAATGATGTATACAGTGAAATCTCTCTAATAAAACGACTTGTAATAATCTTAATAGTGAAATCTCTCCAATAAAACGACTTGTAATGATTTATATGCAAAAACGGCTCGTTTGGGCTGAGAAAACACTTTACATAAAAGGTCGAAACGTTGTTCGCTCTTCTATGTAAAGTGTTTTCTCAGCCCAAACGAGCCGTTTTTGCATATAAATTTCTCAACAAGTGGGTTTCTCGTCATCACTGACTTGTAATGATGTTTACAGTGAAATATCTCTAATAAAACGACTTGTAATGATCTTAATAGTGAAATCTCTGCAATAAAACGACTTGTAATGATGTCTACAGTATAATCTCTCTAATAAAACGACTTATAATGATGTTTACAGTGAAATCTCTCTAATAAAACGACTTGTAATGATGTCTACAGTGCAATCTCTCTAATAAAACGACTTGTAATGATGTTTACAGTGAAATCTCTATAATAAAACGACTTGTAATGATGTCTACAGTGAAATCTCTCTAATAAAACGACTTGTAATGATGTCTATAGTGAAATATCTAATAAAACGACTTGCAATGATGTTTACATTAAAATCTCTCTAATAAAACGACTTATAATGATGTTTACAGTGAAATCTCTCTAATAAAACGACTTGTAATGATGTCTACAGTGAAATCTCTCTAATAAAACGACTTGTAATGATCTTTATAGTGAAATATCTCCAATAAAACGACTTGTAATGATGTCTACAGTGAAATCTCTCTAATAAAACGACTTGTAATAATCTTAATAGTGAAATCTCTCCAATAAAAAGACTTGTAATGATGTTTACAGTGAAATCTCTCTAATAAAACGAATTGTAATGATGTTTACATTAAAATCTCTCTAATAAAACGACTTGTAATGATGTCTACAGTGAAATCTCTCTAATAAAACGACTGGTAATGATGTTTACAGTGAAATCTCTCTAATAAAACGACTTGTAATGATGTTTACAGTGAAATCTCTCTAATAAAACGACTTGTAATGATCTTTATAGTGAAATATCTCCAATAAAACGCCTTGTAATGATGTCTACAGAAAAATCTCTCTAATAAAACGACTTGTAATGATGTTTACAGTTAAATCTCTCTAATAAAACGATTTGTAATGATGTTTACAGTGAAATCTCTCTTATAAAACGACTTGTAATGATCTTAATAGTGAAATCTCTCCAATAAAACGACTTCTGATGATGTCTACAGTGAAATCTCTCTAATAAAATGACTTATAATGAAGTTTACAGTGAAATCTCTCTAATAAAACGACTTGTAATGATGTCTACAGTGAAATCTCTCTAATAAAACGACTTGCAATGATATTTACAGTGAAATCTCTCCAATAAAACGACTTGTAATGATGTCTACAGTGAAATCTCTCTAATAAAACGACTTGTAATGATGTTTACAGTAAAATCTCTCTAATAAAACGACTTGTAATGATTTTAATAGTGAAATGTCTCCAATAAAACGACTTCTAATGATGTTTACAGTGAAATCTCTCTAATAAAACGACTTCTAATGATGTCTACAGTGAAATCTCTCTAATAAAACGACTTGTAATGATCTTTATAGTGAAATATCTCAAATAAAACGACTTGTAATGATCTTTATAGTGAAATATCTCTAATAAAACGACTTGTAATGATCTTTATAGTGAAATATCTCAAATAAAACGACTTGTAATGATGTCTACAGTGAAATATCTCAAATAAAACGACTTGTAATGATCTTAATAGTGAAATCTCTCCAATAGAACGACTTGTAATGATGTCTACAGTGAAATCTCTCTAATAAAAGGACTTATAATGATGTTTACAGTGAAATCTCTCTAATAAAACGACTTCTAATGATGTCTACAGTGAAATCTCTCTAATAAAACAACTTGTAATGATGTTTACAGTGAAATCTCTCTAATAAAACGACTTGTAATGATCTTAATAGTGAAATCACTCCAATAAAACGACTTGTAATGATGTCTACAGTGAAATCTCTCTAATAAAACGACTTGTAATGATCTTAATAGTGAAATCACTCCAATAAAAGGACTTGTAATGATGTCTACAGTGAAATCTCACTAATAAAACGACTTGTAATGATGTTTACAGTGAAATCTCTCTAATAAAACGACTTGTAATGATGTTTACAGTGAAATCTCTCTAATAAAACGACTTGTAATGATCTTCATAGTGAAATCTCTTCAATAAAACGACTTGTAATGATGTCTACAGTGAAATCTCTCTAATAAAACGACTTGTAATGATGTTTACAGTGAAATCTCTCTAATAAAACGACTTGTAATGATCTTTATAGAGAAATATCTCTAATTAAACGACTTGTAATGATCTTTATAGTGAAATATCTCCAATAAAACGACTTGTAATGATGTTTACAGTGAAATCTCTCTAATAAAACGACTTGTAATGATATTTACAGTGAAATCTCTCAAATAAAACGACTTGTAATGATGTCTACAGTGAAATCTCTCTAATAAAACGACTTGTAATAATCTTAATAGTGAAATCTCTCCAATAAAAAGACTTGTAATGATGTTTACAGTGAAATCTCTCTAATAAAACGAATTGTAATGATGTTTACATTAAAATCTCTCTAATAAAACGACTTGTAATGATGTCTACAGTGAAATCTCTCTAATAAAACGACTGGTAATGATGTTTACAGTGAAATCTCTCTAATAAAACGACTTGTAATGATGTTTACAGTGAAATCTCTCTAATAAAACGACTTTTAATGATCTTTATAGTGAAATATCTCCAATAAAACGACTTGTAATGATGTCTACAGAAAAATCTCTCTAATAAAACGACTTGTAATGATGTTTACAGTTAAATCTCTCTAATAAAACGATTTGTAATGATGTTTACAGTGAAATCTCTCTTATAAAACGACTTGTAATGATCTTAATAGTGAAATCTCTCCAATAAAACGACTTCTGATGATGTCTACAGTGAAATCTCTCTAATAAAACGACTTATAATGAAGTTTACAGTGAAATCTCTCTAATAAAACGACTTGTAATGATGTCTACAGTGAAATGTCTCCAATAAAACGACTTGCAATGATGTTTACAGTGAAATCTCTCTAATAAAACGACTTGTAATGATGTCTACAGTGAAATCTCTCTAATAAAACGACTTGTAATGATCTTTATAGTGAAATATCTCAAATAAAACGACTTGTAATGATCTTTATAAGGAAATATCTCAAATAAAACGACTTGTAATGATCTTAATAGTGAAATCTCTCCAATAAAACGACTTGTAATGATGTCTACAGTGAAATCTCTCTAATAAAAGGACTTGTAATGATGTTTACAGTGAAATCTCTCTAATAAAACGACTTGTAATGATCTTAATAGTGAAATGTCTCCAATAAAACGACTTCTAATGATGTTTACAGTTAAATCTCTCTAATAAAACGACTTCTAATGATGTCTACAGTGAAATCTCTCTAATAAAACGACTTGTAATGATGTTTACAGTGAAATCTCTCTAATAAAACGACTTGTAATGATCTTAATAGTGAAATCACTCCAATAAAACGACTTGTAATGATGTCTACAGTGAAATCTCTCTAATAAAACGACTTGTAATGATCTTAATAGTGAAATCACTCCAATAAAAGGACTTGTAATGATGTCTACAGTGAAATCTCTCTAATAAAACGACTTGTAATGATGTTTACAGTGAAATCTCACTAATAAAACGACTTGTAATGATGTTTACAGTGAAATCTCTCTAATAAAACGACTTGTAATGATGTTTACAGTGAAATCTCTCTAATAAAACGTCTTGTAATGATCTTAATAGTGAAATCTCTTCAATAAAACGACTTGTAGTGATGTCTACAGTGAAATCTCTCTAATAAAACGACTTATAATGATGTTTACAGTGAAATCTCTCTAATAAAACGACTTGTAATGATCTTAATAGTGAAATGTCTCGAATAAAACGACTTCTAATATGATGTTTACAGTTAAATCTCTCTAATAAAACGACTTCTAATGATGTCTACAGTGAAATCTCTCTAATAAAACGACTTGTAATGATGTTTACAGTGAAATCTCTCTAATAAAACGACTTGTAATGATCTTAATAGTGAAATCTCTACAATAAAACGACATCTAATGATGTTTACAGTGAAATCTCTCTAATAAAACGACTTGTAATGATGTATACAGTGAAATCTCTCTAATAAAACGACTTGTAATAATCTTAATAGTGAAATCTCTCCAATAAAACGACTTGTAATGATTTATATGCAAAAACGGCTCGTTTGGGCTGAGAAAACACTTTACATAAAAGGTCGAAACGTTGTTCGCTCTTCTATGTAAAGTGTTTTCTCAGCCCAAACGAGCCGTTTTTGCATATAAATTTCTCAACAAGTGGGTTTCTCGTCATCACTGACTTGTAATGATGTTTACAGTGAAATATCTCTAATAAAACGACTTGTAATGATCTTAATAGTGAAATCTCTGCAATAAAACGACTTGTAATGATGTCTACAGTATAATCTCTCTAATAAAACGACTTATAATGATGTTTACAGTGAAATCTCTCTAATAAAACGACTTGTAATGATGTCTACAGTGCAATCTCTCTAATAAAACGACTTGTAATGATGTTTACAGTGAAATCTCTATAATAAAACGACTTGTAATGATGTCTACAGTGAAATCTCTCTAATAAAACGACTTGTAATGATGTCTATAGTGAAATATCTAATAAAACGACTTGTAATGATGTTTACACTGATATCTCTAATAAAACGACTTGTAATGATGTTTACAATGAAATCTCTCTAATAAAACGACTTGTAATGATGTCTACAGTGAAATCGCTCTAATAAAACGACTTGTAATGATCTTTATAGTGAAATATCTCTACTAAAACGACTTGCAATGATGTTTACATTAAAATCTCTCTAATAAAACGACTTATAATGATGTTTACAGTGAAATCTCTCTAATAAAACGACTTGTAATGATGTCTACAGTGAAATCTCTCTAATAAAACGACTTGTAATGATCTTTATAGTGAAATATCTCCAATAAAACGACTTGTAATGATGTCTACAGTGAAATCTCTCTAATAAAACGACTTCTAATGATATTTACAGTGAAATCTCTCTAATAAAACGATTTGTAATGATATTTACAATGAAATCTCTCTAATAAAACGACTTGTAATGATGTCTATATTGAAATATCTAATAAAACGACTTGTAATGATGTTTACACTGATATCTCTAATAAAACGACTTGTAAAGATGTCTACAGTGAAATCGCTCTAATAAAACGACTTGTAATGATCTTTATTGTGAAATCTCTCTAATAAAACGACTTGTAATGATCTTTATAGTGACATATCTCGAATAAAATGACTTGTAATGATGTCTACAGTGAAGTCTCTCTAATAAAAAGACTGGTAATGATGTTTACAGTGAAATCTCTCTAATAAAACGACTTGTAATGATCTTTATAGTGAAATATCTCTAATAAAACGTGTGCATCATAAAGTTTGCAGTTGTTGATACTTAGTGTACATCATCCAGTTTGTGGTTATTGATACTTAGTGTACATCATATAGTTTGCTATTATTGATACTTGATGTACATCATTCACTTTGTAGTTGATGATACTTAGTGTACATTATACAGTTTGTAGTTGTTGATACTTAGTGTACATCATATAGTTTGTGGTTGTTGATACCTAGTGTACATCATACAGTTTGTAGTTGTTGATACTTAGTGTACATCATATAGTTTGTAGTTGATGATACTTAGTGTACATCATACAGTTTGTAGTTGTTGATACTTAGTGTACATTATACAGTTTGTAGTTGATGATACTTAATGTACATCATTCAGTTTGTAGTTGATGATACTTAGTGTACATTATACAGTTTGTAGTTGATGATACTTAGTGTACATCATTCAGTTTGTAGTTGTTGATACTTAGTGTACATCATTCAGTTTGTAGTTGTTGATACTTAGTGTACATCATACAGTTTGTAGTTGATGATACTTAGTGTACATCAAACAGTTTGTAGTTGATGATACTTAGTGTACATCATATAGATTGTAGTTGATGATACTTAGTGTACATCATATAGTTTGTAGTTGTTGATACTTCGTGTACATCATAAAGTTTGCAGTTGTTGATACTTAGTGTACATCATACAGTTTGTGGTTATTGATACTTAGTGTACATCATATAGTTTGCAGTTATTGATACTTAATGTACATCATTCACTTTGTAGTTGATGATACTTAGTGTACATCATTCAGTTTGTAGTTGATGATACTTAGTGTACATCATTCAGTTTGTAGTTGATGATGCTTAGTGTACATCCATTCAGTTTGTAGTTGTTGATACTTAGTGTACATCATTCAGTTTGTAGTTGATGATGCTTAGTGTACATCTATTCAGTTTGTAGTTGTTGATACTTAGTGTACATCATTCAGTTTGTAGTTGTTGATACTTAGTGTACATTATACAGTTTGTAGTTGATGATACTTAGTGTACATCATACAGTTTGTAGTTGATGATACTTAGTGTACATCATTCAGTTTGTAGTTGTTGATACTTTGTGTACATCATTCAGTTTGTAGTTGTTGATACTTAGTGTACATTATACAGTTTGTAGTTAATGATACTTAGTGTACATCATACAGTTTGTAGTTGATGATACTTAGTGTACATCATTCAGTTTGTAGTTGTTGATACTTCGTGTACATCATAAAGTTTGTAGTTGATGATACTTAGTGTACATCATTCAGTTTGTAGTTGATGATACTTAGTGTACATTATACAGTTTGTAGTTGATGATACTTAGTGTACATCATTCAGTTTGTAGTTGATGATACTTAGTGTACATCATTCAGTTTGTAGTTGTTGATACTTAGTGTACATCATTCAGTTTGTTGTTGATGATACTTAGTGTACATCATTCAGTTTGTAGTTGTTGATACTTCGTGTACATCATAAAGTTTGTAGTTGATGATACTTAGTGTACATCATTCAGTTTGTAGTTGATGATACTTAGTGTACATTATACAGTTTGTAGTTGATGATACTTAGTGTACATCATTCAGTTTGTAGTTGATGATACTTAGTGTACATCATTCAGTTTGTAGTTGTTGATACTTAGTGTACATCATTCAGTTTGTTGTTGATGATACTTAATGTACATCATTCAGTTTGTAGTTGATGATACTTAGTGTACATCATACATTTTGTTGTTGATGATACTTAATGTACTTCATACAGTTTGTAGTTGTTGATACTTTGTGTACATCATTCAGTTTGTAGTTGATGATACTTAGTGTACATCATTCAGTTTGTTGTTGATGATAGTTAATGTACATCATTCAGTTTGTAGTTGTTGACACTTAGTGTACATCATTCAGTTTGTAGTTGTTGATACTTTGTGTACATCATACAGTTTGTAGTTGATGATACTTAGTGTACATCATACACTTTGTAGTTGATGATACTTAGTGTACATCATTCAGTTTGTTGTTGATGATACTTAATGTACATCATTCAGTTTGTAGTTGTTGACACTTAGTGTACATCATTCAGTTTGTAGTTGATGATACTTAGTGTACATCATTCAGTTTGTTGTTGATGATACTTAATGTACATCATATAGTTTGTGGTTGTTGATACTTAGTGTACATCATATAGTTTGTGGTTATTGATACTAAGTGTACATCATTCAGTTTGTACTTTTTGATACTTAATGTACATCATTCACTTTGTACTTTTTGATACTTAATGTACCTCATTCACTTTGTGGTTGTTGATACTTAGTGTACATCATGCAGTTTGTAGTTCATGATACTTAGTGTACGTCATCCAGTTTCTGGACAGATACATAGGTAAAACCAAACTTACAACTGTCTGGGTTATTGAGACAAACCAAAAGAAGGCGACTGTGTTGTTTACTGTGAAATAAAAAAAGTGTAATATACTACCATTGTCTGAATGTTTTGAACCAGACATCCAAAACGAGACGTCGGGATAAACTCAGACGTAAACATCAAAACAAACAAAAGGAAGGAAACCAGACACCCAAAACATTCAGATACCTCACGTATCGGTTTGTTAAAACAGCGTCCTTGTGTAGTTTCTGTGGAAGGTTTTATGGAACATTTATAATCGACAGTTTAAACAACGACTAGTTATCTAGTTCTAAACAACTGAAAGTCATGTTTAGCCTACAGATAGACGAACAGGAATATGACAACAGGAATATGGCTTTTCATACGTTTTTTATGAAACTGGAGAGAAACAATAATCCAGTATTTAGCTTCTCACTAGTCTACATAATGGACTAGACAGTAGCTGAAAAATCCCGAAAGAAAGTTAATGTTTTCAGTTTATTAAACACAAAAAAAAAATAGATTTGTTCACCATTAACCCATGAAGTCTGCGTTTTGTGTTTCGACTATAAAGGTTGTTGAATTGTTCTGTACAGAAGTAAAGAAAACGGAGAATAACACGCTAATGATAATTTTATTTCTAAACTTCTTAGACCGCTGCAAAGAAAGATTCGGAGTTTAAAAGAAAACGGATTAATTATGCTAATAAACTACATCTGTGTGTGTGTTTGTGGCGAGAGTGGAATCTCCTGTGAACTTACGAAAATCAAATGATGTTAACCAAAACAGTACAAAATGTGGCCCGGCATGGCCTAGTGTGGCCCGGTATAGCCAAGTGTGTTAAGGCGTTCGACTCGTAATCCAAGGATCGCGGGTTCGAATCCCGGTCACACCAAACACGCTCGCTCTTTAGCCGTGGGAGACTTATAATATGACGGTCAATCCCACTATTCGTTGGTAAAAGAGTAGCCCAAGAGTTGGCGGTGGGTGGTGATGACTAGCTGCCTTCCCTCTAGTCCTACACTGCTAAATTAGGGGCGGCTAGTGCAGATAGCCCTCGTGTAGCTTTACGCGAAATTCAAAAACAAACAAACAAACAGTACGAAACCTAAATCAGTTCTTCCATTCGTACGGACGGAATTTGACTAATTCATGACAGTCAAATTTCCTTAAGTTGTTTTAATATAGTTTCTTCATCATTATTAAATATTTGTGTGCTTTAAAACGACTATTTTCAACGTTGTCAGCAGCTAAAACAAAGGTTACTGTTTTAACAAACCAGTACGTGAGGTATCAGAATGTTTGGGTGTCTGGTTTCCTTCCTTTTGTTTGTTTTGATGTTTACGTCTGAGTTTATCCCGACGTCTGGTTTCGGATGTCTAGTTCAAAACATTCAGACACTGGTAGTATATTACACTTCATTTTATTTCACAGTAAACAACACAGTCGCCTTCTTTTGGTTTGTCTCAATAACCCAGACAGTTGTAAGTTTGGTTTTACCTATGTATCTGTCCAGAAACTGGATGACGTACACTAAGTATCATGAACTACAAACTGCATGATGTACACTAAGTATCAACAACCACAAACTGAATGAGGTACATTAAGTATCAAAAAGTACAAAGTGAATGATGTACATTAAGTATTAAAAAGTACAAACTGAATGATGTACACTTAGTATCAATAACCACAAACTATATGATGTACACTAAGTATCAATAACCACAAACTATATGATGTACACTAAGTATCAATAACCACAAACTATATGATGTACACTAAGTGTCAATAACCACAAACTATATGATGTACACTAAGTATCAATAACCACAAACTATATGATGTACACTAAGTATCAATAACCACAAACTATATGATGTACACTAAGTATCAATAACCACAAACTATATGATGTACACTAAGTATCAATAACCACAAGCTATATGATGTACACTAAGTATCAATAACCACAAACTGAATGATGTACACTAAGTATCAATAACCACAAACTATATGATGTACACTAAGTATCAATAACCACAAACTATATGATGTACACTAAGTATCAATAACCACAAACTATATGATGTACACTAAGCATCAATAACCACAAACTATATGATGTACACTAAGTATCAATAACCACAAACTGAATGATGTACACTAAGTATCAATAACCACAAACTATATGATGTACACTAAGTATCAATAACCACAAACTATATGATGTACACTAAGTATCAATAACCACAAACTATATGATGTACACTAAGTATCAATAACCACAAGCTGGATGATATACACTAAGTATCAATAACCACAACTGGATGATATACATATTGCTGTATATTTTATCTAAGAGTGTTTATGAAGGTCAAGTTGTTGTAGTTTCTTATGTAGAGATCTCTTCCTCACATGTTTCTCAATTTTTCAGTAATTCTCACGAAAGTTTAAGAATTCTTTCCAACCTCTTGCAAATCTTCGGATGACGGACGGTTTACGCTACAATTATCCATATCTTTTGAGGTGTTTTGTTATCTTTTTTCTAACAACTTTCTACTGCAGACACATTCCAGCCATCAAAGTGACCTGGAATGCCAGATAAAGAGATCAAAGTTCATATTATTTACTTTTCCTTCAGAAACTGGACGCTAATTCACTACTCGAGGTATGTGTTGCATACATATATATCCCCGTACAACATATGAGTGAAAAACAAAGAAACGACTAACGCCAACTACAATAATACGAAGAACCGGTATATGCGAAGTACAGTTATGTGGATACTGGCAAGCGTTCAAAACACGACTAAAACTGGCGAAATAACTGACTGGTAACGGGTTGGGCGTCAAGTTCCGTGATAGCTGGCACATTATAATACCCACTCCAGTCATTTTTGTTTTAACGTAATAATTAATCATATCGTGCTATGAGGAAGAAACGAATGTTTGGACCAAAATGGATATGAAAGATCACAGGATATCAATACAAGTCACACCTTACTCTATCCACAGCTGGCAAACGTTTCTTATTTCGTTGACGTGTGACTTCATTCGGAGTCAATTTCTTCTTGAGGTAGCGTAAAAACAAGAGCAGCAAAAACCATATTCATAAGCCATCTGACGCCTGTATTTCTGTTTTGTGTTGTTCGAAGTTATTGACGAAGCTACACAAAGGGTTATTTGTGCCTTCCCCACCGTGGGTATTGAAATCACTGTTCCATAGTTGTGTCTGCAGACGTACAGTTATGTCACTGGGTGGCTTACGTGTGTATATATTTAAATACTCTATATTTATATAGAGGTGTATAAAAATTAACAAAGTGGGCTAAATTCATTGACCTAGGTTGTGTAGCTCTTTAAATTACTGCTCCCCCCTAGGTTATGTAGCTGTTTAAATTACTGCTCCCCCCTATGTTATGTAGCTATTTAAATTACTGCTCCCCCTAGGTTATGTAGCTCTTTAAATTACTGCACCCCCCTAGGTTATGTAGCTCTTTAAATTACTGCTCCCCTAGGTTATGTAGCTCTTTAAATTACTGCACCCCCCTAGGTTATGTAGCTCTTTAAGTTACTGCTCCCCTAGGTTATGTAGCTCTTTAAATTACTGCTCCCCCTAGGTTATGTAGCTCTTTAAATTACTGCTCTCCCTAGGTTATGTAGCTCTTTTAATTACTGCTCCCCCTAGGTTGTGTAGCTCTTTAAATTACTGCTCCCCTAGGTTATGTAGCTTTTAAATTACTGCTCCCCTAGGTTATGCAGCTTTTAAATTACTGCCCCCGAGGGTTATGTAGGTCTTTAAATTACTGCTCCCCCTAGGTTATGTAGCTCTTTAAATTACTGCTCCCCCCAAAAAAAACAGCCAAAAATTGTTCAGAAAATACAACAGAATCATTAAAAACACAACTGATTAAATACATCAAACAACAGTTACACATGACACACTTGTCGAAATACCGATACGCTGATGACATCATCAGTGTGGAAGAACTAACAATGTTCTTCACACCTATCACACCGTTTCTTTTTTTTTACGTTATTGGTTGTACCGTACAACGTCATATATTAAACCTGTGGTCGTCAAAACGTTGAAATCATTTGGAAACACATGACCTTCGGTTTTCTTTGAATAATATAATGGGACAGCACAGGCCATACCATTTTCGACTAACCACGATTAGCTTGATCTGTGGAAATTACACGCCGTCAATAAGAGTCAAACTGCAAGAGAAACCCTCACTAGTATCTTTGTTTTAAAGTGAAAAATGACCATTTTACCACCAGAGACGTATCTACTGAAACCACAACAAAAAAGCGTGAGTATATCAGCATACAAATGTATTGGATTCAGTAGTAATTCAATTAAAATAAATAACGGTTTATTTCTGAAGTTAAAACATATCTGATAGCTTCATATATTAAAACATCTACAAGCTAGAGGTTACGTGTCAGAGGTAAAACTTGTTAAGCCGAAGCGTTCTAAGAGGAATAGTATTAGTATCCAAAGAGCTTTGCGTAATTTCTTAGTGGCATGAAATATAATTCTGAATTAAGTTTTGAGTGACTGAATATCACTATATACCAGCAGTACTAGACAGATGGTAGATGTAATATCACTAGTTACCAGCAGTACTAGACAGATGGTAGATGTAATATCACTAGTTACCAGCAGTACTAGACAGATGGTAGATGTACTATCACTACTTACAAGCAGTACTAGAGAGACGGTAGATGTACTATCACTACTTACCAGCAGTACTAGAGAGACGGTAGATGTACTATCACTACTTACAAGCAGTACTAGAGAGACGGTAGATGTACTATCACTATTTACCAGCAGTACTAGAGAGACGGTAGATGTACTATCACTACTTACAAGCAGTACTAGAGAGACGGTAGATGTACTATCACTACTTACAAGCAGTACTAGAGAGACGGTAGATGTACTATCACTACTTACCAGCAGTACTAGAGAGACGGTAGATGTACTATCACTATTTACCAGCAGTACTAGAGAGACGGTAGATGTACTATCACTATTTACCAGCAATACAAGAGAGACGGTAGATGTACTATCACTACTTACAAGCAGTACTAGAGAGACGGTAGATGTACTATCACTATTTACCAGCAGTACTAGAGAGATGGTAGATGTACTATCACTATTTACCAGCAGTACTAGAGAGACGGTAGATGTACTATCACTATTTACCAGCAGTACTAGAGAGACGGTAGATGTACTATCACTATTTACCAGCAATACAAGAGAGACGGTAGATGTACTATCACTACTTACAAGCAGTACTAGAGAGACGGTAGATGTACTATCACTATTTACCAGCAGTACTAGAGAGATGGTAGATGTACTATCACTACTTACAAGCAGTACTAGAGAGACGGTAGATGTACTATCACTACTTACAAGCAGTACTAGAGAGACGGTAGATGTACTATCACTATTTACCAGCAGTACTAGAGAGACGGTAGATGTACTATCACTACTTACAAGCAGTACTAGAGAGACGGTAGATGTACTATCACTACTTACAAGCAGTACTAGAGAGACGGTAGATGTACTATCACTACTTACAAGCAGTACTAGAGAGACGGTAGATGTAATATCACTACTTACAAGCAGTACTAGAGAGACGGTAGATGTACTATCACTACTTACAAGCAGTACTAGAGAGACGGTAGATGTACTATCACTATTTACCAGCAGTACTAGAGAGACGGTAGATGTACTATCACTACTTACCAGCAGTACTAGAGAGACGGTAGATGTACTATCACTACTTACAAGCAGTACTAGAGAGACGGTAGATGTACTATCACTATTTACCAGCAGTACTAGAGAGACGGTAGATGTACTATCACTACTTACAAGCTGTACTAGAGAGACGGTAGATGTACTATCACTACTTACAAGCAGTACTAGAGAGACGGTAGATGTACTATCACTATTTACCAGAAGTACTAGAGAGACGGTAGATGTACTATCATTATTTACCTGCAGTAATAGAGAGACGGTTGATGTACTATCACTATTTACCAGCAGTACTAGAGAGACGGTAGATGTACTATCACTATTTACCAGAAGTACTAGAGAGACGGTAGATGTACTATCATTATTTACCTGCAGTAATAGAGAGACGGTAGATGTACTATCACTATTTACCAACAGTACTAGAGAGACGGTAGATGTACTATCACTATTTACCAGCAGTACTAGAGAGACGGTAGATGTACTATCACTATTTACCAGCAGTACTAGAGAGACGGTAGATGTACTATCATTATTTACCAGCAGTACTAGAGAGACGGTAGATGTACTATCACTATTTACCAGCAGTACTAGAGAGACGGTAGATGTACTATCATTATTTACCAGCAGTACTAGAGAGACGGTAGATGTACTATCACTACTTACCAGCAGTACTAGAGAGACGGTAGATGTACTATCACTATTTACCAGCAGTACTAGAGAGACGGTAGATGTACTATCACTATTTACCAGCAGTACTAGAGAGACGGTAGATGTACTATCACTATTTACCAGCAGTACTAGAGAGACGGTAGATGTACTATCACTATTTACCAGCAGTACTAGAGAGACGGTAGATGTACTATCACTATTTACCAGCAGTACTAGAGAGACGGTAGATGTACTATCACTATTTACCAGCAGTACTAGAGAGACGGTAGATGTACTATCACTATTTACCAGCAGTACTAGAGAGACGGTAGATGTACTATCACTATTTACCAACAGTACTAGAGAGACGGTAGATGTACTATCACTATTTACCAGCAGTACTAGAGAGACGGTAGATGTACTATCACTATTTACCAGAAGTACTAGAGAGACGGTAGATGTACTATCATTATTTACCTGCAGTAATAGAGAGACGGTTGATGTACTATCACTATTTACCAGCAGTACTAGAGAGACGGTAGATGTACTATCACTATTTACCAGAAGTACTAGAGAGACGGTAGATGTACTATCATTATTTACCTGCAGTAATAGAGAGACGGTTGATGTACTATCACTATTTACCAGCAGTACTAGAGAGACGGTAGTACATCTCAGTACTAGTGAGATGTAACCTAAATATCACTTTACTCTTAGTACTAGTGAGATGTAACCTGAACATCAGTTTACCCTTAGTACTAGTGAGATGTAACCTGAATATCACTTTACCCTCAGTACTAGTGAGATGTAACCTGAATATCACTTTACCCTTAGTACTAGTGAGATGTAATCTGAATATCACTTTACCCTTAGTACTGGTGAGATGTAACCTGAATATCACTTTACCCTCAGTACTAGTGAGATGTAACTTGAATATCACTTTACCCTTAGTACTAGTGAGATGTAACCTGAATATCACTTTACCCTTAGTACTAGTGAGATGTAACCTGAATATCACTTTACCCTTAGTACTAGTGAGATGTAACCTGAATACCAGTTTATCCTTAGTACTAGTGAGATGTAACCTGAATATCACTTTACCCTCAGTACTAGTGAGATGTAACCTGAATATCACTTTACCCTTAGTACTAGTGAGATGTAACCTGAATATCACTTTACCCTTAGTACTAGTGAGATGTAACCTGAATACCAGTTTATCCTTAGTACTAGTGAGATGTAACCTGAATATCACTTTACCCTTAGTACTAGTGAGATGTAACCTGAATACCAGTTTATCCTTAGTACTAGTGAGATGTAACCTGAATATCACTTTACCCTTAGTACTAGTGAGATGTAACCTGAGTATCACTCCACCTTCCGTACTAGAGAGATGTAACCTGAATATCACTTCACCTTCCGTACTAGAGAGATGTAACCTGAATATCACTTCACCTTCCGTACCAGACAGATGTAGAGATGTTTTTATGTTTTAAGTGCAGATGGTTTTTTCACATTTGTTTTGAAGCCTCGTGTCAGTAGAATCAATGTACTCCGGTAATTGTTGAGATGTCCTATAGATAACTGTGTCCTTTAGGATTTACACAGTTCTCAGTCTGTTTTGTGTTCTAACAATATAATTACATTGTAGCTGGTAGTTTATACATAAACTACAAGATCAGTGACAGTTACATCTTTGGCCCAACTTACCAAGGTTTGTTATGTTATTTAAGTCAAACAATTAATTCTTACTTACTAATTTATGAAAACATTAAATGAGAGGTACGCAGCTGTGGTAAATGCATATAATACAGTTTGTTTCTGATATCACAACTTTTATACTGTAAGGTTAGGCTTAAGGTAAGAAGAAACAGTGAATATACCTTTGTTATTTGGTAAAATATTATTTTTATTTTATACAACCAATAAACTTAATGTTTTGTTTTGTTTTTAAATTGTAAAAGTGTTTCCAATATATCTTCTACAATAAAGTGGTTTTATTTCAGTTCCACAAATTTTTGTTCCACCAGACAATATTAGCTACAGTATATGCAGAGCTAGGTAAGTCCTATCTGTGTTGCATTGAGGTCTTACCCCTTGAAAATAAAAATTGATGTTTTTGGTAGTATAGCATAGTAAAGTTTTCATAACATTTGGAAATGTTAGGTATATGTGGTGAAAAAAGGAAACATGAGAAAACCATATTATGAAACTTGTGCTTCAAATAGCTGTTGTTTTTAAATATATTACTGAAGTCTCGATAAAGTTAAAACATTGTTAGATTTTAGTTGCTTGTTTGGAATGAAACACAAAGCTACACAATAAGCTATATATTCTCTGTCCACCATAGCTATTGAAACCCAGTTTCTAACACTATAAGTCCACTGGGAAGGGCACGTTGTTTGAAACCATTGGTTTTTACAAAATCTAATGGATAAAGTTGAAATAGTGTACTGGTATCAAGTCACTGTGCCGTATTTATTGAAACTGAAGATCTTACAAAAATCGAATGATTACTGTTGGAATATAACTGCTGAAATCCAAATACAGTGTTATATATTATTCAAAGTAGGTTCAGGAAGGGAAAGAAGGACTATCAGAACAGACAGTCTACAAAAGAGTGGGTTTGTTTGGTAACCTGTAATTCAAGGCAGATGATTTGTTGACTTAACAGTACATCAAAATTACTGTGAAAAAAGTTAAAATAAAAATAGAACATTTAAACTCTCATATAATGAAATATCGTTAAAAGTAAACTTTAAATTTATAATTAGTGTGCCATTGCAGATGTCATGTCTCGTTTAGAACTGTATGAAAGCAAAGCCCATAGTAACATCCAATTTCAGTATTTGAATGCAACACGCTACAATGAAGCTATCCAACTGTTTCCACTGTTGAGCAGAATCAAACCCCAAACATCAGACAGTTTTTCGTAATAATCAGGTTATATTCCGATGATAGGTCTGTTAGTTTGTTTCTAGGATTTTTGGTTGTCGTTTGTATACGTGTACTTGTTCTAGTGACAAACTCGCTCTGCTTTCTTATCAACTACTAAAAACAGCAACGTTAATACAATATTGTATATTTTATTTAAATAAACAAAAATGAAAGCCTACCTGGTGCAGAAATGCTTGATTGAAATGCTGCTGTACTTGACATGGAGAGATTGTGTCTTTTCTCCCAGGGGAAGGAGAGGACTGACTACTGGAGGGGAGCATGGAGAATGGTGGGCTGGGTCGAAGTGTCATTCCGGATGGTTGTGTGACAGAGTTGATACCACCGCTTCCTGGTCCTGGTCGACTTACAGAAGGCATATTTACAGGGTGGTTAGAGAGCAAAGTGGGCATTAATGGTGCTTGAAACATGGCTGAAAATAAAATATTGAAAATACATGAAAATAAGCAATGACTCTTGAAACACTGCTGAATATTTATAAAATACTGAAACTAAACAATTGAAATATACTGGAATAAATCATCATGTTTAAAAATAGCTGAACGTTTATGAAATACTAAAATAAACAACTAAAATGTATCAGAATAAATCAGAGGTGTTATGTGAAACATGGCTGAATGTCTGTAAAATGTATTGGAATCAAATCAGAAGCGTTAATTGAAACATGGCTAAATGTTTGTAAAATGCATGAGAATAAATCAAAGGTGTTAAATGAAACATAGCTGAATGTTTGTAAAATGTACTGGAATAAATGAAAAGTGTTAATTGAAACATGGCTGAGTGTTTGTAAAATGTATTGGAATAAATGAGAGGTGTTAATTGAAACTTGGCTGAATGTTTGTAAAATGCGAAAAATAAACAACTAAAATACATAAAAATAAAAAGATAGTATTAACTATTCCCTTATGTAATAAGTGTATATGTATTATCTATACTATCAAAGTTTAAACATTATTAACCAAAACAGCTCGAGGAAGTAATATAAAAAGAATTGTCAGAAAACATTCCACTTATGTATCTGTGGTAAGCTTTAGAAGTTATAACACTAAAATTCTTAGGTCCGTCTTTCCTATGAGCAAAGTGAAGATAAATTAATTGTAAAAAAAAAACCCTCCCAGAACCTTTTTAGAAATAACAAAATGTCTTTTACTGATGGGACAGGCTCTGTCACTTTATCCATTCGATATTTTAGAAACAATTCTCACACTAATCGCAACAAATTTAGTTTCTCTTTTTATTCTCTGCACTTTCACAACTGAGAGTTCTACCACTACCAGTTTTTTAAAAGCTACAGTTCATCTCTTGCTTAGAGAGCTTTCACGCAAAGCTACACAAAGGAAAGAGCTATACCTATAATTTTGAACTAATATATTAGAGAGAAGACAGCTAATCAACAGCAACCAGCTCTCGGTCTACTGCTGTTGCTCGAACGAATCGTGTGATTTCCCTGAAGTCTCACAGTACAACCCAAAGTGAGCCACTGAATCTTAAGCTTCGCTTTTCGGGCACAATAAATAATGGGCCACGCTTGCTCCAACAGCCATGGAAACAAAAAGAATAAATTTGCGTTTTACAGAACCAAGTTTCAAGATAAACGTTACTCATATAAGGACATCAGTAACACATCATCATACAATAACAAAATGATATCCTCGCTTATATGATATTGGATAAACGTTTTTATTACACGTTGTGCAACCCCATCTTCATGAAATTTTTATCCAATTCAATGGTCCACACATACTATCCCTAATTTAAACTGTTGACTAGTCAACCAACCAAAAGAACCAACCGACTATTAATTCAATATCAAAACTAAATGGCCGGGTCAGTGGCCCACACATACCATCCCTAATTTTAAACTGTTGACCAGTCAACCAACCAAAAGAACCAACCGACTATTAATTCAATATCAGGACTAAATAGCCGGGTCAGTGACCCACACATACCATCCCTAATTTTAGACTGTTGACTAGTCAACCAACCAACTATTAATTCAATATCAAGACTAAATGGCCGGATCAGTGGCCCATACATACCGTCCCTAATTTTAAACTGTTGACTAGTCAACCAACCAAAAGAACCAACCGACTATTAATTCAATATCAAGACTAAATGGCCGGGTCAGTGGCCCACACATACCATCCCTAATTTTAAACTGTTGACTAGTCAACCAACCAAAAGAACCAACCGACTATTAATTCAATATCAGGACTAAATAGCCGGGTCAGTGGCCCACACATACCATCCCTAATTTTAGACTGTTGACTAGTCAACCAACCAACTATTAATTCAATATCAAGACTAAATGGCCGGATCAGTGGCCCATACATACCGTCCCTAATTTTAAACTGTTGACTAGTCAACCAACCAAAAGAACCAACCGACCATTAATTCAATATCAGGACTAAATGCCATTTTTATAACACGCTCAAAGATAAAAGCACATAACGTATTAAGCGATAAATCACGGGTTCGAACCTTGGACGTCTTGACGTGCATTCCGACAAACTAAAATAATATAATGTAGGCTCCTTTCTACCCTGTGTGTAATGCAAGTTGATCTTAATTTATAAAAAATGACATGTGAAAATCAATAGAAAATATCTTAAAGTGTGATTTTTTTTAATTTGTTATGAAATAGTACTTTCGTGTTCCTAACAAGTCTGAACTCACACTTGCAACCTTTTTTGTTATAAAAGTAGTATAGATAGTTACATCCATAGCCAGCAGACTCGGTCGTAGAAATAAATGAAACAAGCTCTTAAAGTAGCATTTATCATGCACGTGTATAATTACACACTAGGACATATAAAAAAAGTAAAATAAATTACGTATTATATTACAAAACTTGCTTTGCACGTAAACACATATACAATATAATGTCAAAGATCGTGTGTGTGTGTCCAAAATGGATAAACAAGTATTATGCAGATGTTGAAACATAAAAACCACACAAATGTCACGTTGGTAGATATTCGGATGTGTGTAAGATATACACCTGGTACTGGAATATATCAACCGTCAGTAGTTTAGAACGGCCTACTCAAGTAATCGAGTGTTTTTTATTAATATTATAACGTATGTTGACTAGCATACATGTACAATTTAAATATATTCCTTTGTCAATATTCTTCGTGCTATTAAACTAAAGTTCTACTGAACACTGAAAGCGCAGTAAATACACAGTCTTTCACATCATGTTATTCGAAATCCAAGGAATTCTTCGTTAATAATGTAGATTTATTACAGGGCAGATCACGTTTATACATCACGCAATGGTAACAACTGCGTGTTGGTGAAGTCAAGAAATCTAGTGATGACAAACAAACAAAAGATAGGACTTTTTTAACAATACAACAAATCCCTATAGCTCGCTCTTATAAATGAATCATAAACTGTTTCGACTATAAAGCCTTACTATGCTAGTCATTGTTACTTTTGTAACGTTAGAGTGAACTTTTTTTGTAGAATACCAGACACAGAGAAGGTGCCTAACTGATGAGTCAATGCATTCAATGTTTACTTTTGTTCTATAACTTTGTATGCTCGTAGTTTTATTATAGTTATATTAATTATACACAAATTTACACGTGTTAACTTCTAAGCCAGTCCACTCCAAATTAATCTACACAGATCTCACATGAACAAACTGCTAAGATAATCGCTCCTTTATGGAAACTAGTAACACAAGCACAAACATACGTACAACTTACAGCTTTAACTTGGATCTTCCCAAACTCACCTGATCAACATTAGCTAAAGCCGGGTATATTAAAGAATATTACCTTTCCACCCTGGTGAGGGTGGATATTAACATAAAACACCTGTTGTACCAGTTTCTAAACACGTTTAGAACTAAATTTTCTTTTGGTCACATTTTCTTAACATTTACAAAAAACCTATACACAATGTGACGATTGTACTTAACGAGTTATTTTTAATATAAATACGATGGTTGGATGTCCACCAATGAACGTGCTGGTGACACTAAACACATGTCCACTATGTCTTGCTTGCATATGATGAAGCCAAACATCGGAATAGAATCAACCTAAGTTACGCTACGTTTTCTTTTATCTACACTAACCACTTAAAGAGACGTGATGTTATCTAGCGTTCACGAGCTTTCTGCTACACTTAAACAAACGATCAGCATCTTCTGGAACTTGAAACCCTGCCCAATGACGTAAGCATGAATAATTTCTCTTATTAACAACAATACCGATATTTTTCTGTTACCACTGAAACTACTGTCTTCATTCTTGTACATTCTACTGATCTCAACCGTACCAGAAAAAATTACACTTTTACAAATTGGCCCCAATTCTTAATGTTCAAAAAAATACGAATGCTTTTTTTCGTTTGGTACGTTTTCAAACTTCTCGTTGGGCGAGTTTAAAATCCACATCTCTCTACGTAATAAGAGGCAACTGTACCTCGATATTTCTTATATATCACTATTTGCTTGTTTTTAATTTCGCGCAAAGCTACACGAGAGCTATCTGCACTAGCTGTCCCTAATTTAGCAGTGTAAGACTAGAGGGAAGGCAGCTAGCCATCACCACTCGCCGCCAACGCTTGGGCTATTTTTTAACAACGAAGAGTGGGATTAACCGTAACATAATAACGAAACCTAAGGGTGAAAGGGCGAGCATATTTGGTGTGACGGGAATTCAGACCCACGACCCTCGGATTACGGGTCGGGCGCCTTAACCACCTGGCCATGTTGGGCCGTCTTATATAGAGAGAAATGACGATTTGGCTACTTGTAATAAAAGCTCGTTTAAAGTAACGCTTTTGTAATGTAAATCTAATTCATGTAAATTCTAAACGTAATGTTGTAAAACATTACGTGATAACATAAGTACAAACAGAATGTATAATTTGTTGCGCAAAAAAAATTAAATATTTTCTAACGTTTTATTTTGGACAAGAAAAACTAACAAACAGTCTTGTCATCTCACTTGTACACACCTGAAATATGTTGTCGGTTACGGTACTTTTGTTTCTTCACAGATGTATGACGTATATAAGTCCGGCATGGCCAGGTGGTTCAGGCACCTCGTAATCCGAGGGTTGCAGGTTCGAATCCCCGTCTCACCAAACATGCTCGCCCTTTCAGCTGTGAGGGCATTATAATGTAGGCCAATCCCACTAGTAGTTGGTTAGCCCGAGAATTGGCGGTGGGTGTTGATGACTAACTGCCTTCCCTTTGGTCTTACACTGCTAAATTAGGGACAGCTAGCGCAGATAGCCCTCGTGTAGCTTTGCGCGAAATTAAAAAAACAAACAAAGAAATAATGATATCTATACGGTCGAAGACTGCTATGAATTTCGCGCCAAGCTACACAAGGGTTATCTGCGCTGACCGACCATGATTTAGCAGTGAGAGAATAGAGGAAAGTCATGCAGTCATCATCGTCAACTCTTGGGCTACCAACGAATAGTGGGATTGACCGTCACATTATAACGTAGCCACAGATGAAAGGATGACGGGGATTCGCCCACAACCCTCAGATTGCGAGGGAAGTGCCCTAAACACCAAGCCACACCAGTCCGTCTCATACTAGAAGATAGAAAAAACAAAACAAAAAACAACTACAGGAAACCAGATGGGGTATTCGTCCTTCTGGATGTAAGTTATGTAAATTCATGATTAATGAAAGGTTATCTTAGAACATTAAAAGTTGCATCCCTTATATGTAACTATAAAAACGCCCATTAAAATCGCAAATTGCAAAACTGAATGTTTTTATGTACCCCTGCATGGACTCAATAAACCTCCGTATGAATTCTGGTTTACGATCCATTCATGCCTTGGCATACAAGAGAGTACTATTATACCTATATAGATTTAGTATGTCCTATAGCACTGTATAACTAGATATCACATATACGGTTATGATGACAGAATTAGCGCAAGGGATCTCCGAAATGTCAAGTTAAATTTCAAAAGATCCATAAATTCTAGTGCTTTCGAATATGTAAGGAGAACAGTTGACTACTGGGAAACTTCGAGATTCTAGGTCTTTTAAAACCTACATCCATGAG
>NC_134826.1:4848912-4901083 GCF_004210375.1 Tachypleus tridentatus | reverse complement strand
TCTAATTAAATTTTACACTAAGGTTTAAAACTGCACATGTACATACTAGTATAAATAACTCACGATGGAATACTTTTTGTTTTGTAACCCATAAACATCAGAATGACCCAAAACCAATTACAACTGTAAGAAAGATAAGTGGAACAGCTCGCCCACTCTGCTCAACCATCGAGATTATGGCACAGAAAATATAAGCAGCACTAGTCAAGTTAATTATCGACTTGAAAAAAATCAACATAGGTCTTTCTAACCCCATCCTATCAACTGAGAATTAACAAACGAAATCATTGAATTGGTTACAAGCATACTTGCAGCATCTCAAAGTATGTTGTACTCAATTACTTTTATTTGCAAGGTGTATTCACTTTTTATAAAGCTGTTACTAACGCTTAAAGATTTTGTTTTTTAAATTCATTGTGAATTAAAAGTTACAAAACCTTCCACAAGAGATACAGAGCATCACGTTTTTGTACAATTGAACGTCTTTATCTGATAAAAGTTATTTGGAAAACTAAACCTATAACATATAATCGAACTTTATCACTACAGTATTGTTATTGCAATACATATTGATGCTATAAATTAATGTTTAAAAAGAACGAACTTTTCATTTTACTGAATTGGAATACGTGGAATGTGGACCTTATCTAATCATTTTAATATAAAACGCTAACATAACTAAGCTCAGTTAGTAGTTGTACTTTAACAGCAGTTAAGTAATACCACAAATAAGTTGAATATAACAATGCAGGATATTAGAGATAACACATTACATACAGGCTATCAAATACACAAGCTTGTATGATATACCTTTCTGTGTTCTAGTTCAGGAAAGTTTCTCTTTACTTCTGAGTCACTTTTATGTCCAGTGGTGATTTTGTCATCACCATTATCTGTCGTTGGAAGGCGTATAATGTCTACTGTGGCAGCTGTCTTTACCTCCATAGCCAGTAGTCAAACATGATGCTTCGCGTTTGACAGTTTCTTCTATCTTGCCCAGATTATGGGGTTTTGTGATTTCTGTTTTTGATACATCAATGGGTGGTGAAAGGGCACTTTCAGTCTTGGAGACCTCACTCGGAGCAGGAGATTGTCGTCCAGCTGTGGAGGAATCGGGTGTAAGTAACACTTCTATTAATGTAGAAAATGTTTTGTTAACGGGAACTCTGAAGAATTTTCGTTATCTTCTGCATGAGGAGATGAGTCAATCCGAGATAAAGAGTTAGGTTTGGAAGAGACAATAAAGGGTTGCTGAATTTGGCAGTCTTTAATATGTACTGAGAAAGAGGTAGTGTTGGATACCTTGGAATGTTTTTGTCCTTGCAAAACTATTGATACCAGAGGTGTATTGCAGGTCGAAGCTCCTTCCAGAGATTCTTGCAGTGGGCCTGATTCAGCACTGCTCCAGATTGCATCTTTAACATCTCTCCCACTTCTTTGTAAAGTTGGAGGAGCAGGTGGAGGCTCTCTTCTTGGAGGGAGTAGAACTGATGGAAGCTCTTCTAATCTTAAAAGTTGAGAAGATGTATTACTTCTTTCTGCAGATGGTGCACACACCCCTCAGTGTTCTGATCTTCTAGAAAGGACTGCTTGCAAGTGGTGGTGTCTTCTGTAATGTATGTTTGTGATGGTGCACAAGATGATTTTTTAAAAAATGTTTCTTCCTTTGTAGAGTTAATGATCCTAGGGTCTTGACTAGAAACAGTTGAAAAGTCTGGAACAATCAAATGATCTTTGCTTTCGCTTACACCAACAGATCTTGAATACATGTCTTGAAACTCATCTGCTGAGATTTCGTCTAGTTTCTTTGGTGTTTGAGACTTGTGTTTCAATGCCCATTTACCTTTGAGAGAAAGTTTGGACAGGAACCCTTTCATCTTTGCTGTATTAACCTGATATTCTGAGGGTATTGTAACTTTAGAACTAGGTTTAACAATAGTACTGAGCTGTTTATTGATAGACTGATTAATGTTTGAAGGAGTAGACTTCACTTCACTTCTTCGATTGTGTGCTTTCCAGCTTGTCTTCCCTAGTTTTTGTGGCATATTCAAATTGTGATTAGATGCTGACAGTGATATTGATTTCACTTTGGTTTCTCGAATCAGATCGGGTTCATGAAATCCTGAGCTTCCACCATCAATGGTTTTGACTTGAGTTTCCTGGGATAGATGTGCATTTAACATTGCATCTTGTACCGATAACCTGCATTTAGTTTTGTCTTCAGAAAACAAGTGAACATTCAACATATTTCTTTCAAGTGTTGAAGGGTCATAGTGGTGTTGAGATTTGCCAGAATGTAGAACAGTGTCCATTAAAACATTTTCCCGACTTTCATCTGGACCCAGTTTTTTTTCTCGGCTGTTTAAAGAAAAGGAGATATCTCCTGAAGAAAACTTTGGGTGTGAAGACATGAGCTTCTGTCTCGAAGAAGCCCAAACCTTGTAGTCCTTGTCTGACTGTACGGAACTGTTTCTGTTGTAATTTTTCTCTATCCTACAGCCTCCACTATTTTTTGTTGTTTTCTTAATTTTGGAATTTTCCTCATTTTCACTGCTGGAAGGTTCCAACACTTCCAGTATCAAGCACGTTTTCCCTTCCTGTTGTAGCTCTGGATTTCTTTCAAATAGAGATTGTAGGCTTGTGTCCTCAACCTCTTGCACCATTACTTTAGCAGTGGTTGAAGACTTAATAGGTGTAGACTTTTTTTTTAAATCTTTTGTCTTCTTTCCGAACTTGCTCTCATAATGGGAACAAATTTTACTAAGTTCTCTGTCTGCATGGTTAATTGATTTTGAATCAATGTTCAATGTACCGCACAGTGAGTGGAGATTATCTGCAGTAGGAAGGTTAGTAGAACAACAACAGGAAGCAGATGGCATGGATAAATATAAATTCTGTAGATTGTGGAGCTCTTTCTCGGGTTGTACTTCTTTCTCGTCTTCATCACTGAAGCTATCAAGAGAAAGGGTACTCTCAGATGATGATGAAGATATCCTGGAGGTTTTTCCCAGTACAGGACTGCTCGACTTGGCAAGAATTTGAGCAAAGTGTGATCTAGAAATGAAATAAACAGTACTAACTATTTTTCTTACTTTATTATTTGTTTATAGCAAATACTAATCTCTCTACAGATAAATAGTACAATTCATGTTAGAGAACAGAAATGATATGTCACTTAGATCATTACTTTGGTACAGTTTTGATACTTTAAGTAATGGTTGCCAGAATGTTCCAGGTTTATAACGTTTCAATTTTCTGATTTACAAAAGATGAAGTTAATTTCTACTAACATTTAAGCAAAATCTTACTGTAAATTATAAGACATTATACAAGTTAACGGTCCTTAATTTAAAAGTACATTTGAATTTAATTTTCAGACCTACTTTAGTAAGTCAAGTGGTAGCCTCCTGTCCTCCGTTCCTTTGTTAGGGTTCATCCTCAGTCTTCTCCATTTGTTCTCTATCCTTTGGAGTTTAGCTTCCTCTCTAGGTAAGATATGTGTATACCATTCATTAATATCTTCTTCAACTAGTCCTCTATTTGAAGGCCAGTGTTTTTCTACATCTTCAGCCATACTTGTGGTAAAACAATTTTGTATTAAAGAAAATGTTTTCATAGAATTCAAAGTAGTGCATTAACATGTTTAACTCTTTAAAACGACCATTTCTTAGCATCAGCACTTACCACTAGCACGTTGCTTAACCGTTTAACTCTGAAACTCCCATTTTTACTCACACTATAGATTTATCCCAAGGAACGTTTATCTTCTCTGTTCACCTAAATATCTCTATGAATCTTACCTCACTAGTTCCAGTCTTCATACCCCACACTAGTAGCCAAAGTTAAATCATGTAACATTCCCCACCTACATCACTACACCCTCTATCCCAGATCCATACAAGTTCCCTCTTACTTATGCTTTACATGTTTGTTTTTTGTTGGGTGTTTTTTTGTTTGAACCGTTCTTTTTTAGCTTGAGTATGTTTTCAATTTTACACAATAATGAAAAGGTAATTTTGAAATAATATCTATTCAAAATGATTTTGTGCTTCGACGTTTTGGGGGACACCTTCATTATCATCATTTGCATCCCAGTCCACAGTGAGTCTGATGTGCTTTTGTCCAAAACTGCCCTAGTGATCAGTTGACTGATAAAACAAGATCAGTTGAGATTGGGTCTTCAATGAGACAACCCTGTATGTAATTCTAACACCACTAGACTACTGTCCTGTCACTCCTGGACTATCCTGAGTAAAGTTTGAGGCAATTTTGCCCATCCCTACTGACCACTTAAATAAACTGGGGTCAATTTATTTTTCAAAATAGGGATTGATAAGCCTTTACCATCCAGATATTAAAGTTCATGTTGTCTTAAGCTTTAAGAAGTAGTGCAGAAATGCTCTTACTATATCTCATTTTTGCACACCTCTTTCCTATGCTGAGGCTTATTACTATGGTATCCTAACTGTAGTGTAAGTGAAGTCATTGTGGAAGTTAATATTTACCAAAAATATTTATTTATAATCATTCTTACCTCCCTGTTTCTCTTTCTTCCCAGTTTCAGGTGTGTGGAGTGTTTTTTAAAACAAATAATAAATAATAACAGAAAGATTTAGTATGGGAGGAGGGACATTACCATAGGTGGAGAGAGTCAACCCTGAATTAGCTTCCAGTGGTTTGGTTTCCTGGTTTGAGTCTACAGCTAACTTGTGTTAAACTGTTACACTTACATTAGATGTTAAAAAATGAAACGTAACATTCAGTGTTCATTTATAGGTAAATAAAAGAGATGATTGTGAGTTTTAGGAAGAGTTACTGTGGAAGATTCTTTTCATAAACTAAGGCAGGGTTAACTTGCTATGAGTAATTTACTGTGATACAAAGGCCAGCAAGAAATACAAGGTTCATGTTGATGCCAAGATGTGCAGAGACCAATTTGATGGGATAAAGTGAGAGAGGCAAGTGTAACTAAAAACACATTTTAAATAAAGAAGAATGTTCACTCTATATAAACAGAACTAAACAAAGACAGGACAAACCTGTTCACTCTATATAAACAGAACTAAACAAAGACAGGACAAACCCATTCACTCTATATAAACAGAACTAAACAAAGACAGGACAAACCCAATCACTCTATATAAACAGAACTACCTCTTCCTCACCCTGAGGTCTTAGTTTCATTCAAGGAATTTCTAATAATCTTCACTTTCTCTCCTGTACCATCTTTTGATAAACTTGTTCCAGCTGTACCCAGGTCCGAGTGAATCACTTTAAAAGTTTCTAACATCTCGTTTTGTTGCTTGAATAAATGTTTGGACAAGGCTAGTAACTGAAAACAGAAGGGGTGTGGTTCTGAAATACTGAGACTGTCACAGTAAGAACAGTTAACCTCTATAGATCTTGGTAAGGATCTTATTTAAAACACAAGCAAACTCTATCATGTTTCATTAGATTAACTATGAATGTTTCAAATCTAATATAAAAAATAATATAATGAAAACAATGCTTGTTCAAATAACAAGGTATTTTTTTATAGTAACGCACATAGGACGACCGTGTGCCATTTTCTACTTTTATGTTTTATTACAATACTTCACCAAATTTCATTATATTCCATACACATGTGGAATTAATGCATTTACTCTCTCAACAATGTATATTTTGACCAGCTGTAACTTTTCATGGGCAGAATTTTGAAAGATAACACATCTGATTTCTGATCTTTATAAAATTATGGCATTATCATCCTAAAGACTTGAATTCATGACTAAAACAGAAATAAACAGTTGTAAGGTTATAGTAACGATCTTCAGTATTAAAGTTATGTGACCTCAGATAAAACAGATATATAAATACAAAACCTATTATTCGCAGATGTCCCTTTAATGCTCAATACATTGAATATAACGAAATGTGTGTTTGCACAATTAAAAATTGAAGTTAAGTGATTAATGTAATTTACTAATTAATTAATCAATTAACTATTCTAACATAATACTTCAGAAAATGAAAAGCAGGAAGAACTCGGAACACCAATTATTATTTATTTCACACAACATTAAATAATGTGAACACTGCTCATTGACTTATAACATTATTGGAATTTTTTATCTGTGAGAAAGGAATGTCACAAAGTAAAGCATTTAAAAACTTGAAGAATGGTCCAGATGGAGGGGGGGTTCCCATATGTCACACTCATTGAAACCCAGTTAATCAGAGATTTAAACACTTGAAGAATGGTCCAGATGGAGGGGGGTTCCCATATGTCACACTCATTGAAACCCAGTTAATCAGAGATTTAAACACTTGAAGAATGGTCCAGATGGAGGGGGGTTCCCATATGTCACGCTCATTGAAACCCAGTTAGTCACAGTTTTACCACAAAGTCACTTTAATTTTACATAACTTAACAATTGCACTTTAAATTAATATAATCAAAAATCTTCTTAAGAAAGACAAGAGAAACTAATAATAAAATTGTGCCTCAGAAGTAACCTAACTACATGTTTTTCACTAACACATTTATGAGAAACTATACACTTTTACATAATTCTTTCAAACACCATCTTACCTTTTTAACCAATGACTTCAATTCCATATTTACTGAGACCAAACTATAAGAAATAAACAGTAACAATAAGTCATACAAGATAAAATGACAGAAAGTAACTTCACAGAATTTTGTTTTTAAACGTTATACATGTATATAAAATATAAATAATTTTTTCTTTATAATCAGAATAGATGTTTTGGTTTTTGAATTTCACACAAAGCTACACGAGGGCTATCTGCACTAACCATCCTTAATTTAGCAGTGTAAGATTAAAGAAAAGGCAGCTAGTCATCACCACCCACTGCCAACTCTTGGTCTACTCTTTTTACCAACGAATAGTGGGATTGACCGTCACATTATAATGCCCCCACTGCTGAAAGGGCGAGCATATTTGGTGCGTCGGGGATTCGAACCCGCTACCCTCAGATTACAAGTTGAATGCCTTAATCCACCTGGCCATGCCAGGGCCCAGAATAGATCTTCACATATTATATCTTCTTTTTCAGAGAATATGAATTGTGCAAGTAAATTGATACTGTAGCCACATCAAGTAAAATGTATCAACCTCAAGAATACTATCCTTTAATGTTTTATTCTTTGTGTTTTTGTTTGTTTGCTATTTTAAGATAAAATTTACTTGTAAATAGTCTGTATGTTTTAAAAATAATTCCTCCAACTGTACACATGTTTAATTTTGTGGAAAATGATATTTAAAACGTATTCATGCGATAATTGAGGGTTAGAAACATTAAAGAAATAAAAACGCTAAGTAGCATGATCACGTGTAAATAAAAGCGTGAAGTTGGATGATCACGTGTAAATAAAAGCGTGAAGTAGCATGATCACGTGTAAATAAAAGCGTGAAGTAGCGTGATCACGTGTAAATAAAAGCGTGAAGTAGCGTGATCACGTGTAAATAAAAGCGTGAAGTAGCGTGATCACGTGTAAATAAAAGCGTGAAGTAGCGTGATCACGTGTAAATAAAAGCGTGAAGTAGCGTGATCACGTGTAAATAAAAGCGTGAAGTTGGATGATTACGTGTAAATACAAGCGTGAAGTAGCATGATCACGTGTAAATAAAAGCGTGAAGTTGGATGATCACGTGTAAATAAAAGCGTGAAGTAGCATGATCACGTGTAAATAAAAGCGTGAAGTAGCATGATCACGTGTAAATAAAAATGTGAAGTAGCATGATCTGTTATGATCTTATACAAGATTGTGAAGAACAGTTGCAAAATAATCTTCATGTCATCTTTCTGAAGCTACAAAGACTGAAAGGTTTGTGTTAGTTGTAATATATTTCTGAGAAATTCACTTTATTATGATAATAATTACAATAAATATTATAATCCAGACAGTTCCTTATACTTAAGATGTAGTAGAAGGTATACAAAATTATTTAAAGTACATTAGTTCTTAACAAACCCTCACAAAATAAAAATATTTGAAACTAATTGTGGTAAACAAATGGCATGAAATCAGTTGTTTTACAAACATAATGTGTCTAGAAATTCACTTTCCAGTAAAACAACTGTAACTTACTGTTCCATATCTTCTTCTAGGAAAAGATGTTTTGCTGATAACGATAGACAAGCTTCCATGACTGTCAAGTAATCTGTACAAGAGGGGCGTTCACTATAGATAGCAAGGTCGTGGGGGTTTAACCCCAATTGGTTTTTAGCCGAAATGTCTGCACCATGAAGAATTAAGGCCTAGTGAAACGATAAAAATACATACGTTTTTATTCACCCACATTTAAAATTACAGATCTGAGACCTTAGAGTGAAGTTTGATAATTTAAGTTGCTAGGAATAACGTAAAGTCACTAAATGCAAAATAATTTTTTTAAAATCTGTCATTAAAAAAAAGGAAGTCATTAAAATGTACCCATTCTTGATAACGAGAAACTCTCTTGAAATAAAAATGTATCTCAGGACAGCTGGGTATTAACACTGATTGATAAAGCATAGAATAACCCGACCGAGGAAAGTTGAAACGTTGTTAGTGAAAGTGTTAACAACCATACCAGCCGTTCTCAGATACATAAAATGAGCCCAGTTTTTCAAAATGGAAACTGATTCATAGAATCTGAATATATTTCTGTAACAATACAACTGGAAAAGAGATGAACCATATTTATTATTAAATTGTTTTCAATAAAAGTTTTATTTACTGCATCAACTCCAAAGAACAAATTAACCTATAGGAGTACTTATCAACTCCGAAGAACAAATTAACCTATAGAAGTACTTCTAACAAACATTAAAGAAACAGAAAACTTACTTTTGCACAACCGATGTGGCCATATTTAGCTGCCAGATGAAGAGGGGTGTCACCTTTGGAGTCACAGTAATTAATGGATGTTTGTACATTCTCTGACAACCAGTGCACAAGTTGTTCCTACCATGGTTGTGAAATTTAGTTCTTTTTAGTAAACAAAAAACTTTGACCAGAAATAAAATGTTTTAAATGTGGTGATGTAAGCACAAAAACTAGAACCTGAGGCACATGGAAAGTACACATTTGTGTGCTATAACTAATCATCTTTGTTTTAAATGTGGTGATGTAAGCACAAAAACTAGAACCTGAGGCACTTGGAAAGTACACATTTGTGTGCTATAACTAATCATCTTTGTTTTAAATGTGGTGATGTAAGCACAAAAACTAGAACCTGAGGCACTTGGAAAGTACACATTTGTGTGCTATAACTAATCATCTTTGTTTTAAATGTGGTGATGTAAGCACAAAAACTAGAACCTGAGGCACTTGGAAAGTACACATTTGTGTGCTATAACTAAAGTACACATTTGTGTGCTATAACTAATCATCTTTCGTGAGACGATTATTTCTCAAACACACACTTTCATCAGAATATCGAGCAAGTTAACTCGATGTACAAAAAGCAAGTTTATGTAGTCAAGTGCTAAATAAATTGAATCCAATAAGCATGACAGATATCACTTAACTTACAAAATTATATGATATAATACATCAAATGATTTATTTGCACCTTTCAAAAAGTGATTAGAGTATCATGTTTTCCTAATATCACAAATACAGGACATTAAAGTACCTGGCCATATTTTGCTGTGTAGTGCAGGAGTGACCGGTCTCTCACTGATGTCTCTAGTAAGTTTCCACAGGTGGTATTTTCTAACAGCCACTGAACAATTTCAACATTTCCATGCTGTAAAATTAAAACAAAACAGAAACCTTGGTCCATTACAAACAAAAGTATTTATTCCCATGTAATTATATATGATTGTTAGTTTAAAACTGTAAGCAGTTAGCAGATCACTGGTGAGAGCTGAATCACAGCTAAATCTTAAGATATGTACACTGTACTGATTCATGGTTATTACGTAAGTTAAGAGATGAATAATCAACTGATACTTGATACGGTTTCTTTTGTTTTGGTTCCGGCATGGCCAGGTGGGTTAAGGCGTTCGACTCGTAATCCGAGAGTCGCGGGTTCGGATCTCTGTCGCACCAAACATGTTTGGCTTATAGGGCAAACATTGATCGTCACATTATAACGTCAATCCCACTATTCATTAGTAAAAGAGTAGCCAAAGAGTTGTCGGTGAGTGATGAAGAGTAGGTGTCTTCGATTTAGTCTTACACTACTAAATTAGGGACGGCTAGTGCAGGTTACCCTTGTGCAGCTTTGCGCGAAATTTAAAACAAACCAAACCTAAATGGATAAACCAGCCGATTTCTTGTCGCAGAATATTTCGGTATTCCAATCCAATAATTAATAATGTTATTAAATCAGATCAAGATAAAGAAATCGATCAGTCATTTACAAACTTACACATATAACTGTTTTCCATTTTTGGATATTTGAAACAATCACTATACCGTTGTGTTAGCGCAGTACAACAACAAAATTTGTACCTTACAGGTAGTTTGGGTTCTGAAAATAGTACAAGTCAATAGGTACCTCACCATCGATTTAACGAACACCAAATAACTTGGCAGTGAGAACCTAGTTTGTGCAGCAACAACATAGTTAAAAACAAAACTCGTTCTGCAATGTCATTACACAGGTCTGCGATGGTATTACTGTTTTGAAATATTTTTACATGGTCTACAGTAATTCATGTACACACAATCCGAAACTATCCATTACGTACAGGTTTTTCACAAAACGTCGTATGTACTGTTATACAAGTGAACCATTTTCATTAAGATCTGGTCATATTTTGTTATGTTTCAAATGTTGACAACCACTGACTATAAATCTCTCTAGACCAATCGTGACGTAAAAATTATCAATTTTTTCTAGGACCAACAAGAAATACACTGCTAGTATATAAACGGTTGACAGGTCGCATGACGTGTCATTTCTGGAATACACCGCTAGTATATAAATGGTTGACAGGTCGCGTGTCGTGTCATTTCTGGATGGTGTGGATACACTACTAGTATATAAACGGTTGACAGGTCGCGTGACGTGTCATTTCTGGATAGTGTTAATACACTGCTAGTATATAAACGGTTGACAGGTCGCATGACGTGTCATTTCTGGATAGTGTTAATACACTGCTAGTATATAAACGGTTGACAGGCCGCGTGACGTGTCATTTCTGGATAGTGTGAATACACTGCTAGTATATAAACGGTTGACAGGTCGCGTGACGTGTCATTTCTGGATAGTGTTAATACACTGCTAGTATATAAACGGTTGACAGGCCGCGTGACGTGTCATTTCTGGATAGTGTGAATACACTGCTAGTATATAAAAGGTTGACAGGTCGCGTGACGTGTCATTTCTGGATAGTGTTAATACACTGCTAGTATATAAACGGTAGACAGGTCGCGTGACGTGTCATTTCTGGATAGTGTTAATACACTGCTAGTATATAAACGGTTGACAGGCCGCGTGATGTGTCATTTCTGGATAGTGCTAATACACTGCTAGTATATAAACGGTTAACAGGCCGCGTGACGTGTCATTTCTGGAATACACTGCTAGTATATAAACGGTTAACAGGTCGCGTGACGTGCCATTTCTGGATAGTGTTAATACACTGCTAGTATATAAACGGTTGACAGGCCGCGTGACGTGTCATTTCTGGAATACACTGCTAGTATATAAACGGTTAACAGGTCGCGCGACGTGTCATTTCTGGATAGTGTTAATACACTGCTAGTATATAAACGGTTGACTGGTCGCGTGACGTGTCATTTCTGGATAGTGTTAATACACTGCTAGTATATAAACGGTTGACAGGTCGCGTGACGTGTCATTTCTGGATAGTGTTAATACACTGCTAGTATATAAACGGTTAACAGGTCGCGTGACGTGTCATTTCTGGATAGTGTGAATATACTGCTAGTATATAAACGGTTGACAGGTCGCGTGACGTGTCATTTCTGGATAGTGTGAATACACTACTAGTATATAAACGGTTGACAGGTCGCGTGTCGTGCCATTTCTGGATAGTGTTAATACACTGCTAGTATATAAACGGTTGACTGGTCGCGTGACGTGTCATTTCTGGATAGTGTGAATACACTGCTAGTATATAAACGGTTGACAGGCCGCGTGACGTGTCATTTCTGGAATACACTGCTAGTATATAAACGGTTGTCAGGTCGCGTGACGTGTCATTTCTGGAATACACTGCTAGTATATAAACGGTTGTCAGGTCGCGTGACGTGTCATTTCTGGATAGTGTTAATACACTACTAGTATATAAACGGTTGACAGGTCGCGTGTCGTGCCATTTCTGGATAGTGTTAATACACTGCTAGTATATAAACGGTTGACTGGTCGCGTGACGTGTCATTTCTGGATAGTGTGAATACACTGCTAGTATATAAACGGTTGACAGGCCGCGTGACGTGTCATTTCTAGATAGTGTGAATACACTGCTAGTATATAAAAGGTTGACAGGTCGCGTGACGTGTCATTTCTGGATAGTGTTAATACACTGCTAGTATATAAACGGTTGACAGGTCGCGTGACGTGTCATTTCTGGATAGTGTTAATACACTGCTAGTATATAAACGGTTAACAGGCCGCGTGACGTGTCATTTCTGTAATACACTGTTAGTATATAAACGGTTAACAGGTCGCGTGACGTGTCATTTCTGGATAGTGTTAATACACTGCTAGAATATAAACGGTTAACAGGCCGCGTGACGTGTCATTTCTGTAATACACTGTTAGTATATAAACGGTTAACAGGTCGCGTGACGTGCCATTTCTGGATAGTGTTAATACACTGCTAGTATATAAACGGTTGACAGGCCGCGTGACGTGTCATTTCTGGATAGTGTTAATACACTGCTAGTATATAAACGGTAGACAGGTCGCGTGACGTGTCATTTCTGGATAGTGTTAATACACTGCTAGTATATAAACGGTTGACAGGTCGCGTGACGTGCCATTTCTGGATAGTGTTAATACACTGCTAGTATATAAACGGTTGACAGGCCGCGTGACGTGTCATTTCTGGAATACACTGCTAGTATATAAACGGTTAACAGGTCGCGTGACGTGTCATTTCTGGATAGTGTGTATACACTGCTAGTATATAAACGGTTGACAGGTCGCGTGACGTGTCATTTCTGGATAGTGTTAATACACTGCTAGTATATAAACGGTTGTCAGGTCGCGTGACGTGTCATTTCTGGATAGTGTTAATACACTACTAGTATATAAACGGTTGACAGGTCGCATGACGTGTCATTTCTGGATTGTGTTAACACACCGCTAGTATATAAACGGTTGACAGGTCGCGTGACGTGTCATTTCTGGATAGTGTTAATACACTGCTAGTATATAAACGGTTGACAGGTCGCGTGACGTGTCATTTCTGGATAGTGTTAATACACTGCTAGTATATAAACGGTTGACAGGTCGCGTGACGTGTCATTTCTGGATAGTGTTAATACACTGCTAGTATATAAACGGTTGACAGGTCGCGTGACGTGTCATTTCTGGATAGTGTTAATACACTGCTAGTATATAAACGGTTGATAGGTCGCGTGACGTGTCATTTCTGGATAGTGTTAATACACTGCTAGTATATAAACGGTTGACAGGTCGCGTGACGTGTCATTTCTGGATAGTGTGAATACACTGTTAGTATATAAACGGTTGACAGGTCGCGTGTCGTGCCATTTCTAAATAGTGTTAATATCTAACTGTTACTTGTCTATAGTGTTTTATAGCTTGTTCACATAACAAACAAACAATATCCAACTGTTACTTGTCTATAGTGTTTTATAGCTTGTTCACATAACAAACAAACAATATCTAACTGTTACTTGTCTATAGTGTTTTATAGCTTGTTCACATAACAAACAAACAATATCCAACTGTTACTTGTCTAGTGTGTTTTATAGCTTGTTCACATAACAAACAAACAATATCCAACTGTTACTTGTCTAGAGTGTTTTATAGCTTGATCACATAACAAACAAACAATATCCAACTGTTACTTGTCTAGAGTGTTTTATAGCTTGATCACATAACAAACAAACAATATCCAACTGTTACTTGTCTAGAGTGTTTTATAGCTTGATCACATAACAAACAAACAATATCTAACTGCTACTTGTCCATAGTGTTTTATAGCTTGTTCACATAACAAACAAACAATATCTAACTGGTACTTGTCTGTAGTATTTTATAGCTTGTTCACATAACAAACAAACAATATCTAACTGCTACTTGTCCATAGTGTTTTATAGCTTGTTCACATAACAAACAAACAAATCTAACTGTTACTTGTCTATAGTCGTCCGGATTGACGTTTTAATTTTCTTTATGGTAGAAGTCACTGACCACGAAAATACAGAACGTACCCTAATGGCCAAAATAATTGGTGTGAATCCGTTATTGTTTTCGTCCATCAGAGCCTCGTTACTGTCCTGGTTACAAAGCCACTGGAGGCAGTGGAGGTGGTTCTGGTTACAACACACGTGCCACAAATTGTTCCCATTCCGGTCGGACAGGTTCCGAATTAAAGTGACGTCCATAACTCTCAAGCAGTTTTGCTGTAGATTGAATATAATATATTACATCCACGCGCACACTACTATTGCTGATATAAAAACAAAATACGTCCACAAGAAAATCAAAGTTACCAAAACCTACCAGATGAGCAGCAATAACTCTTATAATAAAGGACAACACAGGTTTTACTGAAGGTTCAATGTCTAAAACAATACTTGAGGTCAAATTCAATAGCATCACCATCACAACTTGTTCTGGAAGGATCTCACGAGTCAGGACACAAAATCAAACACTACGTTACTTCTCGTCTCATCTATGCAAAAATTTAACAAATAACTAAGGACCACTGGACTGATTGTCATCAAACCTAGCATGTACAACTATCCCTCCTACGAAGTTTTTTTACAGAGGGGTCGGTATTTGAATCTAGAATCCCCCACCCATACCATTGAATGTGTACGTCAGCTGGTATGAAATAAAAACAATAAGTCACTGTCCATTTGGTAAAGGACACGAAAAGAACATGTCCAACTTAGAAGTATACTTAAACGATTCATACAGGATAGAAATAAAACATTAACGCTATTAATTGCAATGGGAAAGTATTATTCCATTTTATATATTACGTAACACAGACTAGGTTCATAACGACTTACAGTCATGTGAAAAAGTTAGAACACCCTATGAAAGTCTGTGTATATTTGTAACATGTTTGGATATATAGATATTTAATTTCAATTGCAACAATACTAAGAGATTATAACCGAAGAAAAGACTTTTCAAGATCTTCTGTAAATGTATTTTTACACAAATTCACATTCTAACTGAGGCAAAAGTTAGGACACCCTACATCCTAATAGCTAGTGTTACCCCATTTGACTGAAATAACTGCAGTGAGACGCTTCTTGTAGCTATCTACCAGTCTCTGACATCGGTCTGAAGAAAGTTTGCCCCACTCCTCAATGCAAAAGTCTTTCAGCTGTGAGATGTTTCAGGGTTTTTTTGCAATGTACAGCCCGTTTTAAGTCATCCCACAGCATCTCAATGGGATTAAGATCTGGGCTTTGACTCGGCCATTCCAGGACTCTCCATTTCTAAGTTTTCAGCCAGTCCTTGTTGGATTTACTGGTATGTTTTGGGTCATTGTCGTGTTGCAGGGTCCGGTTCCGCTTCAGCTTTAATTTTCTTACAGATGGTCTCACATGATCCTCAAGCACCCTCTGATACACAGTAGAATTCATGGTGGATTCTATGATTGTGAACTGTCCAGGTCATTCTGCAGCAAAGCAGCCCAAACCATGACAATTCCTCCTCCATGCTTCACAGCTGGTATGAGGTTCTTTTCCTGCAATGCTGTATTTGGTTTACGCCAAACATGTCCTCTATTCTGGTGTCTAAATAATTCAATTTTGGACTCATCTGTCCAAAGAACATTATTCTAAAAATCTTGGTCTTTGTCTACATTCTCTCTGGCAAACTTCAATCTGGCCTTGATGTTTCTCTAAGAGAGCAAAGGTTTCCTCCTTGCATACCTCCCATGCAAGTTAAACTTGTGCAGTCTCTTTCTGATTGTAGAGGCATGCACTTTCACACCAACAGTAACCAGAGCCTGCTGTAGGTCCCGTGATGACATGTTGGGGTGTTTGGAGACCTCTTTTAGCATCTTGCGGTCTACTCTCAGGGTGAACTTGCTTGGACGACCAGACCTGGGCATGTTGGCAGTTGTTTTGAAAGCCCTCCACTTGTTGACTATTTTCCGGACAGTAGAATGGCTGATTTCAAAATTTTTTGGGATATTTTTAAATCCCTTACCAGACTCATAAGTTGTTACAATTTTCTTTCTGAAGGCTTCAGACAGCTCTTTTGTTCTCACCATGGTGCTCACTCTCACATTAACAGTCAGGAGCACACCAAACTAAATGTCTGAGGTTTAAATAGGGCAAGCCTCATTCAAAATGCTGAGTAACGATCTTCTAATCATGTGCACCTGGTGTGATACACCTGTGTGTGAGTTGAGCCATTTTAAGTGGGAATAAATGTGGGGGTGTCCTAACTTTTCCCTCAGTTAGAATATGCATTTTTGTAGAATTACATTTACAGAAGATCTTGAAAAGTGTTTTCTTCAGGTTTAATTGTTTAATTATGTTCTTATAATATCTCAGTATTGTTAAAATTGAGATTAAATATCTATATATCCAAAAATGTTACAAAAATACACAGGCTTTCATAGGGTGTCCTAACTTTTTCACATGACTGTAGATGTGGAGTCTTTCACATGTCCATACTTTCAACTACGGTAATCTGGTGACAAAACTAACTAAATAGAAACTAGTTTGTAAATTTGAAATTAGAACGATCTAAATTATTCCTTCAGTCCCTTTACTACTAACAACATTTTCGGCAATAAATCCAATAAAATCTCACAAAGATCAGCAAGCTTATATAGAAAACAATTTAAAATCATTTCACTAAGTGTAAATATTAATAGATGTAATGTTTGAAGGAATTCAAACATTATGATAAATTTCCTGAACGAAATTAATGTTAACGAAAAATAGAATAAGTCATTACTTAATAAAGTATTTTAAAAAGTAAGTTGTATCTCAAAGTATTAACACTTTTATTGATAAAAAGATAACAACGTTTCGACCTTCCTAGGTCATCTTCAGGTTGAGAAAGTGTTTGAATGTGTCCGTTGACGGACATGTCAAAGGGACGAGAGTATAAATGGCTACGGGATTGTAGGTGGTGTTGCAGGTGATATTAAGCTATTAATTAGTTTTGGTATAAAAGTGTTTCTTTATATTGGTGTAATTTTGGTTTTAGCTGCTGTATAATTAGGGCTTCTTTGATTTTACATTTTATATTTGTTTCCCTACTTAATATCTAGGTGTTTTCTATGGTTATGTTGTGTTTATTTGATTTGCAGTTTTCAAAAACGTATGAAGTTGTATTATTGTGTTCTTTGAATCTGGTCTCCATTTCTCTGTTTGATTCTCCAATATAGGAGACGCGGCAGTTGTTACATTGTATTTTATAAATAATGTTGGTGTTATATGTATTACTGTAGTTTTTACATAGTATGAACTTTAGTTTTGTACCTGGTTTTTGAATCAGTTTGGTGTTTAATGGAATGTTGTGTTTTGTTATAAGTTTTTTTTCCAAATGTTGGTTATGTTTTTGCCGATGTCAGGAACATGTGGTATACAGCAGTGTAAGGTTTTGTAGTTTGTTATATCTTGTGATTTATTGTTGTTTGTTTGTTGTTTGTCTAGGTGTGTGTGTAATTTTTTCCACAGATTTTTCAGGAAATTTGTTGATGTTTATGAAGTGTTGTTTTATTTTGTTGATTTCATCATTAATTTTATCAGGTGAACATAGTTTTGTGGTTTGTGTTTATTTGGTTTCTTAATATGTTCATTTTTTTTTTTTTTGTTTCATGTGCTGAGTCCCAGGGAATCTATAGTCCAGTATGGGTGATTTTTCTGTGGATTTCTGTTTCGAACTGTTTATCAGTTCTAGTGAATTTAATGTTGGGGTATATCGAGTGGTTAAAATAACAAAGTGCGCGTTCTGTAGATGTGTATCATCAACATATCTGTACCAGTATAGTTGTGTGTGTAAGGCTGAATTGATCGTTTGTGATTCAGTCTGTGTCATAAACATGCTGGCTAGAACTGGTGACAAGGGATACCCCATACCATTTATTTGTAGGTAGTTTTTTTCAAGTGGGTTTCTCGTCATCACGAAAAAATCAGTTGTTTGTACTGAGATGCATACGTCTTATTGACACACAAAACATTAATATATTTTCTATGGAATTATATGTTTGTAATAGTCCATATCCAACAACAACAACTGACCAAAGACAAAATAATTATTACATATTAACAAACTAATGATCAGCTTACTGTGTTTCACTGTTAACAAATAATTATATCTTCTGTCACTGAAAAGAACACTAGACACGGACACAGAAACTGCTGAAATGTTTGGAAACTTAACTTTCATTGAAGAAAATAGTGTGGTTATATTTTATCAAAGACCAAACCTATCATAAATGTAATAAACTGAACAATTACAACTGTAATTCATTGTTTTGTCTGTTTAACAAAGACCAAACCTATCATAAGTGTAATAAACTGAACAATTACAACTGTAATTCATTGTTTTGTCTGTTTAACAAAGACCAAACCTATCATAAGTGTAATAAACTGAACAATTACAACTGTAATTCATTGTTTTGTATGTTCAACAAAGACCAAACCTATCATAAGTGTAATAAACTGAACAATTACAACTGTAATTCATTGTTTTGTATGTTTAACAAAGCCCAAACCTATCATAAGTGTAATAAACTGAACAATTACAACTGTAATTCATTGTTTTGTCTGTTTAACAAAGCCCAAACCTATCATAAGTGTAATAAACTGAACAATTACAACTGTAATTCATTGTTTTCTCTGTTTAACAAAGCCCAAACCTATCATAAGTGTAATAAACTGAACAATTACAACTGTAATTCATTGTTTTGTCTGCTTAACAAAGACCAAACCTATCATAAGTGTAATAAACTGAACAATTACAACTGTAATTCATTGTTTTGTATGTTTAACAAAGACCAAACCTATCATAAGTGTAATAAACTGAACAATTACAACTGTAATTCATTGTTTTGTATGTTTAACAAAGCCCAAACCTATCATAAGTGTAATAAACTGAACAATTACAACTGTAATTCATTGTTTTCTCTGTTTAATAAAGACCAAACCTATCATAAGTGTAATAAACTGAACAATTACAACTGTAATTCATTGTTTTGTCTGTTTAACAAAGCCCAAACCTATCATAAGTGTAATAAACTGAACAATTACAACTGTAATTCATTGTTTTGTCTGTTTAACAAAGACCAAACCTATCATAAGTGTAATAAACTGAACAATTACAACTGTAATTCATTGTTTTGTATGTTTAACAAAGCCCAAACCTATCATAAGTGTAATAAACTGAACAATTACAACTGTAATTCATTGTTTTTTCTGTTTAACAAAGCCCAAACCTATCATAAGTGTAATAAACTGAACAATTACAACTGTAATTCATTGTTTTGTCTGTTTAACAAAGACCAAACCTATCATAAGTGTAATAAACTGAACAATTACAACTGTAATTCATTGTTTTGTATGTTTAACAAAGCCCAAACCTATCATAAGTGTAATAAACTGAACAATTACAACTGTAATTCATCGTTTTGTCTGTTTAACAAAGACCAAACCTTTCATAAGTGTAATAAACTGAACAATTACAACTGTAATTCATTGTTTTGTCTGTTTAACAAAGACCAAACCTATCATAAGTGTAATAAACTGAACAATTACAACTGTAATTCATTGTTTTGTCTGTTTAACAAAGCCCAAACCTTTCATAAGTGTAATAAACTGAACAATTACAACTGTAATTCATTGTTTTGTCTGTTTAAGAAGTAGAAAATCTCTCTAAACAATTTTTTTCATTTCTGTTGATAGAGGTTTCAATTACATTTTGGTATCTTCTTGATACATTAGTACAAAAAATATTGTATCTAATAATGTAGGCATAATATTACATTCAACAAAGATAATGTTCGCACTTTTACAAAAATAGACCAATATAATCGTGTTGAAAACAACACAGAACCGAATTTATAACCCACATTTGTCATGTCATATTGCATTTGTCCCATTTCTTCCGAAGACAGAAATCATCGTACTCTACGTTTAGCTAAACCTCAAGACTGGCTGCCACAATTATAACACCCACATCTCAAAACAAAGTGTGTGTCCCTGTAATAATGCGGCTCAAAACTCGGATTTCTCCAATACGCAACAAATTAATTATAAAATAAAAATGATAGAATGGAATGTTGAATAAGCCTAAAACACAAATACGCTCTCTATGTAACATTGTATGAAGAGTACCCAACAGATGCTAAGGACAGGCTGAGACTTTCATTACAACTAACGTAACTGCTTTTTATAGAATATTTTAGGTCCTGGTCTGAATGCGTATAACACTTCGTAACCATACACTGCTACTTAACTTTAAGGACCAAAACGAAGCTCAATCTTCTTGCTACTTAACCTTTTAAACTATTTAACCACCAATACGAAGCTCAATTTTCTTGCTACTTAAATTTTAAACTATTTAAGGGCCAATACGAAGCTCAGCCTTCTTGCTACTTAATTTCTAAACTATTTAAGGACCAAGACAAAGCTAAGCCTTTTTGTTACTTAACTTCTAAACTATTTAAGGACCAATACGAAGCTCAGCTTTCTTGCTACTTAAGGTCTAAACTACTTAAGGACCAATACGAAGCTCAACCTTCTTGCTACTTAACTTCTAAACTATTTAAGGGCCAAGACGAAGCTCAGCCTTCTTGCTACTTAATTTCTAAACTATTTAAGGACCAATACGAAGCTCAACCTTCTTGCTACTTAATTTCTAAACTATGTAAGGCCCAATACGAAGCTCAACCTTCTTGTTACTTAAGTTTTAAACTATTTAAGGGCCAATACGAAGCTCAGTCTTCTTGCTACTTAAGTCCTAAACTATTTAAGGACCAAGACGAAGCTCAGCCTTCTTGCTACTTAACTTCTAAACTATTTAAGGACCAAGACGAAGCTCAGCCTTCTTGCTATTTAAGTTCTGAACTATTTAAGGACCAAGATGTAGCTCAGCCTTCTTTTTTTTAAACATAACTTCACTATAAAAAGTCACGATTTTGGCCACTGGTTATCCTTATGTCCAAGATTGGAGCCTCTCAGTTAAGTCTGACTTCTCCTTTACCATTTTTTATTTAAATAGTCCTCAGATAATTTATCAGTAAGATGTGGACAGTTGATAAAAAAGTCCTTCATTTGTTGATTTTTTTCGTCAACCAACTGTCCTAACTATTGGCTTAGACAATTCAAGTGGTTGGAGCACTTGGTAGTCCAGTCAAAAGTGTACAAGTACCCCCGCGTCAAGATAGTAGTAATAAAGGTCGTACATTTACACAGCAGTTCTTGTTATAGACTCTAACAACAAGAATAAAGATTATTCGTGTACAGAAAGGTCCTTGGTCTTCTGCGGTTACAGTTTAGTCACTGAAAGCTACCTGCTTTAACCGACTGGGTTACATAGTCTTTTCCTATTGCGGTTTACGCTTGTCTCGAATTTAACGTGTACGTAAGCCCTCTGTTCGTACCAGGAGATCAAACGACTGGCTCCTGTAGATAAACCACGTTCTCTTGTCGACCATATTTGATTTCAGCTTCACTGGAGGTGAATCGAGTTCGCCACCAACGCAAGCAGACAGATTATACAACTGAAAATGTCACTGGGCGTCAGCAGGTGGCCAGATTGTCAGGACGCGAGACTAGGCTACCGAAAACTGTGTGCAACGCAAGTATTTTGTCGTTTTATTTCTAGACCCTGCTTGACAAATGTAATCTGGTTAGACCTGTATCAAGTTCCTCTCTCCTAAGTTCCGATAAATCATTTTTCATCGATCACGTTCTGAGAACGTGAATGATAATCAACCTGGCGAATTAAACATACTTTTTGGGGACCCCTCATTTTTACAGATACTTTCGAATATTTTGTGTATGAAACTCATACATATAAGGTCAAGAAACAAGAGATACAACCCACAACTGGTCAAGCTACAAAAGACTACACTTCAGTAAATTTTGCACACAACCACAGCTGGATTTAGTATGGTCCAAAAACCACATCTTAGATATTTTAGTTTTAATTCGTTGATACAAAAACCACAAAGAGAGAGTATTGCGATGTATCGTAGTCTAAAAAGAAACAAAACAGCATACTGTATTTATACCTTATGTACATAATTTAACAATGCAACAGACAACAAAGAAACATATACATGACTGGCTTACACCATGCGTCAAACCAAAACTACGCGAATGGATTACATTAAGAGGTAAACCAAAACTACGTGAATGGATTACACCAAGAGCTAAACCAAAACTATGTGAATGGATTACACCAAGAGCTAAACCAAAACTACATGAATGGATTACATAAAAAGTTAAGCCAAAACTATGTGAATGGATTACACTCAAGTTTTATCCCATTTCATTTACAGTTTAAACATTTTATAAAGGTAATTAATATATAGCCTAGAAGTATAAACTAAATTGAGAGAGAATCAAATGAACAGATAATAAAATAATACAACGATATTGTACAGGTATTTAGAACGGACTTAAAGTTGTGTTATAATTTAAATATGAGGATTCATTTATAACGTATAACCTTTCTTTAATTAAAAGTTCGGTATTTGATGATACAGATCAGATGATTTAAAATTTCGTAATCAAGACGAAGTGGTTGGTGCGTTCACTCTGTGGGCGAATTGTGGATTACATCACTTTTTACTTGCACTGTTTGATACTTTTATATTCGCGGGTGTAACTGGCGCATAGTTTCGCCACCGTAAGTGGCATTACAGCCACCAGGTCAATATTATGTATGGTCCTGGAACGCATGGGGGTAGATAATATATCTTTAGATATGGGCGAGGTTTCAGTTCGACTCAGGAAAGTTTATGTCAACATAAAATAGATTTTTTTTTGAAAAGGAAGGTTTTGAATATCCCTTTCTCTACACACGGGATATCAGTTTCACTCTTCCAGTTAAAATTTAAATGCTGTGCTTTTACTGCAGTTATCCATAAACTCTAATTGTCATATTCCTCCTGGCAATCTGAAATAAGGTGTACCCCTCACTAGAACATTAAAAAACCTGCATATCTTGATATAAAAACAACTGAAGTGGCTTAAAGTTTGGTTGTAATTCTGCTAGTTTAGGTTTGTTGGAATTTATTTCAATCCAATTATATTGTACCCCGTTATGTAACAACATTTTGTATTTTATTAGTTAAAAGCATTATTTATAGTGACTGAAAGCAGTTACAAATAAACGAAAGTTTAAAACAGTGATTACGGCGGTATGTGTGTACATCACACGCAATAGTAGCATCAGATACTCTATCCGAAACGAAATCGACATACCTTTAAATTTATTTTATTATTTTAAATTGCAGCTTGCAATAGAAGAGATTTACTCCAGTTTGTACGGTTTTACTTGATGAAGGTCAAAATGCCCGAGGTCGTAGAAGTCATGAACGAAGAAAATTAGAGAACTTTTGTCTATTCAATAATGTTTTAGAAAATTTGAATTTTAGAAATTCTTTTATCAAGTTTATTTATGGATCACATACTAATATAATGACGGCAAAATATTTCCGAAAACACACACACACACTATATTACACACTGAACTGCATCAAATCTAAAATATATTACCTACCAAAATTTCTAAATCTCCCTTTTTTGCGGCTGTAAAAATCGACCGAATCCATTCAGGTGCACGAGACCATCGTCTTGAAGCGCCCCCTACCTTTGACCGCAAAATCCTTTGCGTCGAAGCTAATTCTCGGGACTTTTTTACCGGAGTGTCAGTAACAAGATTAGGCTTAAGATTATCAACACTTTTTTTAGCGACAACGTCTGGTCCAGACTTAAATGCACATGACTTACTAAGTGAATATGGATTGTGAAAAGACGGAACAGAATTGACGTCAGTTGGTAAACTCTTAAGGTCACTCGTCCTGAGTTCACTATCAGATAAGCACAAGCGAGCATAATTTCGATCCAATCGCTTCCCGTGATGACGTCTTACTTTCAGATTCTGTTTTTCGTCAAAAAACAAGCCTTTCTCTTTCACCACTGTGGAAGATACGGCCTTACGCAGTTGTTTCAAGGTTCTTTTCAGTGATCCCCCAGGCACGTGACTCCCATGATACTGCCGTGAAGTCCAGGGCCGAGATGACACGCTGCTAGCGTCTTCCGGGGGACTAGATGTTGTTGTAATTGGCTTGCGATGTTTTGATTTACCTTGAGACGAGGGTAAAGTGCGCGTCTCTCCCACGCGCAAGTCACGACTCAAGTTCGATTCTTGGTGTCTTGTCTGACGAGAGTCAAACAAGGACTTGTGTCTATCCATATGAACGGTAGCGGAATCATTATTGGTATCTGCTCGGTCTCTTTGGACGTCCTTGGAATTGTGGCGAATTTCCCATCGAGGAAGAATCGTTTCCTCCGAACCATCCACTTGTGAATACTTCCTTCGATCTCTTCCTCTGACGGTCGAACCGTGCTCTTGGTCCTTAGCTTCCTGTGCAAGTTCGCTAAGCGTGTCTATGATGGACACGGTCTTAAGTTTGGCAGATTTCCGCATCCGGTGATGTTTACCAACTTCCAGTGAGATGTCACAAAAACTCAGCAGATTCAGATCGTGGTCATCAAGAACAAACTCTTCTAGTCCTTGCTGTTCAAGCCATTTCACTCCACCAGAGGCTGATGTATCAAACGTTGCAGAAGAAACTGTTTCAATAGAAGCAGCACCCGATTGGACAGTTCTCGAAATCAGCCTTCGTCTTCTTTCCTATTTGTTGGAAGAAGAATGTTATTCTATATGCCATTAAAGAATAATCCATAAAATTATATTATTGAAATAAAAAATAAAATCTGAAATGCGCAAAACAGACAATTTGTAAAAGTATATCTAAAATTTAAGTACATAAAAGTACATTTAAAATATACCTAGATTATGCATTACATAATTACGTAATTTGTAAATTCTGAAATCGTTGACATTCTTAAAGCGTTCAAAAACGTCCAACAGAAAGAGGAAAACTACTCCTGTTTCCTATATGTCTCTCAGTGTGTCTTTTCCTCATGTGATATACACACAGAAAGTGAAAAACTACTCCTGTTTCCTCACGCCTCTCTATTTCTCTTAGTGTGTCTTTTCTGCATGTGATATACACACAGAAAGAGAAAAACTACTCCTGTTTCCTCTATGTCTCTCAGTATGTATTTTCTGCATGTGATATACACACAGAAAGAGAAAAACTACTCCTGTTTCCTCTATGTCTCTCAGTGTGTCTTTTCTGCATGTGATATACACACAGAAAGAGAAAAACTACTCTTGTTTCCTCTATGTCTCTCAGTGTGTCTTTTCTTCACGTGATATATAGACAAAGAGAAAAACTACTCCTGTTTCCTTTATGTCTCTCAGTGTGTCTTTTCTTCATGTGATATACAGACATAAAGAGAAAAACTACTCCTGTTTCCTCTATTTCTCTCAGTGTGTCTTTTCTTCATGTGATATACAGACATAAAGAGAAAAACTACTCCTGTTTCCTCTATGTCTCTCAGTGTGTCTTTTCTTCATGTGATATACAGACATAAAGAGAAAAACTACTCCTGTTTCCTCTATGTCTCTCAGTGTGTCTTTTCTTCATGTGATATACACACAGAAAGAGAAAAACTACTCCTGTTTCCTCTATGTCTCTCAGTGTGTCTTTTCTTCATGTGATATACAGACATAAAGAGAAAACTACTCCTGTTTCCTTTATGTCTCCCAGTGTGTCTTTTCTTCATGTGATATACACACAGAAAGAGAAAACTACTCCTGTTTCCTCACGCCTCTCTATTTCTCTTAGTGTGTCTTTTCTTCATGTGATATACACACAGAAAGAGAAAAACTACTCCTGTTTCCTCTATGTTTCTCAGTGTGTCTTTTCTTCATGTGATATACACACAGAAAGAGAAAAACTACTCTTGTTTCCTCTATGTCTCTCAGTGTGTCTTTTCTTCACGTGATATATAGACAAAGAGAAAAACTACTCCTGTTTCCTTTATGTCTCTCAGTGTGTCTTTTCTTCATGTGATATACAGACATAAAGAGAAAAACTACTCCTGTTTCCTCACGCCTCTCTATTTCTCTTAGTGTGTCTTTTCTTCATGTGATATACAGACATAAAGAGAAAAACTACTCCTGTTTCCTCTATGTCTCTCAGTGTGTCTTTTCTTCATGTGATATACAGACATAAAGAGAAAAAGTACTCCTGTTTCCTCTATGTCTCTCAGTGTGTTTTTTTTTCATGTGATATACACGCATAAAGAGAAAAACTACTCCTGTTTCCTCTATGTCTCTCAGTGTGTCTTTTCTTCACGTGATATATAGACAAAGAGAAAAACTACTCCTGTTTCCTTTATGTCTCTCAGTGTGTCTTTTCTTCATGTGATATACAGACATAAAGAGAAAAACTACTCCTGTTTCCTCTATTTCTCTCAGTGTGTCTTTTCTTCATGTGATATACAGACATAAAGAGAAAAACTACTCCTGTTTCCTCTATGTCTCTCAGTGTGTCTTTTCTTCATGTGATATACAGACATAAAGAGAAAAACTACTCCTGTTTCCTCTATGTCTCTCAGTGTGTCTTTTCTTCATGTGATATACACACAGAAAGAGAAAAACTACTCCTGTTTCCTCTATGTCTCTCAGTGTGTCTTTTCTTCATGTGATATACACACAGAAAGAGAAAAACTACTCCTGTTTCCTCACGCCTCTCTATTTCTCTTAGTGTGTCTTTTCTTCATGTGATATACACACAGAAAGAGAAAAACTACTCCTGTTTCCTCACGCCTCTCTATTTCTCTTAGTGTGTCTTTTCTGCATGTGATATACACACAGAAAGAGAAAAACTACTCCTGTTTCCTCTATGTTTCTCAGTGTGTCTTTTCTTCATGTGATATACACACAGAAAGAGAAAAACTACTCTTGTTTCCTCTATGTCTCTCAGTGTGTCTTTTCTTCACGTGATATATAGACAAAGAGAAAAACTACTCCTGTTTCCTTTATGTCTCTCAGTGTGTCTTTTCTTCATGTGATATACAGACATAAAGAGAAAACTACTCCTGTTTCCTCACGCCTCTATTTCTCTTAGTGTGTCTTTTCTTCATGTGATATACAGACATAAAGAGAAAAACTACTCCTGTTTCCTCTATGTCTCTCAGTGTGTCTTTCCTTCATGTGATATACAGACATAAAGAGAAAAAGTACTCCTGTTTCCTCTATGTCTCTCAGTGTGTTTTTTTTTCATGTGATATACACACATAAAGAGAAAAACTACTCCTGTTTCCTCTATGTCTCTCAGTGTGTCTTTTCTTCATGTGATATACACACAAAAGAGAAAACTACTCCTGTTTCCTCTATGTCTCTCAGTGTGTCTTTTCTTCATGTGATATACAAACATAAAGAGAAAAACTACTCCTGTTTCCTCTATGTCTCTCAGTGTGTCTTTTCTTCATGTGATATACAGACATAAAGAGAAAAACTACTCCTGTTTCCTCTATGTCTCCCAGTGTGTCTTTTCTTCATGTGATATACAGACATAAAGAGAAAAACTACTCCTGTTTCCTCTATGTCTCTCAGTGTGTCTTTTCTTCATGTGATATACACACATAAAGAGAAAAACTACTCCTCTTTCCTCTATGTCTCTCAGTGTGTCTTTTTTTCATGTGATATACAGAGATAAAGAAAAAAACTACTCCTGTTTCCTCTATGTCTCTCAGTGTGTCTTTTCTTCATGTGATATACACACACAAAGAGAAAAACTACTAATGTTTCCTCTATGTGTCTCAGTGTGTCTTTTCTTCACGTGATATATAGACAAAGAGAAAAACTACTCCTGTTTCCTCTATGTCTCTCAGTGTGTCTTTTCTTCACGTGACATATAGACAAAGAGAAAAACTACTCCTGTTTCCTCTATGTCTCTCAGTGTGTCTTTTCTTCATGTGATATACACACACAAAGAGAAAACTACTAATGTTTCCTCTATGTGTCTCAGTGTGTTTTTCTTCACGTGATATATAGACAAAGAGAAAAACTACTCCTGTTTCCTCTATGTCTCTCAGTGTGTCTTTTCTTCACGTGACATATAGACAAAGAGAAAACTACTCCTGTTTCCTCTATGTCTCTCAGTGTGTCTTTTCTTCACGTGATATATAGACAAAGAGAAAAACTACTCCTGTTTCCTCTATGTCTCTCAGTGTGTCTTTTCTTCACGGAGATATATAGACAAAGAGAAAAACTACTCCTGTTTCCTCTATGTCTCTCAGTGTGTCTTTTTCTTCATGTGATATAAACACATAAAGAGAAAAACTACTCCTGTTTCCTCTATGTCTCTCAGTGTGTCTTTTCTTCACGTGATATATAGACAAAGAGAAAAACTATTCCTGTTTCCTCTATGTCTCTCAGTGTGTCTTTTCTTCATGTGATATACACACATAAAGAGAAAAACTACTCCTGTTTCCTCTATGTCTCTCAGTGTGTCTTTTCTTCACGTGATATATAGACAAAGAGAAAAACTACTCCTGTTTCCTCTATGTCTCTCAGTGTGTCTTTTCTTCACGTGATATATAGACAAAGAGAAAAACTACTCCTGTTTCCTCTATGTCTCTCAATGTGTCTTTTCTTCACGTGATATATAGACAAAGAGAAAAACTACTCCTGTTTCCTCTATGTCTCTCAGTGTGTCTTTTCTTCATGTGATATACACACATAAAGAGAAAAACTACTCCTGTTTCCTCTATGTCTCACAGTGTGTCTTTTCTTCACGTGATATATAGACAAAGAGAAAAACTACTCCTGTTTCCTCTATGTCTCTCAGTGTGTCTTTTCTTCACGTGATATATAGACAAAGAGAAAAACTACTCCTGTTTCCTCTATGTCTCTCAGTGTGTCTTTTCTTCACGTGATATATAGACATAAAGAGAAAACTACTCCTGTTTCCTCTATGTCTCTCACTGTGTTTTTTCTTCATGTGATATACACACAAAGAGAAAAATTACTCCTGTTTCCTCTATGTCTCACAGTGTGTCTTTTCTTCACGTGATATATAGACAAAGAGAAAAACTACTCCTGTTTCCTCTATGTCTCTCAGTGTGTCTTTTCTTCATGTGATATATAGACAAAGAGAAAAATACTCCTGTTTCCTCTATGTCTCTCAGTGTGTCTTTTCTTCATGTGATATATAGACATAAAGAGAAAAACTACTTCTCTTTCCTCTATGTCTCTCAGTGTGTCTTTTCTTCATGTGATATACAGACATAAAGAGAAAAACTTCTTCTGTTTCCTCTATGTCTCTCAGTGTGTCTTTTCTTCATGTGATATACAGACATAAAGAGAAAAACTACTCCTGTTTCCTCTATGTCTCTCAGTGTGTCTTTTCTTCATGTGATATACAGACATAAAGAGAAAAACTTCTCCTGTTTTCTCTATGTCTCTCAGTGTGTCTTTTCTTCATGTGATATACAGTCATAAAGAGAAAACTACTCCTGTTTCCTCTATGTCTCTCAGTGTGTCTTTTTCTTCATGTGATATACAGACATAAAGAAAAAACTACTCCTGTTTCCTCTATGTCTCTCAGTGTGTCTTTTCTTCATGTGATATACAGACATAAAGAAAAAACTACTTCTCTTTCCTCTATGACTCTCAGTGTGTCTTTTCTTCATGTGATATACAGACATAAAGAGAAAAACTACTCCTGTTTCCTCTATGTCTCTCAGTGTGTCTTTTCTTCACGTGATATATAAACAAAGAGAAAAACTACTCCTGTTTCCTCTATGTGTCTCAGTGTGTCTTTTCTTCACGTGATATATAGACAAAGAGAAAAACTACTCCTGTTTCCTCTATGTCTCTCAGTGTGTCTTTTCTTCACGTGACATATAGACAAAGAGAAAAACTACTCCTGTTTCCTCTATGTCTCTCAGTGTGTCTTTTCTTCATGTGATATACACACACAAAGAGAAAAACTACTAATGTTTCCTCTATGTGTCTCAGTGTGTTTTTTCTTCACGTGATATATAGACAAAGAGAAAAACTACTCCTGTTTCCTCTATGTCTCTCAGTGTGTCTTTTCTTCACGTGACATATAGACAAAGAGAAAAACTACTCCTGTTTCCTCTATGTCTCTCAGTGTGTCTTTTCTTCACGTGATATATAGACAAAGAGAAAAACTACTCCTGTTTCCTCTATGTCTCTCAGTGTGTCTTTTCTTCACGGAGATATATAGACAAAGAGAAAAACTACTCCTGTTTCCTCTATGTCTCTCAGTGTGTCTTTTCTTCATGTGATATAAACACATAAAGAGAAAAACTACTCCTGTTTCCTCTATGTCTCTCAGTGTGTCTTTTCTTCACGTGATATATAGACAAAGAGAAAAACTATTCCTGTTTCCTCTATGTCTCTCAGTGTGTCTTTTCTTCATGTGATATACACACATAAAGAGAAAAACTACTCCTGTTTCCTCTATGTCTCTCAGTGTGTCTTTTCTTCATGTGATATACACACATAAAGAGAAAAACTACTCCTGTTTCCTCTATGTCTCTCAGTGTGTCTTTTCTTCACGTGATATATAGACAAAGAGAAAAACTACTCCTGTTTCCTCTATGTCTCTCAGTGTGTCTTTTCTTCACGTGATATATAGACAAAGAGAAAAACTACTCCTGTTTCCTCTATGTCTCTCAATGTGTCTTTTCTTCACGTGATATATAGACAAAGAGAAAAACTACTCCTGTTTCCTCTATGTCTCTCAGTGTGTCTTTTCTTCATGTGATATACACACATAAAGAGAAAACTACTCCTGTTTCCTCTATGTCTCACAGTGTGTCTTTTTCTTCACGTGATATATAGACAAAGAGAAAAACTACTCCTGTTTCCTCTATGTCTCTCAGTGTGTCTTTTCTTCACGTGATATATAGACAAAGAGAAAAATTACTCCTGTTTCCTCTATGTCTCACAGTGTGTCTTTTCTTCACGTGATATATAGACAAAGAGAAAAACTACTCCTGTTTCCTCTATGTCTCTCAGTGTGTCTTTTCTTCATGTGATATATAGACAAAGAGAAAAAATACTCCTGTTTCCTCTATGTCTCTCAGTGTGTCTTTTCTTCATGTGATATATAGACATAAAGAGAAAAACTACTCCTGTTTCCTCTATGTCTCTCAGTGTGTCTTTTCTTCATGTGATATACACACATAAAAAAAAACTACTTCTCTTTCCTCTATGTCTCTCAGTGTGTCTTTTCTTCATGTGATATACAGACATAAAGAGAAAAACTTCTTCTGTTTCCTCTATGTCTCTCAGTGTGTCTTTTCTTCATGTGATATACAGACATAAAGAGAAAAACTACTCCTGTTTCCTCTATGTCTCTCAGTGTGTCTTTTCTTCATGTGATATACAGACATAAAGAGAAAAACTTCTCCTGTTTTCTCTATGTCTCTCAGTGTGTCTTTTCTTCATGTGATATACAGTCATAAAGAGAAAACTACTCCTGTTTCCTCTATGTCTCTCAGTGTGTCTTTTCTTCATGTGATATACAGACATAAAGAAAAAACTACTCCTGTTTCCTCTATGTCTCTCAGTGTGTCTTTTCTTCATGTGATATACAGACATAAAGAAAAAACTACTTCTCTTTCCTCTATGTCTCTCAGTGTGTCTTTTCTTCATGTGATATACAGACATAAAGAGAAAAACTACTCCTGTTTCCTCTATGTCTCTCAGTGTGTCTTTTCTTCACGTGATATATAAACAAAGAGAAAAACTACTCCTGTTTCCTCTATGTCTCTCAGTGTGTCTTTTCTTCACGTGATATATAGACAAAGAGAAAAACTACTCCTGTTTCCTCTATGTCTCTCAATGTGTCTTTTCTTCACGTGATATATAGACAAAGAGAAAAACTACTCCTGTTTCCTCTATGTCTCTCAGTGTGGGTTTTCTTCACGTGATATATAGACAAAGAGAAAAACTACTCCTGTTTCCTCTATGTCTCTCAGTGTGTCCTTTCTTCATGTGATATACACACATAAAGAGAAAAACTACTCCTGTTTCCTCTATGTCTCTCAGTGTGTCTTTTCTTCATGTGATATACAGACATAAAGAGAAAAACTTCTCCTGTTTCCTCTATGTCTCTCAGTGTGTCTTTTCTTCATGTAATATACAGACATAAAGAGAAAAACTACTCCTGTTTCCTCTATGTCTGTCAGTGTGTTTTTTCTTCATGTGATATACACACATAAAGAGAAAACTACTCCTGTTTCCTCTATGTCTCTCAGTGTGTCTTTTCTTCATGTGATATACACACATAAAGAGAAAAACTACTCCTGTTTCCTCTATGTCTCTCAGTGTGTCTTTTCTTCATGTGATATACACACATAAAGAGAAAAACTACTCCTGTTTCCTCTACGTCTCTGAGTGTGTCTTTTCTTCACGTGATATATAAACAAAGAGAAAAACTACTCCTGTTTCCTCTATGTCTCTCAGTGTGTCTTTTCTTCACGTGATATATAGACAAAGAGAAAAACTACTCCTGTTTCCTCTATGTCTCTCAGTGTGTCTTTTCTTCACGTGATATATAGACAAAGAGAAAAACTACTCCTGTTTCCTCTATGTCTCTCAATGTGTCTTTTCTTCACGTGATATATAGACAAAGTAAAAAAACTACTCCTGTTTCCTCTTTGTCTCTCAGTGTGTCTTTTCTTCACGGAGATATATAGACAAAGAGAAAAACTACTCCTGTTTCCTCTATGTCTCTCAGTGTGTCTTTTCTTCATGTGATATACACACATAAAGAGAAAACTACTCCTGTTTCCTCTATGTCTCTCAGTGTGTCTTTTTCTTCACGTGATATATAGACAAAGAGAAAACTACTCCTGTTTCCTCTATGTCTCTCAGTGTGTCTTTTTTTTTCATCGTGATATATAGACAAAGAGAAAACTACTCCTGTTTCCTCTATGTCTCTCAGTGTGTCTTTTCTTCACGTGATATATAGACATAAAGAGAAAACTACTCCTGTTTCCTCTATGTCTCTCACTGTGTTTTTTCTTCATGTGATATACACACAAAGAGAAAAATTACTCCTGTTTCCTCTATGTCTCACAGTGTGTCTTTTCTTCACGTGATATATAGACAAAGAGAAAAACTACTCCTGTTTCCTCTATGTCTCTCAGTGTGTCTTTTCTTCATGTGATATATAGACAAAGAGAAAAATACTCCTGTTTCCTCTATGTCTCTCAGTGTGTCTTTTCTTCATGTGATATATAGACATAAAGAGAAAAACTACTCCTGTTTCCTCTATGTCTCTCAGTGTGTCTTTTCTTCATGTGATATACACACATAAAAAAAAACTACTTCTCTTTCCTCTATGTCTCTCAGTGTGTCTTTTCTTCATGTGATATACAGACATAAAGAGAAAAACTTCTTCTGTTTCCTCTATGTCTCTCAGTGTGTCTTTTCTTCATGTGATATACAGACATAAAGAGAAAAACTACTCCTGTTTCCTCTATGTCTCTCAGTGTGTCTTTTCTTCATGTGATATACAGACATAAAGAGAAAAACTTCTCCTGTTTTCTCTATGTCTCTCAGTGTGTCTTTTCTTCATGTGATATACAGTCATAAAGAGAAAAACTACTCCTGTTTCCTCTATGTCTCTCAGTGTGTCTTTTCTTCATGTGATATACAGACATAAAGAAAAAACTACTCCTGTTTCCTCTATGTCTCTCAGTGTGTCTTTTCTTCATGTGATATACAGACATAAAGAAAAAACTACTTCTCTTTCCTCTATGTCTCTCAGTGTGTCTTTTCTTCATGTGATATACAGACATAAAGAGAAAAACTACTCCTGTTTCCTCTATGTCTCTCAGTGTGTCTTTTCTTCACGTGATATATAAACAAAGAGAAAAACTACTCCTGTTTCCTCTATGTCTCTCAGTGTGTCTTTTCTTCACGTGATATATAGACAAAGAGAAAAACTACTCCTGTTTCCTCTATGTCTCTCAATGTGTCTTTTCTTCACGTGATATATAGACAAAGAGAAAAACTACTCCTGTTTCCTCTATGTCTCTCAGTGTGGGTTTTCTTCACGTGATATATAGACAAAGAGAAAAACTACTCCTGTTTCCTCTATGTCTCTCAGTGTGTCCTTTCTTCATGTGATATACACACATAAAGAGAAAAACTACTCCTGTTTCCTCTATGTCTCTCAGTGTGTCTTTTCTTCATGTGATATACAGACATAAAGAGAAAAACTTCTCCTGTTTCCTCTATGTCTCTCAGTGTGTCTTTTCTTCATGTAATATACAGACATAAAGAGAAAAACTACTCCTGTTTCCTCTATGTCTGTCAGTGTGTTTTTTCTTCATGTGATATACACACATAAAGAGAAAAACTACTCCTGTTTCCTCTATGTCTCTCAGTGTGTCTTTTCTTCATGTGATATACACACATAAAGAGAAAAACTACTCCTGTTTCCTCTATGTCTCTCAGTGTGTCTTTTCTTCATGTGATATACACACATAAAGAGAAAAACTACTCCTGTTTCCTCTACGTCTCTGAGTGTGTCTTTTCTTCACGTGATATATAAACAAAGAGAAAAACTACTCCTGTTTCCTCTATGTCTCTCAGTGTGTCTTTTCTTCACGTGATATATAGACAAAGAGAAAAACTACTCCTGTTTCCTCTATGTCTCTCAGTGTGTCTTTTCTTCACGTGATATATAGACAAAGAGAAAAACTACTCCTGTTTCCTCTATGTCTCTCAATGTGTCTTTTCTTCACGTGATATATAGACAAAGTAAAAAAACTACTCCTGTTTCCTCTTTGTCTCTCAGTGTGTCTTTTCTTCACGGAGATATATAGACAAAGAGAAAAACTACTCCTGTTTCCTCTATGTCTCTCAGTGTGTCTTTTCTTCATGTGATATACACACATAAAGAGAAAAACTACTCCTGTTTCCTCTATGTCTCTCAGTGTGTCTTTTCTTCACGTGATATATAGACAAAGAGAAAAACTACTCCTGTTTCCTCTATGTCTCTCAGTGTGTCTTTTCTTCACGTGATATATAGACAAAGAGAAAAACTACTCCTGTTTCCTCTATGTCTCTCAGTGTGTCTTTTCTTCACGTGATATATAGACAAAGAGAAAAACTACTCCTGTTTCCTCTATGTCTCTCAGTGTGTCTTTTCTTCACGTGATATATAGACATAAAGAGAAAACTACTCCTGTTTCCTCTATGTCTCTCACTGTGTATTTTCTTCATTTGAGATATATAGACAAAGAGAAAAACTACTCCTGTTTCCTCTATGTCTCTCAGTGTGTCTTTTCTTCATGTGATATACACACATAAAGAGAAAACTACTCCTGTTTCCTCTATGTCTCTCAGTGTGTCTTTTCTTCACGTGATATATAGACAAAGAGAAAAACTACTCCTGTTTCCTCTATGTCTCTCAGTGTGTCTTTTCTTCACGGAGATATATAGACAAAGAGAAAAACTACTCCTGTTTCCTCTATGTCTCTCAGTGTGTCTTTTCTTCATGTGATATACACACATAAAGAGAAAAACTACTCCTGTTTCCTCTATGTCTCTCAGTGTGTCTTTTCTTCACGTGATATATAGACAAAGAGAAAAACTACTCCTGTTTCCTCTATGTCTCTCAGTGTGTCTTTTCTTCACGTGATATATAGACAAAGAGAAAACTACTCCTGTTTCCTCTATGTCTCTCAGTGTGTCTTTTCTTCACGTGATATATAGACAAAGAGAAAAACTACTCCTGTTTCCTCTATGTCTCTCAGTGTGTCTTTTCTTCACGTGATATATAGACAAAGAGAAAAACTACTCCTGTTTCCTCTATGTCTCTCAATGTGTCTTTTCTTCACGTGACATATAGACAAAGAGAGAAACTACTCCTGTTTCCTCTATGTCTCTCAGTGTGTCTTTTCTTCATTTGATATATAGACAAAGAGAAAACTACTCCTGTTTCCTCTATGTCTCTCAGTGTGTCTTTTCTTCATGTGATATACACACATAAAGAGAAAACTACCCTGTTTCCTCTATGTCTCTCAGTGTGTCTTTTCTTCACGTGATATATAGACAAAGAGAAAACTTCTCCTGTTTCCTCTATGTCTCTCAGTGTGTCTTTTCTTCACGTGATATATAGACAAAGAGAAAACTACTCCTGTTTCCTCTATGTCTCTCAGTGTGTCTTTTCTTCACGTGATATATAGACATAAAGAGAAAAACTACTCCTGTTTCCTCTATGTCTCTCAGTGTGTCTTTTCTTCATGTGATATACACACAAAGAAAAAAACTACTCCTGTTTCCTCTATGTCTCTCAGTGTGTCTTTTCTTCACGTGATATATAGACAAAGAGAAAAACTACTCCTGTTTCCTCTATGTCTCTCAGTGTGTCTTTTCTTCACGTGATATATAGACAAAAAGAAAAACTACTCCTGTTTCCTCTATGTCTCCCAATGTGTCTTTTCTTCACGTGATATATAGACAAAGAGAAAACTACTCCTGTTTCCTCTATGTCTCTCAGTGTGTCTTTTCTTCACGTGATATATAGACAAAGAGAAAACTACTCCTGTTTCCTCTATGTCTCTCAGTGTGTCTTTTCTTCATGTGATATACACACGTAAAGAGAAAACTACTCCTGTTTCCTCTATGTCTCTCAGTGTGTCTTTTCTTCACGTGATATATAGACAAAGAGAAAAACTACTCCTGTTTCCTCTATGTCTCTCAGTGTGTCTTTTCTTCATGTGATATACACACGTAAAGAGAAAAACTACTCCTGTTTCCTCTATGTCTCTCAGTGTGTCTTTTCTTCACGTGATATATAGACAAAGAGAAAAACTACTCCTGTTTCCTCTATGTCTCTCAGTGTGTCTTTTCTTCACGTGATATATAGACAAAGAGAAAAACTACTCCTGTTTCCTCTATGTCTCTCAGTGTGTCTTTTCTTCATGTGATATACAAGTTAAAATGGTTTCATGGTTTAAAACAACACCCAAATACCAACGGTTCCTTTTTCACTTTTATAATTGTCACCATTGTTGTAACAACAACAAAACCCCACTGGAACTAGTGATCCACATTTCGATAGAAAAGAACCTCACATGCGAGCTCCCGTGTTGGACGAAATTACCAGGCTATGCGACTAACATTGGTCAAGTTTATTTTGTTATGTAATCAGTGGTTACTCCACTGCTCAAGAGGCCTTGAATTGCCGGACTGAGTGGGAGACGCCGAGATCCTAAGACGACAGCAGTTTGATTTACGGAGTTGGGATAAGAAATACAAACTAACTGATGTGTTCTGTTGTTATTGTTTTGATTTTCGTGCAGAATTCGCTTGAGAAGAAACATATTTTACACTACAGAGGAAGCAGAAAACGCAGAGCCAGAACAGCTAAAGAGATTATTATAAATAAGGGTCTCGCCCCTCAAAGCTCTTGGTGAACACGACCCCCCGACGTTCAGTTGTTATTGCTTGTCAGTGTATCATGAATTCGTGTTAATTATTTCATTGTATAAAATTATTCCTTACTTTATTATTCACACAAAAAGTTACTGATACAGACTTCATAACTGACCTGATTCTGACTTATTTTATTATTCATACAATAAGTTACTGATTGATACAGACTTCATAACTGACCTGATTTTGACTTATTTTATTATTCACACAATAAGTTACTGATAAAGACTTCATAACTGACCTGATTCTGACTTATTTTATTATTCACACAATAAGTTACTGATTGATACAGACTTCATAACTGACCTGATTCTGACGTATTTTATTATTCACACAATAAGTTACTGATTGATACAAACTTCATAACTGACCTGATTCTGACTTATTTTATTATTCACACAATAAGTTACTGATTGATACAGACTTCATAACTGACCTGATTCTGACGTATTTTATTATTCACACAATAAGTTACTGATTGATACAGACTTCATAACTGACCTGATTCTGACTTATTTTATTATTCACAATAAGTTACTGATTGATACAGACTTCATAACTGACCTGATTCTGACTTATTTTATTATTCACACAATAAGTTACTGATTGATACAGACTTCATAACTGACCTGATTCTGACTTATTTTATTATTCACACAATAAGTTACTGATTGATACAGACTTCATAACTGACCTGATTCTGACTTATTTTATTATTCACACAATAAGTTACTGATTGATACAGACTTCATAACTGAACTGATTCTGACTTATTTTATTATTCACACAATAAGTTACTGATTGATACAGACTTCATAACTGACCTGATTCTGACTTATTTTATTATTCACACAATAAGTTACTGATTGATACAGACTTCATAACTGACCTGATTTTGACTTATTTTATTATTCACACAATAAGTTACTGATTGATACAAACTTCATAACTGACCTGATTCTGACTTATTTTATTATTCACACAATAAGTTACTGATTGATACAGATTTCATAACTGACCTGATTCTGACTTATTTTATTATTCACACAATAAGTTACTGATTGATACAGACTTCATAACTGACCTGATTCTGACTTATTTTATTATTCACACAATAAGTTACTGATTGATACAGACTTCATAACTGACCTGATTCTGACGTATTTTATTATTCACACAATAAGTTACTGATTGATACAGACTTCATAACTGACCTGATTCTGACGTATTTTATTATTCACACAATAAGTTACTGATACAGACTTCATAACTGACCTGATTCTGACTTATTTTATTATTCACACAATAAGTTACTGATACAGACATCATAACTGACCTGATTCTGACTTATTTTATTATTCACACAATAAGTTACTGATACAGACTTCATAACTAACCTGATTCTGACTTATTTTATTATTCACACAATAAGTTACTGATTGATACAGACTTCATAACTGACCTGATTCTGACTTATTTTATTATTCACACAATAAGTTACTGATTGATACAGACTTCATAACTGACCTGATTCTGACTTATTTTATTATTCACACAATAAGTTACTGATTGATACAGACTTCATAACTGAACTGATTCTGACTTATTTTATTATTCACACAATAAGTTACTGATTGATACAGACTTCATAACTGACCTGATTCTGACTTATTTTATTATTCACACAATAAGTTACTGATTGATACAGACTTCATAACTGAACTGATTCTGACTTATTTTATTATTCACACAATAAGTTACTGATTGATACAGACTTCATAACTGACCTGATTCTGACTTATTTTATTATTCACACAATAAGTTACTGATTGATACAGACTTCATAACTGACCTGATTCTGACTTATTTTATTATTCACACAATAAGTTACTGATTGATACAGACTTTATAACTGACCTGATTCTGACGTATTTTATTATTCACACAATAAGTTACTGATTGATACAGACTTCATAACTGACCTGATTCTGACGTATTTTATTATTCACACAATAAGTTACTGATTGATACAGACTTCATAACTGACCTGATTCTGACGTATTTTATTATTCACACAATAAGTTACTGATTGATACAGACTTCATAACTGACCTGATTCTGACGTATTTTATTATTCACACAATAAGTTACTGATTGATACAGACTTCATAACTGACCTGATTCTGACTTATTTTATTATTCACACAATAAGTTACTGATACAGACTTCATAACTGACCTGATTCTGACTTATTTTATTATTCACACAATAAGTTACTGATACAGACATCATAACTGACCTGATTCTGACTTATTTTATTATTCACACAATAAGTTACTGATACAGACTTCATAACTAACCTGATTCTGACTTATTTTATTATTCACACAATATGTTACTGATTGATACAGACTTATAACTGACCTGATTCTGACTGTTGCTAAGGTCTTGATTTGATAAACAGCTACAACCACTGTTCCAGCTGTTGTTCCCAAAACTTTGGCTGGTTTTTCCCAGGCTATCCGGTTGTCTTCCACATTGTTTAGAGACATATCCTGGTTGGACCCACGGTGAGCGTGTTCTTTTTTTGCTTTCTCTTATTGGCAGGGTTGAGGTGCTGCTAGTTAAAGCATCGTCTGTAGAAACAATGATTAGTAATTATTAACTCCATCTCTAGGAACCAGACAACTTGTCCAAACACCACCCCTAGAAACATCGAATATAAACACCACAAATATGATCCGTGGGACAACCGACCATACTCACCACAAACAACTTGTCCAAACAATATCCGTGCTAACACCAACTATACTCACCACAGACATCATCCGTGGTAACACCGACTGTACTCACCACAAACAACTTGTCCAAACATCATCCGTGGAAACACCGAATATAAACACCACAAACATCATCCGTGGGAACACCGACCATACTCACCACAAACAACTTGTCCAAACAATATCCCTGGAAACATCGAATATAAACACAACAAACATCATCCGTGGGAACACCGACTATACTCACTACAGACAACTTGCACAAACATCATCCGTGGAAACATTGACTACAGATAACAAGAATCACTCATGGAAACCTAAACAACCAAGTCAAACATCATCGTATACAAAAAAGCTGTAAAGAAAGTCAATTCAAAAATGTATTTTTAAACATGTGCTTTATTATTTGAAATTTCCGTTCAATGTGAGAAAAAATGAAATAAGAACAAATTTGTATTTCATTACTTTACTTTCTCAATATATTTTAGAACCTTCTGTGTGTACGATCCAAGTTTAAGAGCCCACGAGTTTGTTAACCACCCTATACAGAGCTGACGAGGCCCTACGTACAATCAAGGTGTCATGAGAGTGGTTGGCGAGACGTTGTAATATCGAGACATGTTTAAAACCATATGCTTATCACTTTGGGAACAAACATTCGAACATTTCTGCATACTGTTTGTTCTTGTTTTAAATTTCGCGCAAAGCTATTCAAGAGCTATCTGCGCTAGTCGTCTCTAATTTAGCAGTGTAAGACTAAAGGGAAGGCGACTAGCTATCACCATCCACCAAGAACTCTTGGGATGCTCTTTTACCAACGAATAGTGGGATTGACTGTCACATTATGACGCCCCAACGGCTGAAAGGGGCAAGGATGTTTGGTGCAACGGGAATTCGAACCCGCGACCCTCGGATTACGAGACGAAAGCCTTCACCCACCTGGCCATGCCATGCCCGACTAGTAACATGGCTTTCCAGTTATCATGCTCTCGCTGCCTTAAAATGAATATAAAACTATATTTCTGGTTTTGTTTTACAAATTTCATTTTTAGAATGGTATCATCACTTTAAACCAAACTAACTACACATTTTCTTTCTATAACAAGAGGGAATTCTCAACAGCCGCGGCACTTGAAATTCCTTTGCGCAGAATTCGAGTAATTTTCTTTCCATTAGTTATATTCTTGTGCGCCAACAATACTAAATGTGGGACGCGCGTATACTCATCACGACCTCTTCCAGTCTACCCTAAAATTAAAGCTGAGATTTTCATAAATTAATCAACGAGGCCTTGGGCGTGGTCAAATACCTCAGTCAAAAGGGTTTAACCCCTTAGACCAAAACTGTAATTAGATATCAAATCGGTCAAGAAGTGATGGAGCTATGAACTAAACGTCTGTACGTTAAAAACTCATAGTCATTCTATGAGCCGTTATGCCGAGGCTAAAAAAATGTATAATCGTTGTTGGCTACCTCAATCCCAGAAAGCTCAACACTTCGAATTGTTAAATATTTGTTATGTTCTTGCTTAGCAGTCAACAAGAACTTAACAAGATTGGTAGAACTGAACAGGAAGTACCATTTCAATAATAAACACCACACCAGACGTCGCTTTCAGGATGATATTACGTGAAAAGACCGCTAAACCACATTATCTGACCTTCAAAACGAGCCGCTACACTAATCCAGCTGACCTTCAAAAGGACCTCTGTAATACACCAGCTGACCTTCAACATCCTGTATTGGAAGGTTCACCTTGAGCAAACAAAACTGCTAAGTAGAAAATTATTTCTGGTTTCAGGTACGTGATTCTGGAAAATTATTTCCAAACACGAAAATTTTTATTCGTGTTTCGTGAGCTACGCTGTAATTTCACGTGGTCGGTTGTAAGAGTTGTGCATCCTGTCTTGCAGAGTAACTACAGTAATGAAATTGATTGAGAAACGGATACAATTAGTTGGTTACACTTCGTAAAATAGTTAATATGAAATGTTAACTATGTAAATACGTTAATTGTTAAGAAACGTTCTTTTAACTATGATCGAGAAACATGAAGTATCTACAGGGTGGCGTAAAACTGTGTTTTATTTATGGGAGGTCCTATAGCTCCGCCACATTTACGAACAAAATCACAGATAGCGCTAAGTGGCATATGATTAATACGCCCTCTATCCATTCCAGCAACAGACGAGGTAAGACACGATAAACAAACAGCATGAATTTATTTAGTATCTTCATTCACGTAATACTGAATATGTTAACCCTAAATAGATGTAGCAAGCCTTCCAGACAATGAGAACCGACTACAAATTCATGATCTGAACTAAAATAGCAATGACGTGTCATCAGTAAATAATTATTTCAATGCCACATTACAGTGCCACCTATGTGTCCTGCATGTTCTCATTCATTCTGCTGTTTGTGCGATTTATCCATCGTTTGTTCCAATTCTTGACTTCTGTTAGACTAGCAACAGGTATAAAAGACATAGAAATCACCCCTCCTCTTAAGTCACAGGCTTCGATTCAAACCTTGAGAAAACCAAATTTGTTATATGGTCTCGTGAATAATTCAAAACACGCAACAAAACAAATATAAAAATTGGTGCGTTATAATATTACAGTCAATCTCACTATTCGTTGGTAAAAGAGTAGCCCAAGAGTTGGCGGTGGGTGGTGATGACTAGCTTCCTTCCCTCTAGTCTTACACTGCTAAATTAGGGAAGGCTAGCGCAGATAGCCCTTGAGTAGCTTTGCGCGAATTTCAAAACAAACAAGGAATAGTAGGATATGACTGTTACGGTTATTGCGCACCCATGACCTCAAAACACGAAGCGAATTTCTGCGGCAACGGGTTGCGAACCGTGTCTCAATGGACTCATCAAATGGGCACGCTAACACCCAACCCAAAACATAACAGAAAAGAAAAACAAGTTAAATTTTATTAACAGGACAATACACCCATGTTAATAATATTTGATAACAATGTAATTACATTAATATCGAGACAACAGTTAAACTTACCGATATTTGTTGCAGACAGAATAGTGTCCAAACATTCCAGATCGTCCTCAGACAGAGTATGGAGTTCCTGAAACTAAAAATATATTTTATTATATATGAAACAGAAACGTATTCTCACGAACAGTTTTCTGAAACTAAACATATCTTACTTTTTTTCGCCGTTACGTTTAGAAACATGGAGATTTAACGAAATTCATTTTTAATTGTTCGTAAAAAGTATTATAATAATAGCTTCAGCCCAAAGTAACTTTATAATATATTCTTCTCATTTACCTTGTTCACGAATAAATACTACAACATTACTTATAGAAGGATTGTCACGTCTCATATAGAAAGGTGCCCATTTTGGTGCTTTATATACCTAGGTTCTGTTTTACGTTTTTAATCACACACGTTTCCTACTTAGATATTTGGAGGAAACAGAAAAAGTGAACGAAAGTGTCTGAAAATAATTCATAGAAAATATCCAACCAAAGTACATAAAAATAAAATACAAAAAATATAGCAGTTTTTGAAAACGCATAAAATAATGAAGTTCTTGAGAAACAAACAGAAAATAAGGCATAACTTGTTTTTATAGCCTACATCGATTTCAAGTTAGGAAACTACGAAGGGTAAAAAACACGCACATATTTGATAATGTGTATTGTGCGTCTTCTTGTTCAATGAATTTCGCGCAAAGCTATTCGGGGCAATTTGCCCTTGCTGTTCCTAATTTAGGGATTATATACTAGACGGAGGACAGCTAATCAATACAATCCATCCCCAACTGTTCAGCTACTCTTTTACCAATGAATAGTGGGATTGACTGAAACATTAAAGCGCCCCCCACAGCTGAAAGGGCGAATATGTTCAGTGACGGGGATTCACATCCGTGGCCTGCATATAGTGGCTTGTATTTCAATACACAACGCTTTATACATCCTAAAACTTCAAAATGTTATTGTATAACGAAATCTCCCTTTCCTCACAAATTTTGTGTCTCACACAATCTACATTTTGTGTTGTTTTTACGTTCCATAATTTGACTTACAGATAACATCTATTACCTCAAATAAGTTTTCAAGTGAAACATCCAAAAATGTCACACGTTTATTAAGAAAGTATAAACTAATTTTTTTTTTACGAATATCCCTACGTTCAACAAGTACAAGTGTCAAAGCCTCCTTTCAATAAGGCCTGGTAAGTAATACGTTTGACTTGCTCTTTTGCGGGTCTTAAGTTCGAATCCCGTCACCGAACAGACTCTCCCCACGTGACAGGTAATCCCTATTCGATTAAAGTAGTCGACGAGTAGGCGGTGGGTGACTAGCTACATTCCCTCTAGCTTACATTCCTAAAATTGAGGCGACCAGTGCAGAAAACACAGAAGCTGCGAGATCCTTCAACAACGCCATGGTATGGTTAAATTGCAATAAAGGATGACAGGGCGATATATCAGGTCATCCCATAAGTATTGTTCGAAAATTTAATACAGAAAGTACATTTCTGTGTTTGTAGAAGATTTTAATGACTAAAATATGTCGTAGGACGTGTATAAAAATGTTCAGACAAATAAAATAAACTAACCCAACTACACTGTTTCAAATCATTAATCAAATAAACCCTTATGAAGATGGATGTTTATGGTGCAAGATTTCTCAATGAAAGAAAATGTCGAAGTTGGTTTCTGAAGTTCATATCAGGTTACTACAGCTTAAGTGATGCATGACGTTCAGGTCATCCTGTTGAGTTTAATAATAACTTGCTGCTGGCTGCACTTGATGAAGATTGTGTTGTAACAGTTGAAGAACCAGCACAGAAGATTAATTCAACCCATTAAATAGTTCACAGTCATGTGCAAGTTTGGAAAAGTGTCAAAACTTGGAAAATGGGTCCCCATGATTTGACAGAAGCCAACCTTAGAGCAAGAGTGAGCATTTGCACTTCTTTGTACTCGCGTGAACGTAACTCACTTTTATTGGACAGGTCAGCGACTGGAGATGAAACGTAGTTATTTTATAAAAATGTTAAGCACCAGACAGTAGCTCAGTGCAGGTAAACTGGCTAAAGCACAGCCCAAAATGGACCTCAACCTTAGGAAAGTCATGTTAAGCGTTTGGTGGAATATTGTTGGTATGATCCACTTTGAGTTGCTGTCATCCAATGTAACGATTATATCAGACTTCTATTGTCAACAGTTAGAGTGCTTGAATGTTGCACTGAAAGAAAAGTGGCCTGCTTTGATCAATTGTAAAGGTGTTGTGTTACACCAGGATTATGTACAGTTTCATACAACAAGGATCACATCTGTAAAGACTGAAGATCTAGACTGGGAAAAACTTCCACATTCTCCTTATTCTCCAGACCTTGTCCTATCTGATTATCATCTATTCCAAAGTTTGCAGAACTATCTTGATGGAAAAGAGTTTGGAACACATGAAGATGTTAAAACTACCCTCTCTACATTCTTTTCCTCCATACCCCAAGAATTTTATAGAAGTGACATTCAGAAGCTTGTGAATCATTGCAGCAAGTAATTAATAATAATGGAACATACATTATTGATTAAATAACATTAAAAGTGTTTGAAATCCTTTCTCTTTCTATGAACCTAAAATTGGACATTACTTAAGGGATGACTTGATACATTTCAATATTCTGGAATAGCTTTATATGTACATTATACTTTTAGATAATAGCCTCAGATTCTAACTTTCCGCTAATCAAATTACTGTAAAATATTAAAGTTGATCTTTCTCTGAAAACGTAGAAGTCACGAATTTTTGATCCAATTTCTTTCCACGTGACCTATCAAATCTCAGCCTGGTTACGCATTACTGGTAACTGTAGGTAACAAGGTCAAGAGTATTTGACCTACTGCGATGGAATCCTACCCCCCCTTCCTTCTCTGATAATTCTGGATACGCTACTGGATATGGTCTACAGCAGTGCCGTGAGTATGCCCTTGTAATTACCAGAGGAGGAGGACGTGTTTTTGGTCCGAATCGTAACTACAATTTTAATGGAATAAAAGTAAGAAGCCCATTTACTTTTATGAGGAGGTGGGGTCCATTTTTTGTAGTCACGCCACCGATCAGTATTATCACTTACCCTTCTTGAAAATTGTGTCCTTATTAACGGTAGAACGAAAATAAAGCAGTTAATAGCTGGGTCGGTACACTCTCTTTGAATTGTAATAACAACAACTGTGTTTACAACGTTTCGTTCCAAAAGACGTAAGAAAATACGATAAAAATATTGTTTTCCCTTCAATGTATTATGTCAAGGTGTAAGATGTTGTTTTTCTTTCGATTTGTTGTATAATTTTGTGGCCTCTCAGAAAGGTTTAGGCTTATTTCCATATATTTTTGTCGTATTTTTGTAAGGTATTTTATGTTTGCGTCAAATCGTTTCTAGTAAATAATCCCATGTTGTTGTTAACAGTGTTGCTGCAAAAACTGGATTGTATCTGCTTTAATCCAAATTTATTTTTGTGTCTACAAAACTTGAAAATATACCACCACAGTAGGGCTCTCTTCAGCCAGGTCCTCTGAAAATATACAACCACAGTAGGGCTCTCTTCAGCCAGGTCCTCTGAACATATACCACCACAGTAGGGCTCTCTTCAGCCAGGTCCTCTGAAAATATACCACCACAGTAGGGCTCTCTTCAGCCAGGTCCTCTGAAAATATACCACCACAGTAGGGCTCTCTCAGCCAGGTCCTCTGAACATATACAACCACAGTAGGGCTCTCTCTCAGCCAGGTCCTCTGAACATATACCACCACAGTAGGGCTCTCTCAGCCAGGTCCCTGAAAATATACCACCACAGTAGGGCTCTCTCCAGCCAGGTTCTGAAAATATACCACCACAGTAGGGCTCTCTTCAGCCAGGTCCTCTGAAAATATACAACCACAGTAGGGCTCTCTTCAGCCAGGTCCTGGAATATACCACCACAGTAGGGCTCAGCCAGGTCCCTCTGAAAATATACCACCACAGTAGGGCTCTCTTCCCAGCCAGGTCCTCTGAACATATACCACCACAGTAGGGCTCTTTTCAGCCAGGTCCTCTGAAAATATACCACCACAGTAGGGCTCTCTTCAGCCAGGTCCTCTAAAATATACCACCACAGTAGGGCTCTCTCTCAGCCAGGTCCCTGAAAATATACCACCACAGTAGGGCCTCCTCTCTTCAGCCAGGTCCCTCTGAAAATATACCACCACAGTAGGGCCTCTTCAGCCAGGTCCTCACGAGGCAAGAAATAGTTACTCTTGAATTCCAAATTCATCCAGACAAATGATGAGATGGCAAACTTATTGTCAAGGTTGCGCGCATCGTATATATATTTATTGTTGTTTTGTTTTAGTAATTTATGCTTACACCCTTTGGCCGTCAGTTTTTATAACTGTTTCAAGTGATACAATTATGTAGAATAAATTAGATAAAAGCTTTATGAAAAATCACTCACGATGTTTCATCCATACCTGGTAAACAGCATGACCATCATCTTTACCAAAGTTCTTGCTGAGTTCTCTGCAGAGTGAAGAGGGTACCGAAGAGTGCACTTCGTGTCCAAAAGCACACTCTGTGCATGGCCTGTATTTTACTCTAACTTCGTTCTACCATATCTGGTCCATCAATAGAAGAAGAAAGATTTTAGCCGAACGTCACTCGTCCATTAACCATATTCTAGACTACAAAGAAACATAAAACCTTGCTCAATGGCCTCTAGAGGGTATTTTGTTTTTCTGAATTCATAGGTAGAAAAAATTAGACATTTTGTCAATAAAGTTGGAGAAAAACAAAACAGAAAACTGTTTTTACTCTCTAGATATTAATAATAATTATTTCAGTCAATGTTTCACTATTGTGGCTTCATCAAATCAGATACTGGAGCACTTAATCAAGACGTATTTACGAAATAATTTCTTGGAACTTTCATTAATGCCTTAATAAACATTAACTGATCATTTTGAACAAAACTTTAAGATGTTGTACTTTGTTACAGACATACACAAAACTTGGATTTCAAAATATAATCAACTTATCTATCGCTGCTGCCCCACGCTAGTACAGCGGTAAGTCTACGGATTTACAACGCTAAAATCAGGGGTTCGATTCCCTTCGGTGGGCTCAGCAGATAGCTCGATGTGGCTTTGCTATACGAAAAACACAGACACACGCGCTGCCTCACTCACTCGAAAATCATAACATTGCGAGCAGTGATGAACTGAAGGGAAGACTGCTAGTCAACACCCACCGCCAACACTTGAGCTACTCTTTACCAATCAATAATCTGATTGACTATCACTTTATAACGCCCCCAAGGCTGAAAGGGCGAACATCTTCGGCGATTGAGATTTGAAACCGTAGATTGCGAGTCACGCGTCCTGACCATCAGGCTATGCCAGATCCCCTCCTAACTTATGCCGTTCATTGGTATTTCTTTCTTTTTCTACGAAAGTTTATTGAGCAAACTGACGTTTTCTATTGTGGGGCTCAAATTTATCTTGCATGACCAATACTGTGGTTTGTTTTTCCAAAAAGGCATATCATTTATAAGTTTATTTACAACTTGACAAGCATACTTATTGAAATCGTAGCAAATTTTACGCAGAACTTCTTTTAACAATATACTGTACGCAAGCGTATTTTACAGTTTTTGTTTGTTTGTTTCCGTTATAAAATTGTTATCAATAGAAGAATTAAAAATAAATTGTTAAAAGTTATGGATTTGGTTTGGCAGTTCGCAATAGTGAAATAGAACCACTGAATATTCTAGAAATTTCATGACGTTAAAGTCAAGAAATTATAGCGTGTAACAACATTGGGAGACTAAGAGATACAAGAATTATCAAAGTATAAAAAAAGCGTCAGATGTAATGGGTTTAAAGCTACACTGCAGAAGCTGCTATTAGTCTTAACAACCCAGCCAACGTACAAGTGTAGTTTTCTGTACAGCAGTGTAAAAGTATTTAAGCTGGTAGAGACATTAAAGGTGAAAGTTAACTAAGCTGTGATTACTAAATGTGGTGCGAATGTTAATTTGATTTCAAATATAACAACGAAAAATAACGTTACAACAATTTTATATTACTTGCTAATGTTGTTATGGATACTTTAACATTAAACAGTGAAAACTAGCACTTACATGAAATCAGTAAAGAAGGGTAAAAGAAACAGATAAGGTTATGTATTTTCCAACTGAGAAAGCGACGTAGTGAACGTAAAATGAATAATCATATATCAACTTGAAAATCTAACATCAGTAATACACGATATTACCTAATTTTACTGGACGTCTTCAGTCCATTTTGTTGTTATAAACATTAGTAATACACGATATTACCTAATTTTACTGGACGTCTTCAGTCCATTTTATTGTTATAAACATTAGTAATACACGATATTACCTAATTTTACTGGACGTCTTCAGTCCATTTTGTTGTTATAAACATTAGTAATACACGATATTACCTAATTTTACTGGACGTCTTCAGTCCATTTTGTTGTTATGAAAATAATGTAAGTGAAACAAACTTACGGTTAATGTTTTTCTAAAAGTACCCAAAAAAGCTATAAAAACTGTTAGATGTTCCCCTCATTCCTTATGCCATAATCTTTTCGATTTTCTAAATTTAATAGTCAACTTACGTAAGTAGTCAGTTTTAAGTTGATAATTTGATCACAAACTCATCTCCAGATTGCAAGAGAACAGACGTCCATAGGTGCGATTGCGATATTCTAACCATAAGTGACATGAAGACGAAAGTACTGATGTATTTTGGGTATTTCAAGGAAGCTTTGTATGGTCTGGTTTTTGTTAAGCCCAAAACTTCAGCTTAGTAAATGGATATATTAGAGATGCAGAGAGGTGAGAAAACCTTTTCACATAGTGTGGTGTGTATTAGTCATTAAGCGGTAGTAATGACTAGTGTGCAAGGATCTGTCCAGGACAAAAACAATGGCCGCCATATTTTGTAATTGCCCATCATGGTTTCAATTCTTTTCTTATAACAATTCAAGAAAATTGATAAATAGCTAACCTGGGTTTTCATTAACACTGTTGGTTTTCATCCCAACTTCCATTTATTAACTGCTAAAATAAAAAACAAACAAGTATAATGTAGGGATGATGTATAATGGCAAAGTCAAATTAATACATAAACAAATATAAACATCCGTACATAAGTGGCCATTGAGTCCATACTACAAGATGACAGCATAAAGCTGTATAGCATATAAAAATAATTACTTAACACATAAAAAACAATATAAACATCCGTACATAAGTGTTCCATTGAGCCAATACTACAAGATGGCAGCAAAAGCTGTATAGCATAATAAAATACTTAATACATAAAACAATATAAACATCCGTACATAAGTAGCCATTGGAGCCAATACTACCAGATGACAGCATAAAAGCTGTATAGTGGTAAAATACTTAATACATAAAACAATATAAACATCCGTACATAAGTAGCCATTGAGCCAATACTACAAGATGACAGCATAAAGCTGTATAGCATATAAAATACTTTAATTAATACATAAAACAATATAAATCACCGTACATAAGTAGCCATTGAGCCAATATTACAAGATGACAGCATAAAGCTGTATAGCATATAAAAAATACTTAATTAATACATAAAACAATATAAAACATCCGTACATAAGTAGCCACTTGAGCCAATACCTACCAGATGACAGCACAAAGCTATATAGTATATAAAAAAATACTTAATACATAAAAACAATATAAACATCCAAACATATAAGTAGCCATTGAGCCAATACTACAAGATGACAGCATAAAGCTGTACAGCATATAAAAATACCTTAATTAATACATAAAACAATATAAACATCCGTACATAAGTAGCCATTGAGCCAATCACAAAGATGACAGCATAAAGCTGTATAGCATATAAAAATAATTTAATTAATACATAAAACAATATAAACATCCGTACATAAGTAGCCATTGAGCCAATACTACTGCAAGATGACAGCATAAAGCTGTATAGCATATAAAGTAATTTAATTAATACATAAACAATATAAACATCCGTACATAAGTAGCCATTGAGCCAATATTACAAGATGACAGCATAAAGCTGTATAGCATATAAAATACCTTAATTAATATATAAAACAATATAAACATCCGTACATAAGTAGCCATTGAGTCAATACTACAAGATGACAGCATATAGCTGTATAGCATATAAAAAATACCCTATTGAAATCTGAATTCATAGAAATTCAAACACCTTAGTTGTTGGTAATTTTCTCTTGGAAAGATCTGATTACTTATGTAGAGTTTTGCATGGTTTCATTCTTCCTTGTTTCTGTAGGGTTTTCTATGGCATTACCATCCATACCCCATCTTATCTCTTTCAAAATTGTTCTGATAGTTGTATGAGGTGTTGGAGACACAGAGGATTGTTTGTTTGTTTTGGAATTTCGCACAAAGCTACCTGAGGGCTATCTGTGCTAGCCGTCCCTAATTTAGCAGTGTAAGACTAGAGGGAAGGCAGCTAGTATCACTACCCAATGCCAACTCTTGACTACTTTTTTACCAACAAATAGTATATGATTGACCGTAACATTATAACGCCCTTACGGATGAAAGGGCGAACAT
>NC_134826.1:4624235-4848412 GCF_004210375.1 Tachypleus tridentatus | reverse complement strand
GGGAAATATTCACATATTGAAACCGTGGTAGAGCGCCAGATTATGAATCTAGAGAGCCGTGGGAAATATCCACACATTGAAACCGTAGTAGAGAGCCAGCTTATGGATCTAGAGAGCCGTGGGAAATATTCACACATTAAAACCGTGGTAGAGCGCCAGATTATGGATCTAGAGAGCCGTGGGAAATATTCACACATTGAAACCGTGGTAGAGCGCCAGATTATGGATCTAGAGAGCCGTAGGAAATATCCACACATTGAAATCGTGGTAGAGAGCCAGATTATGGATCTAGAGAGCCGTGGGAAATATTCACACATTGAAATCGTGATAGAGCGCCAGATTATGGATCTGGAAAGCCGTGGAAAATATCCACACATTGAAAGCGTGGTAGAGCGCCAGATTATGGATCTAGAGAGCCGTGATGACAGTCGATCTCTTAATGTGGATGGTGGGTTGTAGAGAGCTGCCTTTCCTCTGGTCAGTAGTTCAAAAGTAGAAAGGGTAAAGATAATTATAAAAATACCAACACAAATATCACACATTCTTCAATGTTCTTTTTCGAAGTCGAAAAGACCGTCTATTAAAACTGTGATTTCAAATCTACAATCAAGTTTAATTCAGGACAACACTATAACCCGAAAATGAAGATTATTGTTACGAAAGAGAGCCAATCACGAAAAGACGATGGTTCTTAATATGCACCTAAGATGCTTTCATGTGCATGTGATTTGTGTATTGCTTCACAAAAACACACCAGTTAATACAACGTGCATAGATCACAAATAAACATGCGTAATTATTAACATCAGGAGTTACCATGTGTAAAGTTTAACATTAGAAGTTACCATGTGCATAAATTAACATCAGGAGTTACTATGTGTAAAGAGATAGTAACGTCAGGAGTAGATATTAAAGTCAGGAGTTACTATATATATATTAACACCAGAAGTTACTATGTATAGATATTAACACCAGAATTTACTATGTGTAGATATTAACACCAGAATTTACTATGTGTAGATATTAACACCAAAAGTTACTATGTATAGATATTAACACCAGAATTTACTATGTGTAGATATTAACACCAGAATTTACTATGTGTAGATATTAACATCAGAATTTACTATATGTAGATAATAACACCAGAATTTACTGTGTAGATATTAAAACCAGAATTTACTGTGTAGATATTAATACCAGAAGTTACTATGTATAGATATTAACACCAGAATTTACTATGTGTAGATATTAACACCATAATTTACTATGTGTAGATATTAACACTAGAAGTTACTATGTATAGATGTTAACACCAGAATTTACTATGTGTAGATATTAACACTAGACGTTACTATGTATAGATATTAACACCAGAATTTACTGTGTAGATATTAACACCGGAATTTACTAAGTGTGTATATTAACACCAGAATTTACTATGTGTAGATACTAAAACCAGAAGTTACTATGTGTGGATATTAACACCAGAATTTACTATGTGTAGATGATATTAACACCAGAGGTTACTATGTAGAGATATTAAAACCAGAAGTTACTATGTATAGATATTAACACCAGAAGTTACTATGTGTAGATATTAACACCAGAATTTACTGTGTAGATATTAACACTAGAATTTACTATGTGTAGATATTAACACCAGAATTTACTGTGCAGAGATATTAACACCAGAATTTATTATTTGTAGATGATATTAACACCAGAAGTTACTATGTAGAGATATTAACACCAGAAGTTACTATGTATAGATATTAACACCAGAAGTTACTATGTGTAGATTTTAACACCAGAAGTTACTATGTGTAGATATTAACACCAGAATTTACTATGTGTAGATATTAAAACCAGAATTTACTATGTATGGATATTAACACCAGAATTTACTGTGTAGATATTAATACCAGAAGTTACTATGTATAGATATTAACACCAGAATTTACTATGTGTATATATTAACACCAGAATTTACTATGTGTAGATATTAACACTAGAAGTTACTATGTATACATATTAACACCAGAATTTACTATGTGTAGATATTAACACTAGACGTTACTATGTATAGATATTAACACCAGAATTTACTGTATAGATATTAACACCGGAATTTTCTAATTGTTTATATTAACACCAGAATTTACTATGTGTAGATACTAACACCAGAAGTTACTATGTGTGGATATTAACACCAGAATTTACTATGTGTAGATGATATTAACACCAGAATTTACTATGTGTAGATGATATTAACACCAGAGGTTACTATGTAGAAATATTAAAACCACAAGTTACTATGTATAGATATTAACACCAGAAGTTACTATGTGTAGATATTAACACCAGAATTTACTGTGTAGATATTAACACCAGAATTTACTATGTGTAGATATTAACACCAGAATTTACTGTGCAGACATATTAACACCAGAAATTATTACTTGTAGATGATATTAACACCAGAAGTTACTATGTGTAGATATTAACACCAGAATTTACTGTGTAAATATTAACACCAGAATTTACTATGTGTAGATATTAACACCAGAATTTACTGTGCAGACATATTACACCAGAAATTATTATTTGTAGATGATATTAACACCAGAAGTTACTATGTGTAGATATTAACACAAGAAGTTACTATGTATAGATATTAACACCAGAATTTACAATGTGTAGATATTAACACTAGACGTTACTATGTATAGATATTAACACCAGAATTTACTGTGTAGATATTAACACCGGAATTTACTAAGTGTGTATATTAACACCAGAATTTACTATGTGTAGATACTAAATCCAGAAGTTACTATGTGTGGATATTAACACCAGAATTTACTATGTGTAGATGATATTAACACCAGAATTTACTATGTGTAGATATTAACACCAGAATTTACTATGTGTAGATGATATTAACACCAGAAGTTATTATGTGTAGATATTATCACGAGAAGTTACTATGAGTAGATATTAACACCAGAATTTACTGTGTAGATATGACCACTAGAATTTACTAAGTGTAGATATTAACACCAGAATTTACTATGTGTAGATATTAACACCACAATTTACTGTGTATATATTAACACCAGAATTTACTATATGTACATGATATTAACACCAGAATTTACTATGTGTAGATGATATTTGCACCAGAGCTTACTAGGTAGAGATATTAAAACCAGAAGTTACTATGTAGAGATATTAAAACCAGAAGTTACTATGTATAGATATTAACACCAGAAGTTACTATGTGTAGATATTAACACCAAAATTTACTATGTGTAGATATTAACACCAGAATTTACTGTGTAGATATTAACACCAGAATTTACTATGTGTAGATATTAACACCAGAATTTACTGTGTAGAGATATTAACACCAGAATTTATTATTTGTAGATGATATTAACACCAGAAGTTACGATGTAGAGATATTAACACCAGAAGTTACTATGTTTAGATATTAACACCAGAAGTTACTATGCGTAGATTTTAACACCAGAATTTACTATGTGGAGATATAAAGACGAGAAGTTACTATGTGTAGATATTATCACGAGAAGTTAGTATGTGTAGATATTAACACCAGAAGTTACTCTGTATAGATATTAACTCCAGAAGTTACTATGTGTAGATATTAACACCAGAATTTACTGTGTAGAGATATTAACACCAGAATTTATTATTTGTAGATGATATAAACACCAGAAATTACTATGTAGAGATATTAACACCAGAAGTTACTATGTATAGATATTAACACCAGAAGTTAGTATGTGTAGATTTTAACACCAGAAGATACTATGTGTAGATATCAACACCAGAATTCACTATGTGTAGATATTAAGACCAGAAGTTACTATGTGTAGATATTATCACGAGAAGTTACTATGTGTAGATATTAACACCAGAAGTTACTATGTAGAGATATTAACACCAGAAGTTACTATGTAGAGATATTAACACCAGAAGTTACTATGTATAGATATTAACAGCAGAAGTTACTATGTGTAGATTTTAACACCAGAAGTTACTATGTGTAGATATTAACACCAGAATTTACAATGTGTAGATATTATGACCAGAAGTTACTATGTGTAGATATTAACACCAGAATTTACTATGTGTAGATATTAACACCAGAATTTACTGTGTAGAGATATTAACACCAGAATTTATTATTTGTAGATGATATTAACACCAGAAGTTACTATGTGTAGATGATATTAACACCAGAATTTACTATGTGTAGATATTAACACCAGAATTTACTATGTGTAGATATTAACACCAGAATTTACTATGTGTAGATATTAACACCAGAATTTACTGTGTAGAGATATTAACACCAGAATTTATTATTTGTAGATGATATTAACACCAGAAGTTACTATGTATAGATATTAACACCAGAAATTACTATGTGTAGATATTAACACCGGAATTTACTATGTGTAGATATTAAAACCAGAAGTTACTATGTGTAGATATAAACACGAGAAATTACTATGTGTAGATGATATTAACACCTGAAGTTACTAGGTGTAGATATTATCACGAGAAGTTATTATGTGTAGATATTAACACCAGAAGATACTATGTAGAGATATTAACACCAAGGGTTACTATGTATAGATATTAACACCAGAAGTTACTAAGTGCAGATATTAACACCAGAATTTACTGTGTAGAGTTATTAACACCAGAATTTATTATTTGTAGATGATATTAACACCAGAAGTTACTATGTAGAGATATTAACACCAGAAGTTACTATGTGTAGATATTAACACCAAAATTTAGTATGTGTAGATATTAACACCAGAATTTACTGTGTAGATAGTAACACCAGAATTTACTATGTGTAGATATTAACACCAGAAATTACTGTGTAGAGATATTAACACCAGAATTTATTATTTGTAGATGATATTAACACCAGAAGTTACTATGTAGAGATATTAACACCAGAAGTTACTATGTATAGATATTAACACCAGACGTTACTATGTGTAGATTTTAACACCAGAAATTACTATGTGTAGATATTAAAACCAGAAGTTACTATGTGTAGATATTAACACCAGAAATTACTATGTGTAGATGATATTAACACCAGAAGCTACTATGTGTAGATATTATCACGAGAAGTTACTATGTGTAGATATTAACACCAGAAGTTACTATGTAGAGATATTAACACCTTAAGTTACTATGTATAGATATTAACACCAGAATTTACTAAGTGTAGATATTAACACCAGAATTTACTGTGCAGAGATATTAACACCAGAATTTATTATTTGTAGATGATATTAACACCAGAATTTATTATTTGTAGATGATATTAACACCAGAAGTTACTATGTAGAGATATTAACACCAGAAGTTACTATGTGTAGATATTAACACCAAAATTTACTATGTGTAGATATTAACACCAGAATTTACTGTGTAGATATTAACACCAGAATTTACTATGTGTAGATATTAACACAAGAATTTACTATGTAGAGATATTAACACCAGAATTTATTATTTGTAGATGATATTAACACCAGAAGTTACTATGTAGAGATATTAACACCAGAAGTTACTATGTATAGATATTAACACCAGAAGTTACTATGTGTAGATTTTAACACCAGAAGTTATTATGTGTAGATATTAACACCAGAATTTACTGTGTAGAGATATTAACACCAGAATTTATTATTTGTAGATGATATAAACACCAGAAATTACTATGTAGAGATATTAACACCAGAAGTTACTTTGTATAGATATTAACACCAGAAGTTAGTATGTGTAGATTTTAACACCAGAAGTTACTATGTGTAGATATTAACACCAGAATTTACTATGTGTAGATATTAAGACCAGAAATTACTATGTGTAGATATTATCACGAGAAGTTACTATGTGTAGATATTAACACCAGAAGTTACTATGTAGAGATATTAACACCAGAAGTTACTATGTAGAGATATTAACACCAGAAGTTACTATGTATAGATATTAACACCAGAAGTTACTATGTGTAGATTTTAACACCAGAAATTACTATGTGTAGATATTAACACCAGAATTTACTATGTGTAGATATTAAAACCAGAAGTTACTATGTGTAGATATAAACACCAGAAATTACTATGTGTAGATGATATTAACACCTGAAGTTACTAGGTGTAGATATTATCACGAGAAGTTATTATGTGTAGATATTAACACCAGAAGATACTATGTAGAGATATTAACACCAGAAGTTACTATGTATAGATATTAACACCAGAAGTTACTAAGTGCAGATATTAACACCAGAATTTACTGTGTAGAGTTATTAACACCAGAATTTATTATTTGTAGATGATATTAACACCATAAGTTACTATGTAGAGATATTAACACCAGAAGTTACTATGTGTAGATATTAACACCAAAATTTACTATGTGTAGATATTAACACCAGAATTTACTGTGTAGATAGTAACACCAGAATTTATTATTTGTAGATGATATTAACACCAGAAGTTACGATGTAGAGATATTAACACCAGAAGTTACTATGTATAGATATTAACACCAGAAGTTACTATGTGTAGATTTTAACACCAGAAATTACTATGTATAGATATTAACACCAGAAGTTACTATGTGTAGATTTTAACACCAGAAATTACTATGTGTAGATATTAAAACCAGAAGTTACTATGTGTAGATATTAACACCAGAAATTACTATGTGTAGATGATATTAACACCAGAAGCTACTATGTGTAGATATTATCACGAGAAGTTACTATGTGTAGATATTAACACCAGAAGTTACTATGTAGAGATATTAACACCTTAAGTTACTATGTATAGATATTAACACCAGAATTTACTAAGTGTAGATATTAACACCAGAATTTACTGTGCAGAGATATTAACACCAGAATTTATTATTTGTAGATGATATTAACACCAGAATTTATTATTTGTAGATGATATTAACACCAGAAGTTACTATGTAGAGATATTAACACCAGAAGTTACTATGTGTAGATATTAACACCAAAATTTACTATGTGTAGATATTAACACCAGAATTTACTGTGTAGATATTAACACCAGAATTTACTATGTGTAGATATTAACACAAGAATTTACTGTGTAGAGATATTAACACCAGAATTTATTATTTGTAGATGATATTAACACCAGAAGTTACTATGTGTAGATATTATCACGAGAAGTTAGTATGTGTAGATATTAACACCAGAAGTTACTCTGTATAGATATTAACTCCAGAAGTTACTATGTGTAGATATTAACACCAGAATTTACTGTGTAGAGATATTAACACCAGAATTTATTATTTGTAGATGATATAAACACCAGAAATTACTATGTAGAGATATTAACACCAGAAGTTACTATGTATAGATATTAACACCAGAATTTACTAAGTGTAGATATTAACACCAGAATTTACTGTGCAGAGATATTAACACCAGAATTTATTATTTGTAGATGGTATTAACACCAGAATTTATTATTTGTAGATGATATTAACACCAGAAGTTACTATGTAGAGATATTAACACCAGAAGTTACTATGTGTAGATATTAACACCAAAATTTACTATGTGTAGATATTAACACCAGAATTTACTGTGTAGATATTAACACCAGAATTTACTATGTGTAGATATTAACACAAGAATTTACTGTGTAGAGATATTAACACCAGAATTTATTATTTGTAGATGATATTAACACCAGAAGATACTATGTAGAGATATTAACACCAGAATTTACTATGTGGAGATATAAAGACGAGAAGTTACTATGTGTAGATATTATCACGAGAAGTTAGTATGTGTAGATATTAACACCAGAAGTTACTCTATATAGATATTAACTCCAGAAGTTACTATGTGTAGATATTAACACCAGAATTTACTGTGTAGAGATATTAACACCAGAATTTATTATTTGTAGATGATATAAACACCAGAAATTACTATGTAGAGATATTAACACCAGAAGTTACTATGTATAGATATTAACACCAGAAGTTAGTATGTGTAGATTTTAACACCAGAAGATACTATGTGTAGATATTAACACCAGAATTTACTATGTGTAGATATTAAGACCAGAAGTTACTATGTGTAGATATTATCACGAGAAGTTACTATGTGTAGATATTAACACCAGAAGTTACTATGTAGAGATATTAACACCAGAAGTTACTATGTAGAGATAATAACACCAGAAGTTACTATGTATAGATATTAACAGCAGAAGTTACTATGTGTAGATTTTAACACCAGAAGTTACTATGTGTAGATATTAACACCAGAATTTACAATATGTAGATATTATGACCAGAAGTTACTATGTGTAGATATTAACACCAGAATTTACTATGTGTAGATATTAACACCAGAATTTACTGTGTAGAGATATTAACACCAGAATTTATTATTTGTAGATGATATTAACACCAGAAGTTACTATGTGTAGATGATATTAACACCAGAAGTTACTATGTGTAGATATTAACACCAGAATTTACTATGTGTAGATATTAACACCAGAATTTACTATGTGTAGATATTAACACCAGAATTTACTGTGTAGAGATATTAACACCAGAATTTATTATTTGTAGATGATATTAACACCAGAAGTTACTATGTATAGATATTAACACCAGAAATTACTATGTGTAGATATTAACACCGGAATTTACTATGTGTAGATATTAAAACCAGAAGTTACTATGTGTAGATATAAACACCAGAAATTACTATGTGTAGATGATATTAACACCTGAAGTTACTAGGTGTAGATATTATCACGAGAAGTTATTATGTGTAGATATTAACACCAGAAGATACTATGTAGAGATATTAACACCAGAAGTTACTATGTATAGATATTAACACCAGAAGTTACTAAGTGCAGATATTAACACCAGAATTTACTGTGTAGAGTTATTAACACCAGAATTTATTATTTGTAGATGATATTAACACCAGAAGTTACTATGTAGAGATATTAACACCAGAAGTTACTATGTGTAGATATTAACACCAAAATTTACTATGTGTAGATATTAACACCAGAATTTACTGTGTAGATAGTAACACCAGAATTTACTATGTGTAGATATTAACACCAGAAATTACTGTGTAGAGATATTAACACCAGAATTTATTATTTGTAGATGATATTAACACCAGAAGTTACTATGTAGAGATATTAACACCAGAAATTACTATGTATAGATATTAACACCAGAAGTTACTATGTGTAGATTTTAACACCAGAAGTTACTATGTGTAGATATTAAAACCAGAAGTTACTATGTGTAGATATTAACACCAGAAGTTACTATGTGTAGATGATATTAACACCAGAAGCTACTATGTGTAGATATTATCACGAGAAGTTACTATGTGTAGATATTAACACCAGAAGTTACTATGTAGAGATATTAACACCTTAAGTTACTATGTATAGATATTAACACCAGAATTTACTAAGTGTAGATATTAACACCAGAATTTACTGTGCAGAGATATTAACACCAGAATTTATTATTTGTAGATGGTATTAACACCAGAATTTATTATTTGTAGATGATATTAACACCAGAAGTTACTATGTAGAGATATTAACACCAGAAGTTACTATGTGTAGATATTAACACCAAAATTTACTATGTGTAGATATTAACACCAGAATTTACTGTGTAGATATTAACACCAGAATTTACTATGTGTAGATATTAACACAAGAATTTACTGTGTAGAGATATTAACACCAGAATTTATTATTTGTAGATGATATTAACACCAGAAGTTACAATGTAGAGATATTAACACCAGAAGTTACTATGTATAGATATTAACACCAGAAGTTACTATGTGTAGATTTTAACACCAGAAGTTATTATGTGTAGATATTAACACCAGAATTTACAATGTGTAGATATTAAGACCAGAAGTTACTATGTGTAGATATTATCACGAGAAGTTACTATGGGTAGATATTAACACCAGAAGTTACTATGTAGAGATATTAACACCAGAAGTTACTATGTATAGATATTAACACCAGAAGTTACTATGTGTAGATATTAACACCAGAATTTACTGTGTAGAGATATTAACACCAGAATTTATTATTTGTAGATGATATTAACACCAGAAGTTACGATGTAGAGATATTAACACCAGAAGTTACTATGTATAGATATTAACACCAGAGTTACTATGCGTAGATTTTAACACCAGAAGTTACTATGTGTAGATATTAACACCAGAATTTACTATGTGGAGATATAAAGGCCAGAAGTTACTATGTGTAGATATTATCACGAGAAATTAGTATGTGTAAATATTAACACCAGAAGTTACTATGTAGAGACATTAACACCAGAAGTTACTATGTATAGATATTAACACCAGAAGTTACTATGTGTAGATATTAACACCAGAATTTACTGTGTAGAGATATTAACACCAGAATTTATTATTTGTAGATGATATAAACACCAGAAATTACTATGTAGAGATATTAACACCAGAAGTTACTTTGTATAGATATTAACACCAGAAGTTAGTATGTGTAGATTTTAACACCAGAAGTTACTATGTGTAGATATTAACACCAGAATTTACTATGTGTAGATATTAAGACCAGAAGTTACTATGTGTAGATATTATCACGAGAAGTTACTATGTGTAGATATTAACACCAGAAGTTACTATGTAGAGATATTAACACCAGAAGTTACTATGTAGAGATATTAACACCAGAAGTTACTATGTATACATATTAACACCAGAAGTTACTATGTGTAGATTTTAACACCAGAAATTACTATGTGTAGATATTAACACCAGAATTTACTATGTGTAGATATTAAAACCAGAAGTTACTATGTGTAGATATAAACACCAGAAATTACTATGTGTAGATGATATTAACACCTGAAGTTACTAGGTGTAGATATTATCACGAGAAGTTATTATGTGTAGATATTAACACCAGAAGATACTATGTAGAGATATTAACACCAGAAGTTACTATGTATAGATATTAACACCAGAAGTTACTAAGTGCAGATATTAACACCAGAATTTACTGTGTAGAGTTATTAACACCAGAATTTATTATTTGTAGATGATATTAACACCAGAAGTTACTATGTAGAGATATTAACACCAGAAGTTACTATGTGTAGATATTAACACCAAAATTTACTATGTGTAGATATTAACACCAGAATTTACTGTGTAGATATTAACACCAGAATTTATTATTTGTAGATGATATTAACACCAGAAGTTACGATGTAGAGATATTAACACCAGAAGTTACTATGTTTAGATATTAACACAAGAAGTTACTATGCGTAGATTTTAACACCAGAATTTACTATGTGGAGATATAAAGACGAGAAGTTACTATGTGTAGATATTATCACGAGAAGTTAGTATGTGTAGATATTAACACCAGAAGTTACTCTGTATAGATATTAACTCCAGAAGTTACTATGTGTAGATATTAACACCAGAATTTACTGTGTAGAGATATTAACACCAGAATTTATTATTTGTAGATGATATAAACACCAGAAATTACTATGTAGAGATATTAACACCAGAAGTTACTATGTATAGATATTAACACCAGAAGTTAGTATGTGTAGATTTTAACACCAGAAGATACTATGTGTAGATATTAACACCAGAATTTACTATGTGTAGATATTAAGACCAGAAGTTACTATGTGTAGATATTATCACGAGAAGTTACTATGTGTAGATATTAACACCAGAAGTTACTATGTAGAGATATTAACACCAGAAGTTACTATGTAGAGATAATAACACCAGAAGTTACTATGTATAGATATTAACAGCAGAAGTTACTATGTGTAGATTTTAACACCAGAAGTTACTATGTGTAGATATTAACACCAGAATTTACAATGTGTAGATATTATGACCAGAAGTTACTATGTGTAGATATTAGCACCAGAATTTACTATGTGTAGATATTAACACCAGAATTTACTGTGTAGAGATATTAACACAGAATTTATTATTTGTAGATGATATTAACACCAGAAGTTACTATGTGTAGATGATATTAACACCAGAAGTTACTATGTGTAGATATTAACACCAGAATTTACTATGTGTAGATATTAACACCAGAATTTACTATGTGTAGATATTAACACCAGAATTTACTGTGTAGAGATATTAACACCAGAATTTATTATTTGTAGATGATATTAACACCAGAAGTTACTATGTATAGATATTAACACCAGAAATTACTATGTGTAGATATTAACACCGGAATTTACTATGTGTAGATATTAAAACCAGAAGTTACTATGTGTAGATATAAACACCAGAAATTACTATGTGTAGATGATATTAACACCTGAAGTTACTAGGTGTAGATATTATCACGAGAAGTTATTATGTGTAGATATTAACACCAGAAGATACTATGTAGAGATATTAACACCAGAAGTTACTATGTGTAGATATTAACACCAAAATTTACTATGTGTAGATATTAACACCAGAATTTACTGTGTAGATAGTAACACCAGAATTTACTATGTGTAGATATTAACACCAGAAATTACTGTGTAGAGATATTAACACCAGAATTTATTATTTGTAGATGATATTAACACCAGAAGTTACTATGTAGAGATATTAACACCAGAAATTACTATGTATAGATATTAACACCAAAAGTTACTATGTGTAGATTTTAACACCAGAAATTACTATGTGTAGATATTAAAACCAGAAGTTACTATGTGTAGATATTAACACCAGAAATTACTATGTGTAGATGATATTAACACCAGAAGCTACTATGTGTAGATATTATCACGAGAAGTTACTATGTGTAGATATTAACACCAGAAGTTACTATGTAGAGATATTAACACCTTAAGTTACTATGTATAGATATTAACACCAGAATTTACTAAGTGTAGATATTAACACCCGAATTTACTGTGCAGAGATATTAACACCAGAATTTATTATTTGTAGATGGTATTAACACCAGAATTTATTATTTGTAGATGATATTAACACCAGAAGTTACTATGTAGAGATATTAACACCAGAAGTTACTATGTGTAGATATTAACACCAAAATTTACTATGTGTAGATATTAACACCAGAATTTACTGTGTAGATATTAACACCAGAATTTACTATGTGTAGATATTAACACAAGAATTTACTGTGTAGAGATATTAACACCAGAATTTATTATTTGTAGATGATATTAACACCAGAAGTTACAATGTAGAGATATTAACACCAGAAGTTACTATGTATAGATATTAACACCAGAAGTTACTATGTGTAGATTTTAACACCAGAAGTTATTATGTGTAGATATTAACACCAGAATTTACAATGTGTAGATATTAAGACCAGAAGTTACTATGTGTAGATATTATCACGAGAAGTTACTATGGGTAGATATTAACACCAGAAGTTACTATGTAGAGATATTAACACCAGAAGTTACTATGTATAGATATTAACACCAGAAGTTACTATGTGTAGATATTAACACCAGAATTTACTGTGTAGAGATATTAACACCAGAATTTATTATTTGTAGATGATATTAACACCAGAAGTTACGATGTAGAGATATTAACACCAGAAGTTACTATGTATAGATATTAACACCAGAAGTTACTATGCGTAGATTTTAACACCAGAAGTTACTATGTGTAGATATTAACACCAGAATTTACTATGTGGAGATATAAAGACCAGAAGTTACTATGTGTAGATATTATCACGAGAAGTTAGTATGTGTAAATATTAACACCAGAAGTTACTATGTAGAGACATTAACACCAGAAGTTACTATGTATAGATATTAACAGCAGAAGTTACTATGTGTAGATATTAACACCAGAATTTACTGTGTAGAGATATTAACACCAGAATTTATTATTTGTAGATGATATAAACACCAGAAATTACTATGTAGAGATATTAACACCAGAAGTTACTTTGTATAGATATTAACACCAGAAGTTAGTATGTGTAGATTTTAACACCAGAAGTTACTATGTGTAGATATTAACACCAGAATTTACTATGTGTAGATATTAAGACCAGAAGTTACTATGTGTAGATATTATCACGAGAAGTTACTATGTGTAGATATTAACACCAGAAGTTACTATGTAGAGATATTAACACCAGAAGTTACTATGTAGAGATATTAACACCAGAAGTTACTATGTATAGATATTAACACCAGAAGTTACTATGTGTAGATTTTAACACCAGAAATTACTATGTGTAGATATTAACACCAGAATTTACTATGTGTAGATATTAAAACCAGAAGTTACTATGTGTAGATATAAACACCAGAAATTACTATGTGTAGATGATATTAACACCTGAAGTTACTAGGTGTAGATATTATCACGAGAAGTTATTATGTGTAGATATTAACACCAGAAGATACTATGTAGAGATATTAACACCAGAAGTTACTATGTATAGATATTAACACCAGAAGTTACTAAGTGCAGATATTAAAACCAGAATTTACTGTGTAGAGTTATTAACACCAGAATTTATTATTTGTAGATGATATTAACACCAGAAGTTACTATGTAGAGATATTAACACCAGAAGTTACTATGTGTAGATATTAACACCAAAATTTACTATGTGTAGATATTAACACCAGAATTTACTGTGTAGATATTAACACCAGAATTTACTATGTGTAGATATTAACACCAGAATTTACTGTGTAGAGATATTAACACCAGAATTTATTATTTGTAGATGATATTAACACCAGAAGTTACTATGTAGAGATATTAACACCAGAAGTTACTATGTATAGATATTAAAACCAGAAGTTACTATGTGTTGATATTAACACCAGAAATTACTATGTGTAGATGATATTAACACCAGAAGCTACTATGTGTAGATATTATCACGAGAAGTTACTATGTGTAGATATTAACACCAGAAGTTACTATGTAGAGATATTAACACCTTAAGTTACTATGTATAGATATTAACACCAGAATTTACTAAGTGTAGATATTAACACCAGAATATACTGTGCAGAGATATTAACAACAGAAGTTATTATTTGTAGATGATATTAACACCAGAATTTATTATTTGTAGATGATATTAACACCTGAAGTTACTATGTAGAGATATTAACACCAGAAGTTACTATGTGTAGATATTAACACCAAAATTTACTATGTGTAGATATTAACACCAGAATTTACTGTGTAGATATTAACACCAGAATTTACTATGTGTAGATATTAACACAAGAATTTACTGTGTAGAGGTATTAACACCAGAATTTATTATTTGTAGATGATATTAACACCAAAATTTACTATGTGTAGATGATATTAACACCTGAATTTACTATGTGTAGGTGATATTAACACCAGAAGTTACTATGTGTAGATATTATCACGAGAAATTACTATGTGTAGATATTAACACCAAAATTTACTGTGTAGATATTAACCCTAGAATTTACTAAGTGTAGATATTAACACTAGAATTTACTATGTGTAGATATTAACACCAGAATTTACTGTGTAGATATTAACACCAGAATTTACTAAGTGTATCTATTAAGAGAAGAATTTACTATGTGTAGATACTAACACCAGAAGTTACTATGTGTGGATATTAACACCAGAAGTTACTATGTATAGATATTAACACCAGAATTTACAATGTGTGGATGATATTAACACCAGAATTTACTATGTGTAGATGATATTAACACCAGATGTTACTATGTAGAGATATTAAAACCAGAAGTTAATATGTAGAGATATTCAAACCAGAAGTTACTATGTATAGATATTAACACCAGAAGTTACTATCTTTAGATATTAACACCAAAATTTACTATGTGTAGATATTAACACCAGCATTTACTGTGTAGAGATATTAACACCAGAAATTATTATTTGTAGATGATATTAACACCAGAAGTTACTATGTGTAGATATTAACACCAGAAGTTACTATGTGTAGATATTAACACCAAAATTTACTATGTGTAGATATTAACACCAGAATTTACTGTGTAGATATTAACACCAGAATTTACTATGTGTAGATATTAACACAAGAATTTACTGTGTAGAGATATTAACACCAGAATTTATTATTTGTAGATGATATTAACACCAGAAGTTACTATGTAGAGATATTAACACCAGAATTTACTATGTCTAGATGATATTAACACCAGAATTTACTATGTGTAGGTGATATTAACACCAGAAGTTACTATGTGTAGATATTATCACGAGAAATTACTATGTGTAGATATTAACACCAGAATTTACTGTGTAGATATTAACACTAGAATTTACTAAGTGTAGATATTAACACTAGAATTTACTATGTGTAGATATTAACACCAGAATTTACTGTATAGATATTAACACCAGAATTTACTAAGTGTATATATTAAGAGAAGAATTTACTATGTGTAGATACTAACACCAGAAGTTACTATGTGTGGATATTAACACCAGAAGTTACTATGTATAGATATTAACACCAGAATTTACAATGTGTAGATGATATTAACACCAGAATTTACTATGTGTAGATGATATTAACACCAGAGGTTACTATGTAGAGATATTAAAACCAGAAGTTAATATGTAGAGATATTAAAACCAGAAGTTACTATGTATAGATATTAACACCAGAAGTTACTATCTTTAGATATTAACACCAAAATTTACTATGTGTAGATATTAACACCAGAATTTACTATGTGTAGATATTAACACCAGCATTTACTGTGTAGAGATATTAACACCAGAAATTATTATTTGTAGATGATATTAACACCAGAAGTTACTATGTGTAGATATTAACACCAGAAGTTACTATGTGTAGATGATATTAACACCAGAAGTTACTATGTGTAGATATTATCACGAGAAGTTACTATGTGTAGATATTAACACCAGAAGTTACTATGTGTAGATGATATTAACACCAGAAGTTACTATGTGTAGATATTATCACGAGAAGTTACTATGTGTAGATATTAACACCAGAAGTTACTATGTAGAGATATTAACACCAGAAGCTACTATGTATAGATATTAACACCAGAAGTTACTATGTGTAGATATTAACATCAGAAGTTTCTATGTGTAGATATTGACGTCAGGAGTTACTATGTGTATGTATTAACACTAGACGTTACAATGTCTAGAAATTAACACTAGAAGTTACTATATGTACATATTATTGTCAGAAGTTACTATGTGTAGATATTAACACCAGAAGTTAATATGTGTAGATGATATTAACACCAGAGGTTACTATGTAGAGATATTAAAACCAGAAGTTACTATGTATAGATATTAACACCAGAAGTTACTATGTGTAGATATTAACACCAGAAGTTACTATGTGTAGATATTAACTTCAGGAGTTACTACGTGTAGATATTAACACCAGAAGTTACTATCTGTAGATATTAACGTCAGTAGTTACTATGTGTAGATATTAACACCTGAAGTTACTATGTGTAGATGATATTGACACCAGAATTTACTATGTGTAGATATTAACACCAGAAGTTACTATATATACATATTAACACCAGAAGTTACAATGTGTAGATATTAACGTCAGTAGTTACTATGTGTAGATATTAACACCAGAAGTCACTATGTGTAGATATTAACGTCAGGAGTTACTACGTGTAGATATTAACACCAGAAGTTACTATGTGTAGATATTGACGTCAGGAGTTACTATGTGTAGATATTAACATCAGTAGTTACTATGTGTAGAAATTAACACCAGAAGTTACTATGTACAGATATTAACGTCAGAAGTTACTATGTGTAGATATTAACACCAGAAGTTACTATGTGTAGATTTTAACACCAGAAGGTACTATGTGTAGATATTAAGACCAGAAAATACTATGTGTAGATATTAACACCAGAATTTACTATGTGTAGATGATATTAACACCACAAATTACTATGTGTAGATATTAACACCAGAAGTTACTATGTATATATATTAACCCCAGAAGTTACTATGTGTAGATATTAACGTCAGTATTTACAATGTGTATATATTAACACCAGAAGTTACTATGTATAGATATTAACACCAGAAGTTAATATGTGTTGATGATATTAACACCAGAAGTTACTATGTGCAGATATTAACACCAGAATTTACTGTGTAGATATTAACACCAGAATTTACTAAGTGTATATATTAACACCAGAATTTACTGTGTAGATATTAACACCAGAATTTACAATGTGTAGATGATATTAACACCAGAAGTAATTATGTGTAGATATTATCACGAGAAGTTACTATGTGTAGATATTAACACCAGAATTTTCTGTGTAGAGATATTAACACCATAATTTATTTTTTGTAGATGATATTAACACCAGAAGTTACTATGTAGAGATATTAACACCAGAAGTAACTATGTATAGATATTAACACCAGAAGTTAATATGTGTAGATTTTAACACCAGAAGTTACTATGTGTAGATATTAACACCAGAACTTACTATGTGTAGATATTAAGACCAGAAGTTACTATGTGTAGATATTAACACCAGAATTTACTATGTGTAGATGATATTAACACCAGAAGTAATTATGTGTAGATATTATCACGAGAAGTTACTATGTGTAGATATTAACACCAGAATTTACTGTGTAGATATTAACACTAGAATTTACTAAGTGTAGATATTAACACCAGAATTTTTATTTGTAAATATTACCACCAGAATTTACTGTGTATATATTAACATTAGAATTTACTATGTGTAGATACTAACACCAGAAGTTAGTATGTGTGGATATTAAAAAAACAAGTTACTATGTATAGATATTAACACCAGAATTTGCTATGTGTAGATGATATTAACAACAGAATTTACTATGTGTGGATGATATTAACCCCAGAGGTTACTATGTAGAGATATTAAAACCAGAAGTTACTATGTAGAGATATTAAAACCAGAAGTTACTATGTATAGATATTAACACCAGAAGTTACTATGTGTAGATATTAACACCAAAATTTACTATGTGTAGATATTAACACCAGAATTTACTGTGTAGATATTAACACCAGAATTTACTATGTGTAGATATTAACCCCAGAATTTACTGTGTAGAGATATTAACACCAGAATTTATTATTTGTAGATGATATTAACACCAGAAGTTACTATGTAGAGAAATTAACACCAGAAGTTACTCTGTATAGATATTAACACCAGAAGTTACTATGTGTAGATTTTAACACCAGAAGTTACTATGTTTAGATATTAACACCAGAATTTACTATGTGTAGATGATATTAACACCAGAATTTACTATGTGTAGGTGATATTAACACCAGAAGTTACTATGTGTAGATATTATCACGAGAAATTACTATGTGTAGATATTAACACCAGAATTTACTGTGTAGATATTAACACTAGAATTTACTAAGTGTAGATATTAACACTAGAATTTACTATGTGTAGATATTAACACCAGAATTTACTGTGTAGATATTAACACCAGAATTTACTAAGTGTATATATTAAGAGAAGAATTTACTATGTGTAGATACTAACACCAGAAGTTACTATGTGTGGATATTAACACCAGAAGTTACTTTGTATAGATATTAACACCAGAATTTAAAATGTGTAGATGATATTAACACCAGAATTTACTATGTGTAGATGATATTAACACAAGAGGTTTCTATGTAGAGATATTAAAACCAGAAGTTACTATGTAGAGATATTAAAACCAGAAGTTACTATGTATAGATATTAACACCAGAAGTTACTATGTTTAGTTATTAACACCAAAATTTACTATGTGTAGATATTAACACCAGAATTTACTATGTGTAGATATTAACACCAGAATTTACTGTGTAGAGATATTAACACCAGAAATTATTATTTGTAGATGATATTAACACCAGAAGTTACTATGTGTAGATATTAACACCAGAAGTTACTATGTGTAGACTTTAACACCAGAGGTTACTATGTGTAGATATTAACACCAGAATTTACTATGTGTAGATATTAACACCAGAATTTACTATGTGTAGATGATATTAACACCAGAAGTTACTATGTGTAGATATTATCACGAGAAGTTACTATGTGTAGATATTAACACCAGAAGTTACTATGTAGAGATATTAACACCAGAAGCTACTATGTATAGATATTAACACCAGAAGTTACTATGTGTAGATATTAACATCAGAAGTTTCTATGTGTAAATATTGACGTCAGGAGTTACTATGTGTATTTATTAACACTAGACGTTACTATGTCTAGAAATTAACACTAGAAGTTACTATATGTACATATTATTGTCAGAAGTTACTATGTGTAGATGATATTAACACCAGAGGTTACTATGTAGAGATATTAAAACCAGAAGTTACTATGTATAGATATTAACACCAGAAGTTACTACGTGTAGATATTAACACCAGAAGTTACTATGTGTAGATATTAACACCAGAATTTACAATGTGTAGATGATATTAACACCAGAATTTACTATGTGTAGATGATATTAACACAAGAGGTTTCTATGTAGAGATATTAAAACCAGAAGTTACTATGTAGAGATATTAAAACCAGAAGTTACTATGTATAGATATTAACACCAGAAGTTACTATGTTTAGTTATTAACACCAAAATTTACTATGTGTAGATATTAACACCAGAATTTACTATGTGTAGATATTAACACCAGAATTTACTGTGTAGAGATATTAACACCAGAAATTATTATTTGTAGATGATATTAACACCAGAAGTTACTATGTGTAGATATTAACACCAGAAGTTACTATGTGTAGACTTTAACACCAGAGGTTACTATGTGTAGATATTAACACCAGAATTTACTATGTGTAGATATTAACACCAGAATTTACTATGTGTAGATGATATTAACACCAGAAGTTACTATGTGTAGATATTATCACGAGAAGTTACTATGTGTAGATATTAACACCAGAAGTTACTATGTAGAGATATTAACACCAGAAGCTACTATGTATAGATAATAACACCAGAAGTTACTATGTGTAGATATTAACATCAGAAGTTTCTATGTGTAAATATTGACGTCAGGAGTTACTATGTGTATTTATTAACACTAGACGTTACTATGTCTAGAAATTAACACTAGAAGTTACTATATGTACATATTATTGTCAGAAGTTACTATGTGTAGATATTAACACCAGAAGTTAATATGTGTAGATGATATTAACACCAGAGGTTACTATGTAGAGATATTAAAACCAGAAGTTACTATGTATAGATATTAACACCAGAAGTTACTACGTGTAGATATTAACACCAGAAGTTACTATGTGTAGATATTGACGTCAGGAGTTACTATGTGTAGATATTAACATCAGTAGTTACTATGTGTAGAAATTAACACCAGAAGTTACTATGTGTAGATATTAACATCAGTAGTTACTATGTGTAGAAATTAACACCAGAAGTTACTATGTATAGATATTAACGTCAGAAATTACTATGTGTAGATATTAACACCAGAAGTTAGTATGTGTAGATATTAATTCCAGAAGTTACTATGTATAGATATTAACATCAGAAGTTACTATGTGTAGATGATATTGACACCAGAATTTACTATGTGTAGATATTAACACCAGAAGTTACTATATATACATATTAACACCAGAAGTTACTATGTGTAGATATTAACGTCAGTAGTTACTATGTGTAGATATTAACACCAGAAGTCACTATGTGTAGATATTAACGTCAGGAGTTAGTACGTGTAGATATTAACACCAGAAGTTACTATGTGTAGATATTGACGTCAGGAGTTACTATGTGTAGATATTAACATCAGTAGTTACTATGTGTAGAAATTAACACCAGAAGTTACTATGTATAGATATTAACGTCAGAAGTTACTATGTGTAGATATTAACACCAGAAGTTACTATGTGTAGATATTAACGTCAGAAGGTACTATGTGTAGATATTAAGACCAGAAAATACTATGTGTAGATATTAACACCAGAATTTACTATGTGTAGATGATATTAACACCACAAATTACTATGTGTAGATATTAACACCAGAAGTTACTATGTATATATATTAACACCAGAAGTTACTATGTGTAGATATTAACGTCAGTAGTTACAATGTGTATATATTAACACCAGAAGTTACTATGTATAGATATTAACACCAGAAGTTAATATGTGTTGATGATATTAACACCAGAAGTTACAATGTGCAGATATTAACACCAGAAGTTACTATGTGTAGATATTATCACCAGAAGTTACTATGTGTAGATATTAACACCAGAAGTTACCATGTGTAAAGTTTAACATTAGAAGTTACCATGTGCATAAATTAACATCAGGAGTTACTATGTGTAAAGAGATAGTAACGTCATGAGTAGATATTAAAGTCAGAAGTTACTATATATATATTAACACCAGAAGTTACTATGTATAGATATTAACACCAGAATTTACTATGTGTAGATATTAACACCAGAATTTACTATGTGTAGATATTAACACCAAAAGTTACTATGTATAGATATTAACACCAGAATTTACTATGTGTAGATATTAACACCAGAATTTACTATGTGTAGATATTAACATCAGAATTTACTATATGTAGATAATAACACCAGAATTTACTGTGTAGATATTAAAACCAGAATTTACTGTGTAGATATTAATACCAGAAGTTACTATGTATAGATATTAACACCAGAATTTACTATGTGTAGATATTAACACCATAATTTACTATGTGTAGATATTAACACTAGAAGTTACTATGTATAGATGTTAACACCAGAATTTACTATGTGTAGATATTTACACCAGAATTTACTATGTGTAGATGATATTAACACCAGAAGTTACTATGTGTAGATATTAACACCAGAATTTACTATGTGTAGATATTAACATCAGAAGTTACTATGTATAGATATTAACACCAGAAGTTACTATGTGTAGATATTAACACCAGAAGTTAATATGTGTAGATTATATTAATACCAGAAGTTACTATGTGTAGATATTAACACCAGAAGTTACTATGTATAGATATTAACGTCAGGAGTTACAATGTGTAGATATTAACACCAGAAGTTACTATGTGTAGATATTTACGTCAATAGTTACAATGTGTAGATATTAACACCAGAAGTTACTATGTGTAGATGATATTGACACCAGAATTTACTATGTGTAGATATTAACATCAGAAGTTACTATGTGTAGATATTAACACCAGAAGTTACTATGTATAGATATTAACACCAGAAGTTACTATGTGTAGATATTTACGTCAGGAGTTACAATGTGTAGATATTAACACCAGAAGTTTCTATGTGTAGATATTAACACCAGAAGTTACTATGTGTAGATATTAACACCAGAAGTTACTATGTGTAGATGATATTGACACCAGAAGTTACTATGTGTAGATATTAACATCAGAAGTTACTATGTGTAGATATTAACACCAGAAGTTACTATGTGTAGATATTTACGTCAGGAGTTACAATGTGTAGATATTAACACCAGAAGTTACTATGTGTAGATATTAACACCAGAATTTACTATGTGTAGATATTAACACCAGAAGTTAGTATGTGTAGATATTAACACCAGAAGTTACTATGTGTAGATATTAACGTCAGTAGTTAGAATGTGTAGATATTAACACCTGAAGTTACTATGTGTAGATATCATCACCAGAATTTACTATGTGTAGATATTAACACCAGAAGTTACTATGTGTAGATTTTAACACCAGAAGGTACTATGTTTAGATATTAAGACCAGAATTTACTATGTGTAGATATTAAGACCAGAAGTTAATATGTGTAGATGATATTAACACCAGAAGTTACTATGTGTAGATATTAACACCAGAATTTACTATGTGTAGATATTAACACCAGAAGTTACTATGTATAGATATTAACACCAGAAGTTAATATGTGTAGATTGTATTAATACCAGATGTTACTATGTGTAGATATTAACGTCAGGAGTTACAATGTGTAGATATTAACACCAGAATTTACTATGTGTAGATATCATCACTAGAATTTACTATGTGTAGATATTAACACCAGAAGTTACTATGTGTAGATATTAACACCAGAAGTTACTATGTGTAGATATTAACATCAGAAGTTATTATGTGTAGATATTAACATCAGTAGTTACTATGTGTAGATATTAACACCAAAAGTTACTATGTGTAGATGATATTAACACCAGAAGTTACTATGTGTAGATATTAACACCATAAGTTACTATGTATAGATATTAACACCAGAAGTTACTATGTGTAGATATTAACATCAGTAGTTACTATGTGTTATGATCTATCTATAAGTTTTGTAAAACAATTATAAGTACATTTCAGGATGTTTGATTATTTAAGAAACATCCGTATTGAAAGGTTTTTGTTTAAACTGAAAATCGTTTGATTTCAAAGTGTAAACGATTTTTCTACATTTTTCGATTGTTATAAAGCATGAGCAAATTTTTGTTTGCTTTAGAGAATATTGTAAACTGGTGAGGTTCAGTTTGTTGATTCCTTGTTAAACATGTCTCACATTTTCCAATGTTCGACGTCATAATCTTCGAACACTGAAGTTATTCTTCCGTGGTTACTTCGTCAATAATAATTTTATTGTAACTTGAGTTACTTTGGTTCATCTTTCGTTTTTACATTTACGTGTTAGATCTGTGTTGTTTTATACAACACCTAGAGGAACATGATTCCGAAGTGCCACTTGCATAGTGCGTATGTGTTTTCATTTAGCAAAGCCATCACGGGCTATCTGCTGAGTCCACCGAGGAGAATCGAACCCCTGAGTTTAGTGTTGACTTACCGCTCTACTAGCTTGGAACTTGCATAGTACGGTACAGTTTTAGTGATGTTCTTGTCTTGTTATAAGAAACCTTACACACACATAAAGCCGCTGTACCAGCTTGGAACTTGCATAGTACGGTACAGTTTTAGTGATGTTCTTGTTTTGTTATAAGAAACCTTACACACACATAAAGCCGCTGTACCAGCTTGGAACTTGCATAGTACGGTACAGTTTTAGTGATGTTCTTGTTTTGTTATAAGACACCTAACACACACATACAGCCACTGTACTAGCTTGGAACTTGCATAGTACGGTACAGTTTCAGTAATTTTCTTGTCTTGTTATAAGAAACCTAACACACACGTAAAGCCACTGTACCAACTTGGAACTTGCATAGTACGGTACAGTTTTAGTGATGTTCTTGTCTTGTTATAAGAAACCTAACACACACGTAAAGCCACTGTACCAGCTTGGAACTTGCATAGTACGGTACAGTTTTAGTGATGTTCTTGTTTTGTTATAAGAAAGCTTACACACACATAAAGCCGCTGTACCAGCTTGGAACTTGCATAGTACGGTACAGTTTTAGTGATGTTCTTGTCTTGTTATAAGAAACCTAACACACACATACAGCCACTGTACTAGCTTGGAACTTGCATAGTACGGTACAGTTTTAGTGATGTTCTTGTCTTGTTATAAGAAACCTAATACACACGTAAAGCCACTGTACCAGCTTGGAACTTGCATAGTACGGTACAGTTTCAGTGATTTTCTTGTCTTGTTATAAGAAACCTAACACACACGTAAAGCCGCTGTACCAGCTTGGAACTTGTATAGTACAGTTCAGTAAATTATCTCAGATATAAACTCTAGGAGCCAACAAAATAAGTGTTTCTTGCATCTTTACATGAGGACCGTGAGGAGCTATCTTGTCTGGAATATGTAAGTTCAGCGCTTAGGAAGTTTTAGGTTATGTAATGTCTGAATTCATAACTAAACGTAAATGATCAAACATGAAGATTGGATACCTTCTTACTTGATAGAATATTTGTAATTAGAACTTAGAGCTGATGGATTTCGGAACTTCTTCTGCGGTGCTAAACTCGATATTATTTCGAGATGCAGATCTGAAGCTAGGAGGACTTAGTTAAACATTTGAACTGAAAACTAAACTTTTAGGAGGTTAACATGATTACATGTATAGAATCATTCGAAATCTAGAACACTTACGATCACTCAGCATAGACCTGAAGCTAATTATATGAATAGTTAATAAGAGATGAGCTTCTATCTCGAGTTAACATGTTTTATATATAGACTAGTGACAGGGACACGAAACACATTTAATGTAGAGCTTCTATCTCGAGTTAACATGTTTTATATATAGACTAGTGACAGGGACACGAAACACATTTAATGTAGAGCTTCTATCTCGAGTTAACATGTTTTATATATAGACTAGTGACAGGGACACGAAACACATTTAATGTAGAGCTTTTATCTCGAGTTAACATGTTTTATATATAGACTAGTGACAGGGACACGAAACACATTTAATGTAGAGCTTTTATCTCGAGTTAACATGTTTTATATATAGACTAGTGACAGGGACACGAAACACATTTAATGTAGAGCTTTTATCTCGAGTTAACATGTTTTATATATAGACTAGTGACAGGGACACGAAACACATTTAATGTAGAGTTTTTATCTCGAGTTAACATGTTTTATATATAGACTAGTGACAGGGACACGAAACACATTTAATGTAGAGCTTTTATCTCGAGTTAACATGTTTTATATATAGACTAGTGACAGGGACACGAAACACATTTAATGTAGAGCTTTTATCTCAAGTTAACATGTTTTATATATACACTAGTGACAGGGACACGAAACACATTTAATGTAGAGCTTCTATCTCGAGTTAACATGTTTTATATATAGACTAGTGACAGGGACACGAAACACATTTAATGTAGAGCTTCTATCTCGAGTTAACATGTTTTATATATAGACTAGTGACAGGGACACGAAACACATTTAATGTAGAGCTTCTATCTCGAGTTAACATGTTTTATATATAGACCAGTGACAGGGACACGAAACACATTTAATGTAAATTTTAATTCACATTGATACAGACGATATACATTATGAAATGTGTTAGAAAACAAACAACTCATATTTTGATGTTTTGGACAGTTTGGTCATCCGGAAGTAGTAGGACAGTTTGGTTATCCGGAAGTAGTAGGACAGTTTGGTTATCCGGAAGTAGTAGGACAGTTTGGTTATCCGGAAATAGTAGGACAGTTTGGTTATCCGGAAGTAGTAGGACAGTTTGGTCATCCGGAAGTAGTAGGACAGTTTGGTCATCCGGAAGTAGTAGGACAGTTTGGTTATCCGGAAGTAGTAGGACAGTTTGGTTATCCGGAAGTAGTAGATATATGAACAGATATCGTGACGAAATCATTACCTGTTAAGATATTGTTGCCATATCCACAGCTAGGAAATTACACGTATAGTATTTTAAGAGATATGGATTTCCGTATTATAATTTGGAATCAACAAAGAAAATAAATGTCACCATGTTCGATTAAATGAAAATAATTTTTATTAGAAAACTTCATTGCGTGATATACTTACTTATATCAGTGTCACTTTCACTGGAAATTCACGAGGATAGTTGTTTACGGCACTCTTTGTCTTGTTGTTTTCACCAATAATGTATCAGTTCATCTCTTCACCCCCCCAGAAAAAAAAAAAGAAGAAAAGATACAAAGTTTAATATTAAATCATTTTCTTTTGAACGCAGAGAGTGGTGAAATAAAACTTGTTAAAACATCTATATAGGAACAACAGTCAGTGACTTTGAGTTCCTGTTAGAAAAGTTTGCAGTGGATTTAACCAACTTCTAAAGAAAGTTTATTAAAGAAAACTCTGCATTTTAAAAAAAATATATATAAATGGAATTGTTATGTACATACATATGTGGAAAGATTTACCACATACACGTGGTCAGGATTTTCAAATAATAATAATTCAGGACGTGCTATAGAGAAAGTTTATTGTTTGTTGTTATTTTTTTATTATTCCAAGAACTCGAACATGTGGAAAAGTAAATAAACTCAATAAGCCGTTTTCTCAGTATTTTTGCTAGGTTTTGCATATGCAACGAAAGTTCGAGTTCCTTTTCGGAAATATTTAAAACGCCAGCTGTGAGTAAGCTACTAGGAAGTAAATCGATAATCGACAAATCTGTAAACATATGCACGAAGATATTCCCGCCATTCCATTATGAAAAGTCTAGTAATCTTTTCTTTCTTTGAACTTGTTTTCCTTCTCAACATTTCGGTTCTAACGAATAAAAAAGTGAAGTACAGCGGAAGAAACAAATCATAATAGCTGAACAAGAGAGGGAAAGTGTCATCGTTAGGGCGCGGTGATGAAACAAGTAATCCATATTTAGCTTCTGACAAACAGTTAAATATTTTGTTGCTATTTCTTTAAAAGAAAATGGTAGGTCTTGAGTCATTTATTACAGATCGAGAGCTGCACTTTCAAGGTGGCGCCATAAATCAGAAGGAAAAATAAAAGAAATCGTGGGAAAAAGACGCATGAAAACTTTTCAGTTAAACCATTTAATCCAATAGATGTCACTCGCTACGCATTGACATAAACATTAATTTCGTGAACTACACTTTTTAACTCCTTGAAGCAGCTACAATGTTAGAAAGGAAGAACATAAAATTCCAGCTCTTACAACACAAGAACAAAAAACAAAGAAAACCCGATTAAAAAAACCAAACCAAATACTAAACACTTAACCAAGTGTCATTTCTAAAAGTGGCAAAGAAATTATTTGTTTACCGAATTTCGCGTCAAACTGCTCGATGACTATCTATTCTAGCCGTTCCTTATATTGGAAATGATAAACTAGAGGGAAAGCACTTAGTTAACACCAGCCCCCGCCAACTCTTGGACTACTTTTTACCAGCGAGTAATGGGATTGATCTTCACTTAAAACTGCCTCCAGGGCTGAAAGGGTGAATATGCTGAATTGATAGAATTATAACCCGCGACCAATAGATCGGGAGTCGACGCCCTAACCAGTAGGTCGTGACATATTGGTGTTGAAAAATAATGGTAAAAAGTCCATGGAATCTGGCAGGATATGGTGTGAGATGGTTGGGTGTGAAAATTTCGTGAAATCTTTATAAAATATCATAAATTGAAAGTTATTAGATTAGTTCAGATTAAAATAGGAACTCAAAAGTAACTTTAAAATAATTAAAAGCAAACCACATTAAATGAAGCATTTCAAAAAACAAAATTCCACAAATTATTTTACCCTTAAAAACAGAGAATTCTTTTCTCAGAGGTTCTACGTTCTTCACACAAGGTGATAACTGTTGTTTCAACAATCATGAAAAACATAATAATTTTGTTAGAAGTTCAATTTCTTGAAATGGTGTGATAACTGTTGTTTTAACAATTAGTATATAAACAATTGTGTTCAATTAAACCTAAATAATCGACCTAATCTAATATATGATTAATTAATTTTATCATATAGATCATAAATTGTCAGTCAATGTCCACAAAGGCGTGACTTTTATAGCTTCTGATTTGTCTGACACAGACAGTTTGTTAGTTATGGATTATACAATTACCGAGAGAGAAGATTTGTCTGACACAGACAGTTTGTTAGTTATGGATTATACAATTACCGAGAGAGAAGATTTGTCTGACATTGACAGTTTGTTAGTTATGGATTATACAATTACCGAGAGAGAAGATTTGTCTGACATAGGCAGTTTGTTCGTTATGGATTATACAATTACCGAGAGAGAAGACTTGTCTGACACAGACAGTTTGTTAGTTATGGATTATACAATTACCGAGAGAGAAGACTTGTCTGACACAGACAGTTTGTTAGTTATGGATTATACAATTACCGAGAGAGAAGACTTGTCTGACATAGACAGTTTGCTAGTTATGGATTATACAATTAACGAGAAAGAAGATTTGTCTGACATTGACAGTTTGTTAGTTATGGATTATACAATTACCGAGAAAGAAGATTTGTCTGACACAGACAGTTTGTTAGTTATGGATTATACAATTACCGAGAGAGAAGATTTGTCTGACATTGACAGTTTGTTAGTTATGGATTATACAATTACCGAGAGAGAAGATTTGTCTGACATAGGCAGTTTGTTAGTTATGGATTATACAATTACCGAGAGAGAAGACTTGTCTGACACAGACAGTTTGTTAGTTATGGATTATACAATTACCGAGAAAGAAGACTTGTCTGACATAGACAGTTTGTTAGTTATGGATTATACAATTAACGAGAAAGAAGATTTGTCTGACATTGACAGTTTGTTAGTTATGGATTATACAATAACCGAGAAAGAAGATTTGTCTGACATAGACAGTTTGTTAGTTATGGATTATACAATTACCGAGAAAGAAGACTTGTCTGACATAGACAGTTTGTTAGTTATGGATTATACAATTAACGAGAAAGAAGATTTGTCTGACATTGACAGTTTGTTAGTTATGGATTATACAATTACCGAGAAAGAAGATTTGTCTGACATAGACAGTTTGTTAGTTATGGATTATACAATTACCGAGAGAGAAGTCTTGTCTGACATTGGCAGTTTGTTAGTTATGGATTATACAATTACCGAGAGAGAAGATATGTCTGACACAGACAGTTTGTTAGTTATGGATTATACAATTACCAAGAGAGAAGATTTGTCTGACATTGACAGTTTGTTAGTTATGGATTATACAATTACCGAGAGAGAAGATTTGTCTGACACAGACAGTTTGTTAGTTATGGATTATACAATTACCGAGAAAGAAGACTTGTCTGACATAGACAGTTTGTTAGTTATGGATTATACAATTAACGAGAAAGAAGATTTGTCTGACATTGACAGTTTGTTAGTTATGGATTATACAATTACCGAGAAAGAAGATTTGTCTGACACAGACAGTTTGTTAGTTATGGATTATACAATTACCGAGAGAGAAGATTTGTCTGACATAGACAGTTTGTTAGTTATGGATTATACAATTACCGAGAGAGAAGTCTTGTCTGACATTGGCAGTTTGTTAGTTATGGATTATACAATTACCGAGAGAGAAGATATGTCTGACACAGACAGTTTGTTAGTTATGGATTATACAATTACCGAGAGAGAAGATTTATCTGACACAGACAGTTTGTTAGTTATGGATTATACAATTACCGAGAGAGAAGATTTGTCTGACATTGACAGTTTGTTAGTTATGGATTATACAATTACCGAGAGAGAAGATTTGTCTGACACAGACAGTTTGTTAGTTATGGATTATACAATTACCGAGAGAGAAGATTTGTCTGACATAGACAGTTTGTTAGTTATGGATTATACAATTACCGAGAGAGAAGACTTGTCTGACACAAACAGTTTGTTAGTTATGGATTATACAATTACCGAGAAAGAAGATTTGTCTGACACAGACAGTTTGTTAGTTATGGATTTTACAATTACCGAGAGAGAAGATTTGTCTGACACAGACAGTTTGTTAGTTATGGATTATACAATTACCGAGAGAGAAGATTTGTCTGACACAGACAGTTTGTTAGTTATGGATTATACAATTACCGAGAAAGAAGACTTGTCTGACACAGACAGTTTGTTAGTTATGGATGATACAATTACCGAGAGAGAAGATTTGTCTGACACAGACAGTTTGTTAGTTATGGATTATACAGTTACCGAGAGAGAAGACTTGTCTGACATTGACAGTTTGTTAGTTATGGATTATACAATTACCGAGAGAGAAGATTTGTCGGACATAGACAGTTTGTTAGTTATGAAAATATTGGTTACATTACAATGCACTTCTTTTGGTTTAATTACATCAACAACTAAACTTAAAAAGAAGTAATTTGTATCCAAAAAGCTACGTAAGATAAATGTGATACACGTAAATAAAGTAAACAGTTACTGATTGGTTTTAAGAGCACCAATCGTCTGCTGTCTGAAGTCACCAATCAGTAATTGTTTTATTCTAACTTCCACCCCATCTCCTGTTTTCAGTTTTACTTAAATTTGATTATTTAGCTTGATCACGTAGTGCACAGTCACCAGTCCTCATGTAAATCTTTAGCTTGATCACGTAGTGCACAGTCACCAGTCCTCATGTAAATCTTTAGCTTGATCACGTGGTGCACATCCACCAGTCCTCATGTAAATCTTTAGCTTGATCACGTGGTGCACAGCCACCAGTCCTCATGTAAATCTTTAGCTTGATCACGTAATGCACATCCACCAGTCCTCATGTAAATCTTTAGCTTGATCACGTAATGCACAGTCACCAGTCCTCATGTAAATCTTTAGCTTGATCACGTAGTGCACAGTCACCAGTCCTCATGTAAATCTTTAGCTTGATCACGTGGTGCACATCCACCAGTCCTCATGTATATCTTTAGCTTGATCACGTGGTGCACAGCCACCAGTCCTCATGTAAATCTTTAGCTTGATCACGTAATGCACATCCACCAGTCCTCATGTAAATCTTTAGCTTGATCAGTGATGTCGAGAAACCCACTTGTTGAGAAATTTATATGCAAAAACGGCTCGTTTGGGTTGAGAAAATATTTTACATAGAAGAGCGAACAACGTTTCGACCTTCTTCGGTCATCGTCAGGTTCACAAAGAAAGAGGTAACTGACCGGAAGCTGACCACATGTTTGAAAGGGGTTGTGTAACTGTGTGTCGAAATGTAGAGGGCGGTATTAGATGTTTGAATATATAATTTTATTTATTTTATTATATTAATATAGGTATAAAGGCGTTCCTTTATATTGGTTTATTTTGGGTTTAAGTTGTTGTATAAGTAAGGCTTCTTTAATTTTGCGTTTGTTTATGTTTGTTTCTTTATTTAGTATTTGAGTGTTTTCTATGGTTATGTTGTGTTTATTTGACTTGCAGTGTTCGAAAACGTGTGAAGGTGACTTTTTATGTTCTTTGAATCTGGTTTCCATTTTTCTACTTGTTTCTCCAATATAGAAGTCGTGGCAGTTATCACATTGTATTTTATAAATAATGTTGGTGTTGTGTTTGTCAGTGTAGTTTTTACATAGTATAGACCTCAGTTTTGTGCCTTGGTTTTGAATAAATTTGGTATTAACTGGAATGTCATATTTTGTTACTAATTTTTGCCAAATGTTAGTTATTTGTTTGCTGATGTCAGGAATATATGGTATACAGCAGTATATGGTTTCGTGGTTTTTTGATTCGTGAGCTGTATTTACTTTAGTTGGTGGTTGATTTTGCTTTTTGTCTAGGTGTGTGCGTATTATGTTTTCTACGGTTTGTGGAGGAAACTTATTGATGTTGATGAAGTATTGTTTTATTTTGTCTAATTCATCGTTAATTTTATCTGGTGAGCATAGTTTTATGGCTGTGTTTATTTGGTTTCTTAGTATGCTGAGTTTTTGTTTTGTTTCATGTGCTGAGTCCCAAGGAATGTATAGTCCAGTATGGGTGATTTTTCGGTGGATTTCTGTTTTGAATTGTGTGTCAGTTCTTGTAATTTTGAGGTTAAGAAATGATATTTGATTGCTTTCTTCCTGTTCACATGTGAAGTTAATGTTGGGATGTATAGAGTTAATGTGATTGAAAAAATTAAGTATGTGTTCTGTAGATTTGAATCCTGCAACCGTGTCATCTACATATCTGTACCAGTATAGTGGTGGATGTAATGCTGTGTTAATTGCTTGTGTTTCAACTTGTGTCATAAAAATATTGGCTAGAACTGGTCAGCTTCCGGTCAGTTACCTCTTTCTTTGTGAACCTGACGATGACCGAAGAAGGTCGAAACGTTGTTCGCTCTTCTATGTAAAATATTTTCTCAACCCAAACGAGCCGTTTTTGCATATAAATTTATCTTGATCACTTAGTGCACATCCACCAGTCCTCATGTAAATCTTAAAGCTTAACATTTTATTCAATATTTTGATCTGATTTCAGGAATTAATCATAAGTTAATAAGTTTTTGAATATAAAAGCCGATAATCGTATTATCGTACCAATGAACGTATTTGTTTTATCTTCAGTATAACATTTTAATAGAACAACGGCGGGATAGATAACCGGCATTGTTCATAAATTAGGCCTAAGGGAATCAGCTAGTTTTCACTATTCTACAAAAACTGTAAGCCATAAAGTTCTGCTACGAATTTTGCCCGCATACCAACGGCCTTAACAACCGATCAACACTGATACGACTTGTTTACCAACTTTCAACTGGACATTTAAAAGTTTTAATAATATATAATATGTTCTTGGTTATTTCACACTATACGGATAGAGTGATTACATTTCTATCTTACTGGAGGTATAGTTCTGAGTTATAGTTTTAACAAAGGTTAAATATTGAAGTGTGCTCTCACTGTAGTTTACGATTGACAAAAAAAAATTAGCTTAAGAATTGTTGGTATGATAAAAGAATGACACATTTTAACAACATAATTTAAGGTTTAGAGCAATAAATTTCTCTTAAGTTTTAAAATTCAGAAATCTGGGTATATTATTATCTCATTTACATTGTTGTAAAACATCATGATCAGAAATCTGGATATATTATTTTCTCATTTACATTGTTGTAGAACATCATGATCAGAAATCTGGATATATTATTATCTCATTTACATTGTTGTAAAACATCATGATCTGAAATCTGGGTATATTATTATCTCATTTACATTGTTGTAAGACATCATGATCAGAAATCTGGGTATATTATTATCTCATTTACATTGTTGTAAGACATCATGATCAGAAATCTGGGTATATTATTATCTCATTTACATTGTTGTAAGACATCATGATCAGAAATCTGGATATATTATTATCTCATTTACATTGTTGTAAGACATCATGATCAGAAATCTGGGTATATTATTATCTCATTTACATTGTTGTAAGACATCATGATCAGAAATCTGGGTATATTATTATCTCATTTACATTGTTGTAAAACATCATGATCAGAAATCTGGGTATATTATTATCTCATTTACATTGTTGTAAAACATCATGATCAGAAATCTGGGTATATTATTATCTCATTTACATTGTTGTAAAACATCATGATCAGAAATCTGGGTATATTATTATCTCATTTACATTGTTGTAAAACATCATGACTCAACTTATCTTTATAATACTTAAAATGTAGCCATTCAGTTTTCCTACACACTAACAAACTAGATCAGTTACAATATACAAAAGACACAACCTACGTTTGTGCGCCGTTATCTCGACTACTAATCAGTAAAACAAAGGAGTCCCCCATGTTGTAACATATAAAATATAATTCTGAAGTAGGACAATTACAATTAGAAATTATGATTTTAATTATTACAATGTTTTTTGTCTGCGTTGTCTACCGAGAGGGATCGAACCTCGAACTTTACCGTACGGAGGACAATAACGTTTAAGAAACACGATATTTTCGTAGTTCTGTAACCTCGCTGTTCTGTTCAGAATAACATGACCCTTGTCTAGTGTTTCCCAACTTTCCTTATGAGATAATTAAACAAGAAGTCAGGAAGAAATGTGATACAACTGTGGTTTGTAGATACACACTTGTCTACTTTATTTACACAGTTTCCTTGTCTCAAGTACTTAAACAATAGAAAAACTTTGTAATATTAACATTGTACAAACAAGAAATTTTCTACACTCATAAAACTCCAAACACTAATCGAAGCAAAAAACTAAAGAACACAACCAATTAGTTTCGAAATTATCTTTGCTTGAAGAACGAATTGTGTAGTCTGTGCTTGAAACGTATACCAACCAACTCACAGGCACGAGCTTTCCAAGGATTTCTAAATTAATGATTTATTGTTCTCAGACTTGAGTCTCTTGGAGCAAATGTTTAGGTCACGTATATATATATATATACACACATAGTTTCTCTGCACACAAACACACACACTTTAGTGTTCGATGGTTCAATAGTTCTGTTTTATTACCTCGGTAATAAATAACACAGACAACTACTGTGGGTTAAAAAGACGCGATAATTCTTTTGGAATTATCAAGAATAATGAATGTTTCGTCTAAATTCTAAAGTTGATGTTTTTCTTTCGTTTAAACTATCAGAATCTCATAGTCATACCGAACAGCTCGAGACTTTACAAACCCCAAATGTTGTTGTATGATCCCAGATAGGCTAGTTCTGAAACTGTCAGAATCTCACAGTCATACCGAACAGCTCGAGACATTACAAACCCCAAATGTTGTTGTATGATCCCAGATAGGTTAGTTCTGAAACTGTTAGAATCTCACAGTCATACCGAACAGCTCGAGACTTTACAAACCCCAAATGTTGTTGTATGATCCCAGATAAGTTAGTTCTTTTCTTCTAATTGCTCGATCAGCGAGTTACTTGTGCACCCGCTGTTTCCACACGCGAGGCTGAGCGCAGATGTCGGATCTTCCGAGCCACGTGCTCCGGCAGGAGAACAGTGGAGAGACCCAACACTTGGGGATATGTAGGGCGTACTCAGAAAGGGACTAAAGGCATGGCTAGTGGTGAGATAATGTGGGGGCCAAATCCCCTGACGCTGAGCGATTTTCATCCGTGTGGTCATTTGTTTTTTCCACTTTGTCCTGTACCAAAATCAGAGTTAAATGACCGAAGTTACTTTTACAGCATAAATACTGAAACAAATTGCTACAGCAATAAATGCAACTACCAATAACTAACATTACAAAATAGTTAAGTCCTGTAGTCTGCAGATAACATTACAAAATAGTTAAGTCCTGTAGTCTGTAGATAACATTACAAAATAGTTAAGTCTTATAGTCTGTAGATAACATTACAAAATAGTCCTATAGTAGATAACATTACAAAATAGTTAAGTCCTGTAGTCTGTAGATAACATTACAAAATAGTTTAGTCCTATAGTCTGTAGAAAACATTACAAAATAGTTAAGTCCTATAGTCTGTAGATAACATTACAAAATAGTTAAGTCCTATAGTCTGTAGATAACATTACAAAATAGTTAAGTCCTGTAGTCTGTAGATAACATTACAAAATAGTTAAGTCCTATAATCTGTAGATAACATTACAAAATAGTTAAGTCCTGTAGTCTGTAGATAACATTACAAAATAGTTAAGTCCTATAGTCTGTAGATAACGTTACAAAATAGTTAAGTCCTGTAGTCTGTAGATAACATTACAAAATAGTTAAGTCCTATAGTCTGTAGATAACATTACAAAATAGTTAAGTCCTATAGTCTGTATGAATGCTCATTTCGAATGAATTTGTTCTCTTGATTTAATCTTTTAAACTCTATTACATAACATGCTTCAATACACCAATAATACAGGTCCACAGGTGACGAGTTGTGTTAACCATGGTGACAACCAGTATTATCATGTACGTGTGGTGTGTTACGATGACACCATGGTTCACACAGCGTGCTATTCGTGGGAGTAGAATCGATCGTCCTGTGATGAGTTACGGTTTACACAACTTAGTATCTTTAGGTGTAAACAACTATCGTCCATGTATCTGTGGTGTCTTACGATGACATTATTGTTTAAAGAACGTGGTACTTGTGGGTGTAAAATCTAACGTCCATGTATATGTGATGTGTTACGGTTTACAGAACTTGGTACTTGTGGGTGTAAAATCCATCGTATATGATTTACACTACATAATTTTAAATCGTTTTCAAGCAGATATAAACAAATTCTTGAAGTATGTTTGTTTAAAGTTAAAAACAAAGCAACATTTTATCAGGTTGCAAGATTTTGGTCGGAATCATATATAAAATAACAAAACATTATTCGATGGACTTTTTCCTTTAATGTAATGTTGCTTAGAAGTTAAGCTCAAAGCTACACAACAGGTTATCTGTGCTCTGCCTAAGATCGGTTTCGAAACCCAGATTCTAGCGTTGTAAGTCCGAAGACTTACCGCTGTGCTACTGGAGGGCTGAAATGCGTACGTCTCTTCAGCGTGGTAAACAAACCAAGTTTAACTAGACGTTTCCAGAACATGGTAACCCGAACAGCGGATATGATTTTTGAAACATTGAGCATATGAAATATTATTATAGAATTATGTATAATATTTTTGTAGTCTTCGCTAATCATACATACAGTTAATTAATTACCAACTTAGTCGAAACGACATTAATGTGGAATTGTGTTTTTGATTTTTTGCATGTACTCTGTTTCAGACTATCAAATAATCCGGGTCACTAGAAGTAATTTCGAACAAAACTACGTGAGGGCTATAGGCTCTAGTCGTTCTTAATTAAGCAGTAACAGGCGAGAGGTAAAGCAGCTTATCAGCACCACACACTGTGAAAAGTTAGGGTATTCTTTTATCAACAAATAATGGGATTGATATTATATATTAACACCCCCACGGTTGAAAGAGCAAGCATGTTCGGTGAGATAGATTCAAACTAGTGACCAGCATATTACGAGTCACGTCACGTCAGACCAGCGAATAGGATAAGAAAACAAACAAAACCATTGTGTCAACAACAGTCACGTGACAGTTTCTTTATGTGTTCCTAGTATTATATTGTATATTTTTAAGGTAACTCTTCTTGCAAAATAAAATTGTAACCAAACGACTTTTGCTTTTAACTTTTTTCATTTCTTGACCGTACCACGGAGAACATAATATAAGTAATGGGTCTAAACGTAAAGCTACACGACAGATCATCAGTGTTACAAGTTCTCCAGCTTACCGTTTTGAGCCATCCGAGATCCATACAAAAAATTCACTAATGATTCGAATTTAAAAAAGTAAAGAACACGGAGAACATAATATAAGTAATGGGTCTAAACGTAAAGCTACACGACAGATTATCAGTGTTACAAGTTCTCCAGCTTACCGTTTTGAGCCATCCGAGATCCATACAAAAAATTCACTAATGATTCGAATTTAAAAAAGTAAAGAACACGGAGAACATAATATAAGTAATGGGTCTAAACGTAAAGCTACACGACAGATTATCAGTGTTACAAGTTCTCCAGCTTACCGTTTTGAGCCATCCGAGATCCATACAAAAAATTCACTAATGATTCGAATTTAAAAAGTAAAGAACACGGAGAACATAATATAAGTAATGGGTCTAAACGTAAAGCTACACGACAGATTTTCAGTGTTACAAGTTCTCCAGCTTACCGTTTTGAGCCATCCGAGATCCATACAAAAATTCACTAATGATTCGAATTTAAAAAGTAAAGAACACGGAGAACATAATATAAGTAATGGGTCTAAACGTAAAGCTACACGACAGATTATCAGTGTTACAAGTTCTCCAGCTTACCGTTTTGAGCCATCCGAGATCCATACAAAAATTCACTAATGATTCGAATTTAAACAAGTAAAGAACACGGAGAACATAATATAAGTAATGGGTCTAAACGTAAAGCTACACGACAGATTATCAGTGTTACAAGTTCTCCAGCTTACCGTTTTGAGCCATCCGAGATCCATACAAAAAATTCACTAATGATTCGAATTTAAAAAAGTAAAGAACACGGAGAACATAATATAAGTAATGGGTCTAAACGTAAAGCTACACGACAGATTATCAGTGTTACAAGTTCTCCAGCTTACCGTTTTGAGCCATCCGAGATCCATACAAAAATTCACTAATGATTCGAATTTAAAAAAGTAAAGAACACGGAGAACATAATATAAGTAATGGGTCTAAACGTAAAGCTACACGACAGATTTTCAGTGTTACAAGTTCTCCAGCTTACCGTTTTGAGCCATCCGAGATCCATACAAAAAATTCACTAATGATTCGAATTTAAAAAAGTAAAGGTTCAAACGTGGTTTAGTGAGTTGTTGTTAGATAGGTGAAAGGTTCGAGCCTCCATTATGTCGCCGAACATGCTCTGTTCTTATAGCTGTGACCATGTTATAAAACCTATAGTTGTTTTCAATATTTGGTTAACAGTAACCATGTAGGAGGGAAATGTTGCTGACAGATTGGCTTCGCTCTGATCAAAGGTTCAAAGCTAAAGAAAGAAATGAGTTGACCATTTTGCCCAAATACTCTATACTATATACTTAGATAGACTGGTGGCTATTTATGAACTTTACCTTTTTCCGAAAAGTTAAAATGTAACAACCATAATCTAGCTTTCTCTAAGTTAAACATCAGTCTAACACTGTAAATGTTTCTATATTGAAAATGCAATATTACTTTATGTTAAAATATAATAAAAACGTAATATTACTCTGAGCTAATCTATAGTGATGACGTAATATTACCCTGTACTAATCTGTAAAAAAGATGTAATATTACTCTGTGATAAATGAGCTTTAAGAAACGGTCGTTTCTTACCTCCTGTTCTGAAACCAGGTCTTAATCTGAACCTCAGTGAGGTTTAAAGCTGCTGACAATTCCATACGTTTACTAACACTCAGATATTTGTCGACCTGGCGAGAAACAATAGGAACAAAGTTACTTGTATTTATTGTGCGAGGCATGAGGTAACATGTAATGTGCATGATATAAACTAACAAATAAGACGATTTGTACATCAGTTACAATATTTCAATTATTTAAGAAACGAAATACAATTTTGATTTCAAATTTGTATACATTTCAAAATGTCATTTAAGAAAATTATTCTGTCAGTAAAATAAACAGTTAACACTAAATGAATTACAATAAACATGAATCCTTTAGAAGTATTTGATGTTACTCTGGGGGTGATACCACAACAGACCATACTTACTAAGCCATAAGAGTGCTGATGGCGATACTACAACAGACCATACTTACTAAGCTATAAGAGTGCTATTGGCGATACTACAACAGACCATACTTACTAAGCCATAATAGTGCTGGTGGTGATACCAACAGAGACCATAATTACTAAGCTATAAGAGTGCTGGTGGCGATACCAACACAAACCATACTTACTAAACAATAAGAGTGCTGGTGGCGATACTACAACAGACCATACTTACTAAGCCATAAGAGTGCTGGTGGCGATACTACAACAGACCATACTTACTAAGCTATAAGAGTGCTCTTGCCGATACTACAACAGACCATACTTACTAAGCTATAAGAGTGCTCTTGGCGATACTACAACAGACCATACTTACCAAGCCATAAGAGTGCTGGTGGCGATACCAACACAGACCATACTTACTAAACTATAAGAGTGCTGGTGGCGATATCACAACAGATCATACTTACTAAACTATAAGAGTGCTGGTGGCGATACTACAACAGACCATACTTACTAAGCCATAAGAGTGCTGGTGGCGATACTACAACAGACCATGCTTACTAAACTATAAGAGTGCTGGTGGCCATACCAACACAGACCATACTTACTAAGCTATAAAAGTGGTGGTGGCGATACCACAACAGACCATACTTATTAAACTATAAGAGTGCTGGTGGCGATATCACAACAGACCATACTTAATAAACTATAAGAGTGCTGGTGGCGATATCACAACAGACCATACTTACTAAACTATAAGAGTGCTGGTGGCGATACTACAACAGACCATACTTACTAAGCCATAAGAGTGCTGGTGGCGACACTACAACAGACCATGCTTACTAAACTATAAGAGTGCTGGTGGCCATACCAACACAGACCATACTTACTAAGCCACAAGAGTGCTGGTGGCGATACTACAACAGACCATACTTACTAAGCTATAAGAGTGCTGGTGGCGATACCAACACAGACCATACTTACTAAACTATAAGAGTGCTGGTGGCGATACCAACACAGACCATACTTACTAAACTATAAGAGTGCTGGTGGCAATACTACAACAGACCATACTTACTAAGCCATAAGAGTGCTGGTGGCGATACTACAACAAACCATGCTTACTAAACTATTAGAGTGCTGGTGGCCATACCAACACAGACCATACTTACTAAGCTATAAGAGTGCTGGTGGCGATATCACAACAGACCATACTTAATAAACTATAAGAGTGCTGGCGGCGATACCAACACAGACCATACTTACTAAGCTATAAGAGTGCTGGTGGCGATACTACATCAGACCATACTTACTAAACTATAAGAGTGCTGGTGGCGATACTACAACAGACCATACTTACTAAGCTATAAGAGTGCTGGTGGCGATACTACATCAGACCATACTTACTAAGCTATAAGAGTGCTGGTGGCGATACCAACACAGACCATACTTACTAAACAATAAGAGTGCTGGTGGCGATACTACAACAGACCATACTTACTAAGCCATAAGAGTGCTGGTGGCGATACTACAACAGACCATACTTACTAAGCTATAAGAGTGCTCTTGGCGATACTACAACAGACCATACTTACTAAGCTATTAGAGTGCTGGTGGCGATACCAACACAGACCTACTTACTAAACTGTAAGAGTGCTGGTGGCGATACAAACACAGACCATAGTTACTATGCTATAAGAGTGCTGGTTACGATACCAAAACTACATATACTGAATGAAACAAGTCTTAACAGTGATGTATCTTTCGATCAACGTAGCTTTACTAAACATAAGGACAGGAATATATTTGAAATAGGCTTAACAGGCTAGATTCTTTCATCACCGATCGTTTTTTTCACTAACAACGTTCATATTCAAGACAATGAAGAGAAAACTACCTTAAATTCTGCTTCCAGTCTCTCGAGTTGTTTGGCAGAATAAGCTTGCCGAGGTTTCCTTTCTACTCCCGGTTTTCGTGGTCGACGCCCCGTGGGTTTGGGGGCTAAAGATAAGAAAAGATACATGATAAAAATGTAGGATAGAAACAAATGTAAACAAACATGTAAATTACTGAAACTGTTGGATAAGAATGCATAAAGATTAAATATACAAAGAGTTTAACAACTGTAGAATACTAGATACGATACGTATAGACTGAACATTCAAACAACTAATCTGATGGAAATTATTTAAATAAATGTGGACTCAACACTGAGTTTGCCGAAGTATATAAGATTTATTGGGCGTATGGGAACGTTTCGAAATTAAACGATGAAATATTACACATTAAACAAAACTAAAATTACTGTGAGTTCTGCGTGATTTTGATTTACTATGTGTTATCTTTATTGATTTATTATTAGTAGTAAATTAGACGCCAATTAATTAAATATCTTGTTACACTTAAAACTGTTACGTCAGGAAAAAGAAATCATCCTGTTTCATGTTTTTATTATGAAGCACAAGACTGCACAATGTGCTGTACAAACCCAGTTTTGTTGAAAAACTTAATAAGGAATAGGTTTAATTAATTTATAAAATTCAGCTCGTACAATGAAGATAAAGTTTTAACATGAATGAATTTCGTGTTGTTAGTTCAAACTATATTTATTAAATGCAAGAATAATTCGAATCTACCACAGTCTAACGAACGGAGCTTAACACTAAAATTACCAAACACATACCAGTTTCTTACATTTGTTGTTCATTACAGGGTTCCTAACACGTGGGCCCCGGGTATAGCCACGTGGTTAGAGGCACTTGAGTCGTAATCTAATGGCCGAGAATTCGAATTCCCGTTTCTCCAAACATGTTCGCCCTGTCCGCTGTGGTGGTGTTATAATGTGAAGGTCAATTCCCTTATTCGTTGGTAAAAGAGTAGCCCAAGAGTAGCGCAGATAGCCCTTGTGCAGCTTTGCGCGAAATTCAAAACAAACTAAAACATAACATGAGCCATATCGCCAAACAAAAACACTATTACTATTAATCAGTGATGTCGAGAAACCCACTTGTTGAGAAATTTATATGCAAAAACGGCTCGTTTGGGTTGAGAAAATATTTTACATAGAAGAGCGAACAACGTTTCGACCTTCTTCGGTCATCGTCAGGTTCACAAAGAAAGAGGTAACTGACCGGAAGCTGACCACATGTTTGAAAGGGGTTGTGTAACTGTGTGTCGAAATGTAGAGGGCGGTATTAGATGTTTGAATATATAATTTTATTTATTTTATTATATTAATATAGGTATAAAGGCGTTCCTTTATATTGGTTTATTTTGGGTTTAAGTTGTTGTATAAGTAAGGCTTCTTTAATTTTGCGTTTGTTTATGTTTGTTTCTTTATTTAGTATTTGAGTGTTTTCTATGGTTATGTTGTGTTTATTTGACTTGCAGTGTTCGAAAACGTGTGAAGGTGACTTTTTATGTTCTTTGAATCTGGTTTCCATTTTTCTACTTGTTTCTCAATATAGAAGTCGTGGCAGTTATCACATTGTATTTTATAAATAATGTTGGTGTTGTGTTTGTCAGTGTAGTTTTTACATAGTATAGACCTCAGTTTTGTGCCTTGGTTTTTGAATAAATTTGGTATTAACTGGAATGTCATATTTTGTTACTAATTTTTGCCAAATGTTAGTTATTTGTTTGCTGATGTCAGGAATATATGGTATACAGCAGTATATGGTTTCGTGGTTTTTTGATTCGTGAGCTGTATTTACTTTAGTTGGTGGTTGATTTTGCTTTTTGTCTAGGTGTGTGCGTATTATGTTTTCTACGGTTTGTGGAGGAAACTTATTGATGTTGATGAAGTATTGTTTTATTTTGTCTAATTCATCGTTAATTTTATCTGGTGAGCATAGTTTTATGGCTGTGTTTATTTGGTTTCTTAGTATGCTGAGTTTTTGTTTTGTTTCATGTGCTGAGTCCCAAGGAATGTATAGTCCAGTATGGGTGATTTTTCGGTGGATTTCTGTTTTGAATTGTGTGTCAGTTCTTGTAATTTTGAGGTTAAGAAATGATATTTGATTGCTTTCTTCCTGTTCACATGTGAAGTTAATGTTGGGATGTATAGAGTTAATGTGATTGAAAAAATTAAGTATGTGTTCTGTAGATTTGAATCCCGCAACCGTGTCATCTACATATCTGTACCAGTATAGTGGTGGATGTAATGCTGTGTTAATTGCTTGTGTTTCAACTTGTGTCATAAAAATATTGGCTAGAACTGGTGATACTGGGTTGCCCATGCTTAGGCCATTTGTTTGTATATAGTTTTGGTTGTTGAACATGAAGTTTGTCTTTATCGTGGTGAATTCTATGAGGGTTGCTAACTGGTTACTGGGAATTTCTATAGTTGGGTTAGGGTCTCGGATATAGAGTTCTAAGGCTATCTTGCAGGCTTCAGTGGTTGGAACTTCTGTAAAGAGGGATATAACATCGAAACTGGCCATTAAGGCTTTATGATTAAGTTGATTTAGATTAGACTTGAAATTAAAAGAGTCTTTGATGAATGAGCTGGCTGATGTTACATATTTAGAGAATGCCCATGCTATGTATTTACCAAGATTGTAATTAAACGATTCATATGTGGACATTATTGGTCGTAATGGACAATCTGGTTTATGAGGTTTGGGGATGCCGTATATTTGCGGTGTGCGTGAGTCGGTTTTACGTAGGTAGGAATAAAGTGTTTGTGAAATTGTGTTGGCTTTTTTCATTTGTAGTAGTAATTTGTTCAGTTGCGTCTCGTGTGTCTTTGTTGGATTTGTGTGTATTGGTTTAAATTTGTTCGTGTCTGATAAGATGTTATTCATTTTTTTGGATGTATTCATTCATGTTCATTATGACTATAGCGTTACCTTTATCTGCTTTTAGAATTTTTATGTTTTTGTCTTGTTTTAGGTTTTTAATGGAATTAATGTCTCTTTTTGTAAGGTTGTTTTTTAGTTTTCTGTTTTATGAAATTATGTTGATGGTTTTGTGAGAAAATTCTTTGAAAAAATCGTTTAAGATGTTGTTTTTAGGTGTTTCTGGAAAATATAAATTTGTAATTTTACCTGGGAAGTTTGGCTGTTGGATGTCAATAAAATTATCTAAGTTGTCATCTTTCTGTTGGTTGTGTTTGGTTGTTTCCTTGTTTTTCTTCTCTGTAGAAAGTATCACAAGTCTCCTAGCTAGGTCTTCTAAACAAGTTTTGATTTCTATGGTTGGAATGTACCTAGGTGCTATTGCGAAGTTGAGTCCTTTGTTAAGTAGATGTATCTCGTCTGTGTTTAATTGTCGGTCGGATCTGTTAATTATGAGGTTAGTCAACGGTTTGTCGTTTTGGTGTCTTTTCTGTTGTTTGCATCTTAGTTTTTCTAGTTTTTTGTTGTGGCAGATCTTTTTGTCTCTGTCGTTCTTAGTATTGACCAAATCAATAGCTAATTAATACCTATATTAATATAATAAAATAAATAAAATTATATATTCAAACATCTAATACCGCCCTCTACATTTCGACACACAGTTACACAACCCCTTTCAAACATGTGGTCAGCTTCCGGTCAGTTACCTCTTTCTTTGTGAACCTGACGATGACCGAAGAAGGTCGAAACGTTGTTCGCTCTTCTATGTAAAATATTTTCTCAACCCAAACGAGCCGTTTTTGCATATAAATTACTATTACTATTACAAAGAATTCCGCTAAAAAACTTATGTAATTTAAAGAGAAAATGAGAGACTTTAATTATTTTTTTACAACTGAATGTTGTAATTGATAAAACTATAAAAAATGTTTTCTTGTTTTATTCTATTTTTCTAAGCAAAGCTACTCGAGGACCTTCCACGCTAGCCATTCCTATATAAAAAAAAAACAGCTATTCAACGCGATCTATCGCCAAAGTTTGTGCTACAGTTTTAGTGACGAAAAATGTGATTTACCCTCATATTATAAAGCTCGGAATAAAAGAGATATCATACACAGAAACGGGATTCAAACCAGCGATCAGTAGAGAGAGAGTTAACCAGCGACTCGCAGAGAGAGAGTTAACCAGTGACCCGCAGAGAGAGAGTTAACCAGCGACCCGCAGAGAGAGAGTTAACCAGTGACCCGCAGAGAGAGAGTTAACTAGCGACCCGCAGAGAGAGAGTTAACCAGCGATCCGCAGAGAGAAAGTTAACCAGCGATCCGCAGAGAGAAAGTTAGCCAGAGACCCGCAGAGAGAGAGAGTGAACCGTTTTAACCACTAAGATTGTCAGGCTGGAATTCAATATGAATCATACACAATCTTGACAAAAATGTTTGTATATTTTGTAACTCGTCTGTGAACTAACAAATTAGAATCAGGTTTCGATACCCATGGTGGGCAGAGCACAGATAGCCCATTGTGTAGCTTTGTGTTTAATTAGAAACAAACATATTTTCTAACAAATAAGATCATTATTTTAAAGATGCACGAGGTGACATAACACTGTGAAATGTAATGTGTATAATGAAACTGGTTTCGTGAATAATTTATTAGAACAGAAAACAATTTTATCGGACACCCGTAGAAAAACGTGTAATTCAGAATTTCATCTATCACGAGAACACATATACAGAGACAAACATAATATCACATTATTATAAAAAAGGGTCTGTAATTTATATTGCTTCATATTAAGTATTCAGTACTTGATTGGTCCTCTTCGTACTTTATTGCCTCCCGGTAGTACAGTGGTATGTCTCCGGATTTACAACGCTAAAATCAGGGGTTCGATTCCCCTCGGTGGGCTGAGCAGATAGCCCTATGTGGCTTTGCTATAAGAAACAAACATCGTACTTTATTAACCTTCACATGATGACGTGGCATGTTGTCGATAAGGTTATTGATGTAATTCATTGTGACTTTATCCCAACTTGTCATTGGGAAAACGCTACAACTCAGCTACAGTAGCTGGTTTAGGGTTGTGGTTAGTAATTTTCCGGCTCATTTCTATAGGATTAATATATGGACACTTTGCTGGTCATGCAATCTTGTAACGTTCTTCTGGTCGAGATAATCCTGTGTAATGTGTGTACTGTACGCAGTGATATTGTCATCCTGGAAAACAAAGTTATTGCCAAATCTTGCCCTAGCATATGGCAGAAATATCGTCTCTCTGTAGTGCCTTTAGAAGGACCATTGACGTTTCCCTAAAGGATATGAAGAGCATGATAAATAGCTGCCCAAACATATACTGCACCACATCCTGTGGAAGAGTTTTCTCTCCTCTCTTCTCCAGGCAAACGAAGAAAACGAATTATACCATCAAATTCTACAAACTGGAAACATGACTAATGTGTAAAGATGACATGTCTTCATTGTCCTAACTCTCATGGTGGTGACAGCGATAAATTCTGGTTAATACTGGTGTGCAAATAGCTTTTCTTAGAAAATAACTCTGTTTGGTCAGTTTCCTATTCACTGTTCTTCTGGATACTCTGAAATAAATATGTTCATGCCATTCCTGTTGTAAAGTGTTGCAAGACTTCTTTCAACATTGACATGCTAACCTGATCAAAACAATGTCATCTCGGGCAGTAGTTTTCCTGCAACAATGTTTCCTGTAGTCTGATGACGTTTCAGGATTCTAGATACAGTACCCTACTGTTCTAACAATGTCTGTTTGCTTCATACCATTTATGGACAGTTAACAATTTGACGTCTTATAACTTCTGGCACGTGACAAGGCATGACTCTACACCATGTACAGAGAAAATGTCTGAACAAAGCGTTGATCTGTTTCGAAGAAGATTGAACCAAAACACACCCTTTTATACAAAATAGGTGTGTAAGTGTGTTTTGACAAACAAATGTTCAAACCAACAACACACAAATCAGAATAACAACTCGTACAGTGTTTTAATCACACACTGCCCTCTGGTTTACTATTTAGACATTTACTCAATACCTACTCCATGTATATAAACAATAACATCAATGTATAACAGTATGTAAAATGTATAACAGAATGTAAACACTTTGACCAATAGCAGTATAAAAACTAGTCGATATTTAGGATATTATGCAAATAATAAGTTACAGGAATATGGCGCTTAGACTATTTCTCACGTGACAACTCGTGGAATTTATTCTTTAAGAATTCGCGTAGATGTGTAGCGTCTTGTTAAGATCCGTGATTCTCCTGAGTAAACCTCAAGTGCGAGCTATAAAATCTAATGTACATAACCTCCAATTTACCTGAAGTTTATTTACTTTTGTTACATAGCTGAGGGTTTATTGATTCACACGATATAGGAATACAAAATACACACCTGTCTCTCTATGTAATAAGCACCCACTTTAAAAATTTAATTAAAATAATTTAAGAAAACTAGAAATTAGAAAATTTTCTGACGTGTTAAGGTTTAAAGGTTTTATCGCGCACCAAAGACACAACTCCATTTTAAGGCTTCATGGAAACTTCAACGCCCGCAGGGTTTCGTACATAACTGTTATAATGTGCCACGCTGTCTAATTATGTAAACTAACATTATTTCATAACGGACTAGTTTATTCCGAAAACACTTCATCAAATTAAGTGAGCTTATTTCGGCCACGCTCGTGCATTCCATTCACGTGAAATTATAGAACTTTGGATAAAGGATGACACTTTAATGGAAGACCGATTGTACTTTCGCGCGGGTAGAGGCTGATTAACATTGTGTAATTATCACCTATGTAGCCGACCCTATGTAACTCTTATCAACTCGTGGTAGCTTCCGCAAAAATAATTAGGATCTTTATTAATCACGAGATGTTTTCCAAGAAGTTCCGAATGTGAAGATGGGATATGTTCGTGCGTCAGGTGTACATTGTAAATCTATCAAAGTGAAATGCAAATGAGGGAAGGATTGTGTGTGGTTTTCGCTTTCGTTAATAATGAAAATATTTAAATAACGTAAATGAATCCACTCAGTTGGTGCTAATTTCCACTTTAAACGTATAACCACCAGATGGCACTACCACAAAGCAGAGGAATTTGAACTGTAGCAGGAAACTAGAATTTACCCGCATGTAGCACTCGCGAGAACCAGTCTTTATTTAAGTTATTTTTCTTCACTCATTTCAACAAATATCTGTTGTTGTTTTTAATCCATCGTTTCGTGATTAGATTGGGTTTAAAGAATACGAAACGTCATGACCAACGTGTGCACAATGTATTTACATCACAAAAGTAACTAATTATGCATTGTTAAAATACCATAGTATCACCTTTATAGCGAATGTTAGGCTTAACATAAATTTTAGAGACAAATCCTTGCAAATGCGATAATAAATAATAACGTAATATTGATCATTTGCCATGATATATTTTGAACAAACTTTTAGTTGTTTCTTTTGTCTTTGTGTTTGAATTTCGCGCGAAGCTACTCAAGAATTATCTGCGCTAGTCTAGTAAAACTAGAGGGAAGGCAGCTAGTCATCACCACTCACCGCCAACTCTTGGGCTACTCTTTTACCAACGAATAGTGGGATTGACCGTCACATATAACGCCTTCACAGCTGAAAGGGCGAGCGAGTTTGGTGTGACGGGGATTCGAACTCACGATCCTCAGATTACGAGTCGAGTGCCTTAACCACCTGGCCATGCCGGGCCAGCAAAACATGTACTCTCAGGTTTCCAGTCCAGCAAAGTAACTGTACGTCTATCAAAGTGAAATGCAAATGAGGGAAGGATTGTGTGTGGTTTTCGCTTTCGTTAATAATGAAAATATTTAAATAACGTAAATGAATCCACTCAGTTGGTGCTAATTTCCACTTTAAACGTATAACCACCAGATGGCACTACCACAAAGCAGAGGAATTTGAACTGTAGCAGGAAACTAGAATTTACCCGCATGTAGCACTCGCGAGAACCAGTCTTTATTTAAGTTATTTTTCTTCACTCATTTCAACAAATATCTTTTGTTGTTTTTAATCCATCGTTTCGTGATTAGATTGGGTTTAAAGAATACGAAACGTCATGACCAACGTGTGCACAATGTATTTACATCACAAAAGTAACTAATTATGCATTGTTAAAATACCATAGTATCACCTTTATAGCGAATGTTAGGCTTAACATAAATTTTAGAGACAAATCCTTGCAAATGCGATAATAAATAATAACGTAATATTGATCATTTGCCATGATATATTTTGAACAAACTTTTAGTTGTTTCTTTTGTCTTTGTGTTTGAATTTCGCGCGAAGCTACTCAAGAATTATCTGCGCTAGTCTAGTAAAACTAGAGGGAAGGCAGCTAGTCATCACCACTCACCGCCAACTCTTGGGCTACTCTTTTACCAACGAATAGTGGGATTGACCGTCACATATAACGCCTTCACAGCTGAAAGGGCGAGCGAGTTTGGTGTGACGGGGATTCGAACTCACGATCCTCAGATTACGAGTCGAGTGCCTTAACCACCTGGCCATGCCGGGCCAGCAAAACATGTACTCTCAGGTTTCCAGTCCAGCAAAGTAACTGTACGTCCCCAACTCAAAATAATCTTATGTTTCTGTGTCTCTAAGCCATTTATGTAAGTATATTAACAACTTTAGTGGCCACAAAACGATATTATTTGTGCCATTGTTGTTTTTCGTTGTTTAACAAAAAAACTACACAACAGGCCACTTGCACTTTGTCCACCGCAGAAAAATGAACCCTGAATTTTAGCGTTGTAAGTCCGGATATTTATCTCTGACTTACCAGGATGAGGGACATTACTTACGAGCAAGAAGAGATGATAAAATGAAATTATTGTGGTGTTTTGAAGTGGTTTGTAGATTGAATAGGAGTTATTTATAATATGAAAAGTACTAATGTGTGCATTGTTCAAGAACTCGGCATGGCCAGGTGATTAGAGCATTCTACTTCTTATATGAAGGTCGCGGGTTCGAATCCCCGTCTCACCAAACACGCTCTCCCTTTCATCCGTGGGAGCTTTACAATGTGACGGTCCATCCCACTATTCGTTGTTAAAAAAGTAACCTTACAGTTAGTGATGGGTGGTGATGGCTGTCTTCCCTCTAGCCTTACACTGCTAAATTAGGACAGCTAGGGCAGATAGCCTTCGTGTAGTTTTGCGCAAAATTCAAAACTAAACAAACAAATGATTGTAAGAGATAGATTATCAACAAGATGCTACGTTTTTTTACTGGTGTAAATATTATTTACATTTGGTCTAATTTTTTTAGCGAAACTATACAAAGATGTGTGTATATAAACCAGGGGCATAAGCGGCGAATTTATGAGTCACTCAATTTTGACGCAATAGGGAATGTTTTTTTGAATATGAAATATACTTGTGTATAAAACTCAGGAAAAGTAGTTGTTTCAGTTTTGAATTCAATGGCCACAGTTAACGTAGCAAATAAGGTATACTTCACCCCAAAAAAAGTATGTATGTTCCGCCGCCTCCAATTAGGGTAAATACGCAAGAACATAGTATTATCTATTCCGATCGGACCAAATATCTGGCTTGGTACTAAACAAAGAAATCCGGTGCACAAACGTTTAAAAAAATCAAAATTTACAATATTTTAAAATCGTTACAAAACAATTTATAAGGCGACATCTGGATTTGTTATATGTTTTAGTTATTATTACCTTTTTATAAAAAGTATATTCTATTAAGCAAGTTTTTATTTTTAAAAAGGCCTAGAAATATTGTAATTTGATACTTAAAAATTATTTAGATCAGTCACAGCGTTAAAATTTACTAGGAAAAAATAGATTGGTTTGTTTGAAGTTGAGGACAAAGCTGCATAATGGGCTATCTATGCTCTGCCTATCACGTGTATCGAAACCGGTTACTAGCGTTCTAGGTTCGAAGACATACTTCTGTGCAGCTGTGGAAATTACAGACAGATAAATGGCCCGGCATGGCCAAGCGTGTTAAGGCGTGCGACTCATTATCTGGGGGTCGCGGGTTCGAATCTCGGTCGCACCAAATATGCTCGCCCTTTCAACCGTGGGGGCGTTATAAGGTGACAGTCAATCCCACTATTTGTTAGTAAAAGAGTAGCCCAAGAGTTGGCGGTGGGTGGTAATGACTAGCTGCCATCCCTTTTGTCTTACACTGCTAAATTAGGACGGCTAGCGCAGATAGCCCTCGTGTAGCTTTGCGCGAAATTCAAAACAAACAAACAGACATATAACATTTAATAATATCAAACTATAGTTGTCAGTATTAGTTGTCGATCGAGGCGTCACCTAAACATTTATTTATCTTTAAGCAATTAATAAAAAAACGGAGCATTTGTTGATGACACTGGTCAGTAAAGTCAGTCAGGTCATTTTACTGGAAATATATCTCTCGTACGACGCTGAAATTATACACTAGCGCTGTTATAGTTGTGTCATATATTTCCATACGAAAATATACTCACAGTCCTGTATGTGTTAGGCATCACAAACTACAAACAAATCTAGTTTTTGTTTCTCTAACATACTTCTTCCTGTTATGTTTAAAACTGTACAACAACCAACGGTATTTCAAATAATTCCTTAAAACTACAATGTACAAAGAAAAGGAAAAAATACTTTTATTCATTAAAGAAGGCGACTCAATGTGTACTTTTTCGTTCTTTGGTATTTGTACACTGTCAAGGAAATACGTCATAAATATACGAAATTACATGTATATGAAAAACGAAGAGATTTTTATTTATAGAAATAATTATTCTAAAGAAATGAGAAACCAACAGATGGCGAATTTGTTAATAAATTAATACAACAGAAAATCGAATAATTTTGATGCATTAGTATTTAGTATATTTACTTAACACAGAGGAATACCGGACTTACAACGTTAAAATCCGGGTTTCGATACCCGTGGTGAGTAGAGCACAGATAGCCCATTGTGTAGCTTTGTGCTTAATTCAAAACAACAAAAACAGAGCAATACACATGATTTCCATGTAGCCTTATCAATCTATGACTATGTAATACTGCTTCAAATGCTCTGTATTACTACCCGTAAGTCAACAGGCTTATTTCGATCACTTGTTACTTTTGCCTAAGCCTGAAATGCGTCAGAAATGTTCATATTTTTCACCGACCTATTCATCGTCAAGACATTCTTTTAAAAACATTTTCTGTATTTTTGGAATCATTGTCTTGAATACCTCAGAGCTAAATACGGCTACACACTGAGCTACTGGTGAGCTCTACAGAAAAGTCAGAACGAAATATTTTAACTACTAAAACTTGTTTTAACTTGAGTTTTTGTTTTTATTTTTCAGAAAAGTAAGTTGATGTTGCCTTAAAGCCGAAAAGAGTTTTTATTTCATTGTTTCTTTTAGCTTAAGTTTAATGCGTTATGATTTAAATAGTTTATTTAGCGTGAATATTCAATTTATTTTTAGAAGTGATAGTTTGCTATTTTTTACGACTTATATATTGTGCAGTTCAGTAGTAATGAATTGGTGATTGTTATACTACTGGGTAATGTTACCAGAATATTTTGAGTTTTTCTTGTTATCTTAATTACGTATTACTGAATCATTATATCTATTAATGTATTGGATGTTCTGGGCCTCTGTTGGGGTATAAATACTAGTAGGAAATTTTGTTAGATAGATCTAAACTTGCGATAGTCAGCTTTGCCATAAAGGGCAAATTGTGGCAATTTTTAAAGTGAAATTATCACAGATTGTATTGTAAGAACAGAGTAGAGAAGAATAATTTGTCTTTTCAATTTTGTTCTAAAGTAATTGAACCAGACTGTGTACACGTTGTCAAAAAAGAGACAGTTATTTAAATATCTGGATATAACCGTGAAACCAACATTGTAATGAACATTTGTATATAAGTTTAATTTGTTTTTATATATTTTAAAATAAGTAGACTGTGTGCCGTATGCTTATTAGTAAAATTTATCGTTGATAAGTCACACACACCTACTATAAAGAATCCGGCCGACAAAACTTGACATTCACAACTTATAAAAATATAGTTCTTAAGCAGTTCGATTTGTAGTTTATTTAGAAAGCTGCTTTTACGCGTATTAACTCGTTTATTATGATGTCATTCCTATCAGTGGTTGAATTTTAAAGCATTGAAATGAAACCTGAGCTTAAGGCGTGCGACTCGTAATCTGAGGGTCGCGAGTTCTCATCCACCGTCGCGCCAAACATGCTCGCCCTTTCAGCCGTGAGGGCGTTATAATGTTACGACCAATCCCACTATTCGTTGATAAAAAAAGTAGCCCAAGAGTTGGCGGTGGGTCGTAATGACTAGCTGCCTTCCCTCTAGTCTTACACTACTAAATTAGGGACGGCCAGCACAGATAACCCTCGAGTAGCTTTGTGCGAAATTAAAAAACAAACAAACAAACAAAACCTGAGCTACAATGACCCGGTGTTTAGGAAACTCAAAGACGTGTATTTTAAAATTCTGTCCCCGAAAATGGTCACTCTTTCAGTCATAATGCTACTGTCAATCTTACTATTCTTTGGTAACTAGTAGCCCAGGAGTTGGCACTGTAAGAATTAATAGGTGTTTCATATTTTGTCCAAAGATAAAAGGAAAACTGATAAAATTCCTTAAATGTTCATAATTATGCTTACAACGGTTGTTACTCCAAATGACATTTGAATGTTAGAGAACAACTGATTGGTTAATTTTTTTTTTAATTTCTCTCAAAGTTACATGAGGGCTATCTGCTCTAGCCATCCCTAATTTAGCAGCGTAAGACCAGAATTAAGGCAGCTACTCACCACCACCCACCGCCAACTCTTGGGCTACTCTTTTACCACAAAATAGTGGGATTGACCGTAAATTTATAATAACCCCACGGCTGAAGGGAAAAGCATGGTTGGTGTGACGAGGATTCGAACCCGCGACCCTGAGATTACGAATTGAGCGCCAAAATCACCTGGCTATGCTGAGCCAACAAATGAATGAATCTCTTGTTGATGGCCTAACGGTGAAATCAGAAATTGTACTTCTTTTATCATCTAGATGTAAATAGCTAAAAATTGGGTTTCAATACCCGTGGTAAACAGAATTTAAATGGCTAAAAATCGGGTTTCAATACCCGTGGTAAACATTGTGTAGCTTTACACTTAACGACAACCATTCTAGAGGCAAGATCATGAACTTTATATTATATAAATTACAAATTAATGTTTTTATCTGTTGACGGATATTAACAGATCTATGTGACTAAAACATTATCATAAGTCATCCATAAGAAATATCAGTGCTTCCAGAATAGAATACTGACAGCGAAGATAGCTTATTGATAAGCGCAGAAATGGGAATACTTAGATGGCCGTTAGGAGTGTTGCTGAAAGAGAAAAGAATGAATAAGAGATGTAAGAAAGTGGCGGGAGTTTGTGGAATAGGAAAAGACAAGAGAAGAGAGGCTAGAATGGTTTGGTCACGTGAAGAAGTAATGAGGAGATATTAGAGATTCCAATATCCGACAAGAGAAGACAGAGAAGGCTAGCAAAGCGTTAGAAGAAAAGGACTGAAGAAACCATAAACAAGAAAAGAATTCAGAAGACCTGACAAAGAACAGATGTGATAGGTGGTCAACAGTAGGTATGAAAACTCATACCAAAAATGTTCACTTCAGAATTAACTCCACGCAGAAAATGAGATTCTTAATTTATAAGAAAGCAAATTATTATTTTTTAGTTTAGTAATAAAACCACGAGGGAGCGTCTTCAACAGCCCATGTAACAAAGTGTTTCGTATTGAAGGAAAAGCAACCGTTAAACGAATTTTAAAACAAAGCTTGAGGAAAACCTTATCTCTTTACCTCCAAGTTCATTCGATTATATATTTTAGTTATTTTTATGGGTTCTGCATTTTTAGGTTATTGTTATGTTCAAAATATTATCTGCTTTTGTTTTCCATAAAACAACCGTATAAAAGTTACATAGGTAACATAATGTCCGTATGTTAAGGCATCCTGTAGTGTTAAATAAGTTGTTGGAATTTCAAAAAAACAACAAAAAACTCTAGCGCCACCTATAGAGCCAGTGAACACATAAAAACATATTCAAATTACTTCCAAGATCTAAGCTGTTATACTAGATTTGTTGATTTCGATTATAAATAATTGCTTGTTGCTTTAGAAAACTTTAATTAACCATACTAATTTAAATTATGAACATAGCTTTAATTAAAATTTCGCTTCTTACAATAGAATAAGACACTTAACTATTTACAGAGTTGGGCATCGTTTCATCTTGCAGCGATACGGTTAATTACGTTTCAAATTAAAATTTTATTTATAATGATATACCTAATTCTCTATTGCACCACATTTTTAAAACCGTCATTTCATCTTCACCAGAAGAAATTATTTCATTGTGAAAAGTTCACTTTATTAGGCGTACGTTTAAAGAAAGTCAAAACTATAGTTCTAATGAATATTTCTCTTATCATAACGTTACCTAATGGGAATTTTTCAACCTTATCATATAAGAAGCTTATCTCTATGATTTGCATATTAATTGCTAGTAACAACGAAATCTGCATATTAATAATGATAAAAAAAACCCTAATAAGAAATGTTCATGTGTTTCCAAGTCATATCTGACGATAAACAAAATTCGGCATGTGTGCGTGTGTTTTGGACTTAAGCACAAAGCTACACAATGAGCTATTTATGTTCTGCTCACCACGGGTATCGAAATCCCGTTTCTAGTGCTGTAAGTCCACAAATATATCGCTGTGCCACTAGGGGCAAAATTCGTTATATTTTGATCTTTATTTGAAAACCAGTAACAGTTGAGAATTTGAGACACGACGATTTACGTCAAGGAATTTCTCACCATTTTTCACCATAGAAGAAATGTGTTTATTTGATACTAAACTTTCTTTTTGATCAAGTATGAATTTTTATAACACAAGTTAGCTGTTAGCTTTCAAAGTTTATTTATACAACTACAAGAAAAACAATAAAAATAACATAGATTTGCGTAATGCGAAATAATTTTTTGAGAAACAGAAAACCACGGAGTCGTACGCACATTCTGAAGCCTAAAATGTCGCCAAAAAATATAAAACAAATTAAATCCATTGTATTTTCTGCATTGTTTTAAGAGCCCCCCGCTAGAACAGCGGTAAGTCTACGGATTTATAACGCTAAAATCAGCGGTTCGATTCCCCTCGGTGGGCTAAGCATATCTAATTCCGATGTGGACTCTCTACTTTAAGTAGAAAGTTCTTAGAATTTCTATAAGTTAATTGTGAACTGTTTCTAAATACTAGACAAGGTGTGAACGAAAAATAATTCGTTAATAATCGACAGTGTGCTCTTTATTTTGTATATATATATACTTTATTTTATATATATACTTTTGAATATATATATATATAGCTTTCTCGCAAAGCTACTCAAGAGCTATCTGCGCTAGTCGTCCCTAATTTAGTAGTGTAAGACTAGAGGGAAGGCAGTTAATCATCATCACCCACCGCTGTTGGGATACTCTTTTACCAACGAATAGTGGGATTGACTGTCATATTATAACGCCCCCACAACTGAAAGGACGAGTATGTTTTGTGCGACGGTGATTCGAATCCGCGACCCTAAGATTACGAGTCAAACGCCTTAACCCACCTGGCCATGCCGCGACTTGTTGTAAGTAAATGTCTGTTATGGATTTTCAGTAGATATATTCGTTTTGGTTTATATAATTGAAAGAAATGATAAAGAGATATTAATGAAAATTATTTGATAAATGTAGACTAATTTAATTTTTAATACAATGTAATATATTTAATTTTACGAAGATTCTATTTCATGTTTACACGTTTTGATAAAATATATATTTAATTTAAGTTATTTATGTTCAGTTGAAAAACGAATAACATTTGATATATTTTATTTTTATTTTTACAAATTACACGTCCTGAAGAGAGATGTTTGAAGTAACGAAACCGATCGAAGAATTTCGTGATGAAGAGAGTTAGTATTGTAATGTTTTCCTATATACATAAACTATAATGTGATTCATTCTGGACACAAGGAACAGCCGGGCATGACCAGGTGGATAAGGCACTTAACTCGTAATCCGTGGATCGCAAGTTCGAATCCTCCATCATACCAAACATGCTCACCCTCTCAGCCGTGGGGGCGTTATAAGATCAATCCCTCTATTCGTGGGTAAAAGAGTAGCGGTGGGTAGTGATGACTAGCTGCCTTCTCTTTATTCTTACACTGGTAATTTAGGGATGGGTAGCACAGAAAGCCCTCGAGTACCTTTGTGCGAAATTAAAACAAACAAATAAAAGCCCCCAGTTTTGGTTTTATTTGTAGAAATTGCTCATTCAAACCTTTTTGTTAGTCACATTTTATTACACGCCTGAGGTGTTTTTTATCTCATGTATATTGCTCAGAAGAGATATTTGTTCCTTGCTGGAAATGAGTGAATATGGGCTAAAAATACAACTTTAAAAGTTCTGTTCAATGCCCAGTTTTATCTTAAGATTAAAGGAAGATAGATTTCCGTTTTTGGGTAGCCTCATTCTGAGTCGTCAATGTTGTATACAATGCTATCAATGAGCCTCGTTTATTGTTTTCGTTATGATTTATATTCAAAAGAAAATTAAATTTGTTTTTAAATAAACGCATAAAATACGATGTTACCATATCAATATGAAACACGTGCACGGTACGTCGAAATTGTCATTATCACAGTTGATATAGTTTCAGGGAAATGTTCGAACTGTGGTTGTAATTAACCATAAACAAACTACATGCACGTGTATTTACAACAAACTAAGAAAATATACTTCAATCGCCTTTTCAGATATAAAAATATTCACTAATTTCACCTTTAATCATGGACCAATCTATAGAAACGGTTTTTATCGTATTATTGCATGCCCGGTTATTCGCAGACGAACTGCCTGTTTTTACATGTAAACTCGCACTTATAATAAACACGTGTGAAACGAGCATTTCTTAGAGTGAATTAAACCAACACATTTTAAAAAGAGCTTCTGTGGGGCAGCGCGGTCGATCAGCTTGTTCCTTCTTATTAAAATTCTAAATGACACATGGAAAAAAATTGAAAATTCCAGCTATTACAAACCTAATATGGATGTGAGAAAGAAAACCATCTGAACGGCTTGGCAGTAATAAAGAGGGTTCTCCCTCAGTACGTTTAGGAAAATCTTTGATTTTGAATTATTTAAATTCAAAAGGAAACAATAAGTAGGGGTGGGATGGCCAAGATTATGCTCCCAAACTCTGTGCAATGGAGAACATGTGCAACTCGTCTTGTTCCCTTGATTAATACAAACAGATATAAAATAAATATAGTCTGATTAAACAAAGTTTAGATTCTTAAGCGTTAAAAACTTTAGTGTGAAATTAACAGCTGAAGCTATAGTGTTATCTCCTTTGACGACTGCTGGGACTCCTTATTTTTGGCTCGGCATGGTCACGTGTTCAGAACGATTGACTTGTAATCTGAGGGTCGCGGGTTCCATTTGTTTGTTTTTGAATTTTGCACAAAGCTACACGAGGGATATCTGCGAGAGCCGTACCTAAGTTAACAGTGTAAAATAAAACTAGAGGGAAGACAGCTAGTCATCACTAACGGCTTCCAACTCTTGTGGGCTACCCTTTTACCAACGAATGGTGGGATTAACCGTAACATTATAACGCTCGCACGGTTGAAATGTCGAGCATTTTTGGTGTGACGGTTGCGGATTCAAATCCTCGTCGCACCAAACACGTTCGCTCTTTCAGCCGAGAGGGCGTTAGTGTTACGGTCGATCCTACTATTTCTTGGTAAAAAGTAGTCCAAGAGTTGGTGGTGCTGTCTTCCCTCTAGTTTTAGACTTTTAAATTAACACTCGAGTAACTTTGTGCGAAATTAAACAAACAAACTTTCGCATTTTCCACAAACAATTAGCCTTATTTACACTGAGCAGAAACGAGACAAACACACACTAAAATTTTCCCAGTGACGAAATATTTACGTCACTGGCGGTGGTTGTTTGTTTCAGAGCACAGCCACATCGAGCTGTCTGTTGTTTTCACCTCTCGGAATCGAACCTCGGATTTTAGCGTTGTAAGTCCGTAAATGTACCGCTTCCTCAACGAGAGACTGCTGATTATGTTATAAAACCACATTACTAATTTCATGGCTCAAAATCCATAAAAAGTATAACGTAGGGGCTATCTATGCTGTTCCCGCTATAGGTTTCGAAACCCGGTTTTCACCGTTGTAATCCTTCAAACGGAAAGTTTGCGATACAAATAATGATGTTTTTGGTAGCTTGATTAAGTTTAACTAACCGTCACAGATGTAAACTAAGTGTTCGTATCACCTATTCCTATTCGTTCGAAGGATACATGACTAAAATATTGATGTGCGAATTTTCAAGAAACTGCTTTCTCAAACATCCAAGAATTTCCTTTCTAAATAAATTTAAGTGATTCACAATAATGTCGATCATATTTGTCCGAAATTAATGATATAATTCATGTAGTAGAAGATCCTTATTAATGATATAATTCATGTAGTGGAAGATCCTTATTAATGATATAATTCATGTAGTAGAAGATCCTTATTAATGATATAATTCATGTAGTAGAAGATCCTCATTAATGATATAATTTATGTAGTAGAAGATCCTTATTAATGATATAATTCATGTAGTAGAAGATCCTTATTAATGATATAATTCATGTTGTACAAGATCCTTATTAATGATATAATTCATGTAGTAGAAGATTTTTATTAATGATATAATTCATGTAGTAGAAGATCCTCATTAATGATATAATTCATTTTCATGTAGTAGAAGATCCTCATTAATGATATAATTCATGTTGTAGAAGATCCTCATTAATGATATAATTCATGTAGTAGAAGATCCTCATTAATGATATAATTCATGTTGTAGAAGATCCTTATTAATGATATAATTCATGTAGTAGAAGATCCTCATTAATGATATAATTCATGTTGTAGAAGATCCTCATTAATGATATAATTCATGTTGTAGAAGATCCTCATTAATGATATAATTCATGTTGTAGAAGATCCTCATTAATGATATAATTCATGTAGTAGAAGATCCTCATTAATGATATAATTCATGTAGTAGAAGATCCTCATTAATGATATAATTCATGTAGTAGAAGATCCTCATTAATGATATAATTCATGTAGTAGAAGATCCTTATTAATGATATAATTCATGTAGTAGAAGATCCTTATTAATGATATAATTCATGTAGTAGAAGATCCTTATTAATGATATAATTCATGTTGTAGAAGATCCTTATTAATGATATAATTCATGTAGTAGAAGATCCTTATTAATGATATAATTCATGTTGTAAAAGATCCTTATTAATGATATAATTCATGTTGTAGAAGATCCTTATTAATGATATAATTCATGTAGTAGAAGATCCTTATTAATGATATAATTCATGTAGTGGAAGATCCTTATTAATGATATAATTTATGCAGTAGAAGATCCTTGTTAATGATATAATTCATGTAGTGGAAGATCCTTATTAATGATATAATTCATGTAGTAGAAGATCCTCATTAATGATATAATTCATGTTGTACAAGATCCTTATTAATGATATAATTCATGTAGTAGAAGATCCTTATTAATGATATAATTCATGTTGTAGAAGATCCTTATTAATGATATAATTCATGTAGTAGAAGATCCTTATTAATTATATAATTCATGTAGTAGAAGATCCTTATTAATGATATAATTCATGTAGTAGAAGATCCTTATTAATGATATAATTCATGTAGTAGAAGATCCTTATTAATGATATAATTCATGTAGTGGAAGATCCTTATTAATGATATAATTCATGTAGTAGAAGATCCTTATTAATGATATAATTCATGTAGTGGAAGATCCTTATTAATGATATAATTCATGTAGTAGAAGATCCTTATTAATGATATAATTCATGTAGTAGAAGATCCTAACGGAAGAGAAAATATCTGGGATGAATGTGGTTTTATGAGGATTTCCAGAAGAAAGATTTCATATATAAAATATATTTATACCACGTGTTTTGTAAAGTAATTAACATCTTACTTGAGATGCTGTACGTTAATCTTATCACAAAGCTAGTGTAAATAGTGTATTAACCTTAGTACTGAGTTGGTGTAGGTTGGTCTGTTAACCCAATCACAGACCAAGCATAAATTAATGTATTAATCTCAGCACCGACTTAATGTAGGTTGGTCTGTTAACCCAATCACAGACCAAGCATAAATTAATGTATTAATCTCAAAAGTTAATTCGTGTTGATAGATCTATTAACCTCATCACATAACCAGAGTACATTAAGGTATTAACCTCAGCACCGATCTGGCATAGTTGATCTAGTAACCTCATTACAAAGCTAGTGTAAATTTAAGTGTTAATCTCACCGCTGAGTCATAATAGGTTGATCTATTAACCTCATAATCAAAATTAGGTAAATTAAATCATTATCCTCAGAGCTGAGCTGGTGTAAGTTGAACTATTAACCTCAGCATCGGACTATTATAAATTAATGTGTTAACCTCAACGTAAAGGTAGAGTGGGTTAATATATGATAATGGGTTCATGTTTTAACCTCATCGTCGAAATACTGGTTAAAGCATTATCTTTATCATCAAACTACGGTTAAAATATTATAACATGATGGTCCAGCTTTACAGGTTAATACTTTAACTTCATTGATACACGCCGAGCTTGTTTAGACTAATTAATTAACCTCGTTTTTGAGACAGAATAAGTTACAGTATTATGTATAAACCGGATACATAGTAAAATCTGAAAGCTATTGTCACAACGTTTTCAATATTAGACAAATAAATACTTCTGCTTTTGTTGTTATTGTCACAAAGTTTGCAGTATTAGATAAATAAATATTTCTGTTTTTGTTGTTATTGTCACAAAGTTTGCAGTATTTGATAAATAAATACTTCTGTTTTTGTTGTTATTGTCACAAAGTTTGCAGTATTAGATAAATATATACTTTCGTTTTCTGTTTCCTTATTAAAAAATATACAATGTCAAGTTCATCATACGATAAACAAACTTTGAAACAAAACACCAGAAAAGTTTAGTTACACTTCCACTAAAAACAAAACACCAGAATAATTTAGTTACACTTCCACTAAAAACAAAACACCAGAATAATTTAGTTACACTTCCACCAAAAACAAAACACCAGAATAATTTAGTTACACTTCCACTAAAAACAAAACACCAGAATAATTTAGTTACACTTCCACTAAAAACAAAACACCAGAATAATTTAGTTACACTTCCACTAAAAACAAAACACCAGAATAATTTAGTTACACTTCCACCAAAAACAAAGTTTAGCAGAAAAATCCCGAACTACGTTTTGTTCTTAAACACAAGAACCGTGAAATGGGCGTAGTGATTCTAAAATAAACCCAAAATAATTGTCTCCGTGTGAGACAGCGGTACGTTTACGGACCTACAACGTTAAAATACGGGGTTAGATTCCTTGTGGCGAACGCAGCAAGTAACCTAATGTGGTTTCATTCTAAAAGAAATAAACGAATCAAAATAACAACATTAGATTAACGTATCGTTTTACATTAATCTGATGTAAGTTATAAAAAATTACAACAGAAAAGCTTTTTTATCTAATGTTTGTAGAGGTCAGGTTGATTCTTCATACTTTTCCTTTTGCCAAAAATATCCTGAAATATATTATGCTAAGAGAGGACCTACTTTCCATACTGTTGAAATACTTGAACTATAAGGACCGAGATACAGATGTAAGATTTTGTAAAACTTATAAAACACTTTATTTCTTACCCGACTTCTCTTTTTTACTTCATATAACGTCTCTGTTCGCCCCCAGGTGTCTCAAAATGTATTTTGGTATGGCATCGATACAAAATGAATCTAAATTGTCAGTTGTGGTGGAATTATACAGTATTCGGTATGAGAAACTATGTTGTAATGAAACTAAGGTGTCTGGTGTGGTGGAATTATACAGTATTCGGTATGAGAAACTATGTTGTAATGAAACTAAGGTGTCTGGTGTGGTGGAATTATACAGTATTCAATGTGAGAAAGTATGTTGTAATAAAACTAAGGTGTCTGGTGTGGTGGAATTATACAGTATTCAATGTGAGAAAGTATGTTGTAATAAAACTAAGGTGTCTGGTGTGGTGGAATTATACAGTATTCAATGTGAGAAAGTATGTTGTAATAAAACTAAGGTGTCTGGTGTGGTGGAATTATACAGTATTCAATGTGAGAAAGTATGTTGTAATAAAACTAAGGTGTCTGGTGTGGTGGAATTATACAGTATTCAATGTGAGAAACTGTGTTGTAATAAAACTAAGGTGTCTGGTGTGGTGGAATTATACAGTATTCAATGTGAGAAAGTATGTTGTAATAAAACTAAGGTGTCTGGTGTGGTGGAATTATACAGTATTCAATGTGAGAAAGTATGTTGTAATAAAACTAAGGTGTCTGGTGTGGTGGAATTATACAGTATTCAATGTAAGAAAGTACGTTGTAATAAAACTAACGTGTCTGGTGTGGTGGAATTATACAGTATTCAATATGAGAAACTGTGTTGTAATAAAACTAAGGTGTCTGGTGTGGTGGAATTATAAAGTATTCAATATGAGAAATTGTGTTGTAATAAAACTAAGGTGTCTGGTGTGGTAGAATTATAAAGTATTCAATGTGAGAAAGTATGTTGAAATAAAACTAAGGTGTCTGGTGTGGTGGAATTATACAGTATTCAATGTAAGAAAGTATGTTGTAATAAAACTAAGGTGTCTGGTGTGGTGGAATTATACAGTATTCAATGTGAGAAAGTATGTTGAAATAAAACTAAGGTGTCTGGTGTGGTGGAATTATACAGTATTCAATGTGAGAAAGTATGTTGAAATAAAACTAAAGTGTCTGGTGTGGTGGAATTATACAGTATTCGGTATGAGAAACTATGTTGTAATGAAACTAATGTGTCTGGTGTGGTGGAATTATACAGTATTCAATGTAAGAAAGTATGTTGTAATAAAACTAACGTGTCTGGTGTGGTGGAATTATACAGTATTCAATATGAGAAACTGTGTTGTAATAAAACTAAGGTGTCTGGTGTGGTAGAATTATAAAGTATTCAATGTGAGAAAGTATGTTGAAATAAAACTAAGGTGTCTGGTGTGGTGGAATTATACAGTATTCAATGTAAAAAAGTATGTTGTAATAAAACTAAGGTGTCTGGTGTGGTGGAATTATACAGTATTCAATGTGAGAAAGTATGTTGTAATAAAACTAAGGTGTCTGGTGTGGTGGAATTATACAGTATTCAATGTGAGAAAGTATGTTGAAATAAAACTAAGGTGTCTGGTGTGGTGGAATTATACAGTATTCAATATGAGAAACTGTGTTGTAATAAAACTAAGGTGTCTGGTGTGGTGGAATTATAAAGTATTCGGTATGAGAAACTGTGTTGTAATAAAACTAAGGCTTTCATGAGTACTCAGTGTGAGCTGTGTTATAGAGTGAAGGTATATTTCACACCGGTGCTTTATGGGTTCAAAACAACAACAACCAAGACTACAGTAAATATGCTTATCTCCTCCTTACCTGTTAGGGTGAGAAAAGGAGTTCGACTTAACAAGTAGCCCAGACTTGCAGACTGGCTGACGGTAGGGCTACCGCAGTAGTCTGTACCGGGAGAAATAGACGTGCTATCCTGCCTGTCATCTTGCAGTCCAAGACAGTTGGAGAAGCACCCGACGTGGAGCTGTGGGTGGAGAGGTGCCTGTGTCAGTCCGGAGTGGAAGAGAGTGCTCAGAGTGACGGGGATAGGCTGAAAGCATCTGGGGAGGACTGGATGGGGCCTGGGGAGGACTGAATGGGGCCTGGAGTTAAACGGAGGGGAAGGGGGTTCGGGGGAAGAGGTTACTTCTGAATGGTCTTCCCTACCGCTGTCTGTGGGTAAAAACCGTTTCTTCTCAGACCCCAAGATAGTGTCTATGGAAAAGTTCGTAACGGGTAAACTGGAACATGGTGATGACGATTCCAAAGGAGTGACGTCATTTTTCTTTCTAGACTCCATTGGTGCTCTAAAAGAAGGAACAAAAAACAAATCTAAACCTGGACAGTTGTGCTTATAGATTTGAATACTGATCTGCCATCTAAAACATTCTACAAGTCTTAATGGAAGTAAGAATATACTTTATATTTATAACTTTAGCCTGAAACATTAAACACTAGACTTACAAACACATACATATACATTAGACGTATAAACAAACAATAAACACTAGACTTACATACACATACAAATATACACTAGACTTACACACATACGGACACATACACAGGACGCACATAAGCAGATATAGACAAGACTTACAGTTGCATACCTATGTATATATTAGACTTACGTACATACATTAGATGTACTCAAATATACACACAAGGCGAACACAGAGATACATATGATTTAGATAGCACACAGTAGAAGGACGTATTATCTTAATCTTTAGATAGTACACAGTACAAGGACGTATTATCTTAATCTTTAGATAGCACACAGTAGAAGGACGTATTATCTTAATCTTTAGATAGCACACAGTAGAAGGACGTGTTATTTTAATCTTTAGATAGCACACAGTAGAAGGACGTATTATCTTAATCTTTAGATAGCACACAGTAGAAAGACGTGTTATTTTAATATTTAGATAGCACACAGTAAAAGGACGTATTATCTTAATCTTTAGATAGCACACAGTAGAAGGACGTATCTTAATCATTAGATAGCACACAGTAGAAGGACGTATTATCTTAATCTTTAGATAGCACACAGTACAAGGACGTATTATCTTAATCTTTAGATAGCACACAGTAGAAGGACGTATTATCTTAATCTTTAGATAGCACACAGTAGAAGGACGTATCTTAATCTTTAGATAACACACAGTAGAAGGACGTATTATCTTAATCTTTAGATAGCACACAGTACAAGGACGTATTATCTTAATCTTTAGATAGCACACAGTAGAAGGACGTATTACTTTAATCTTTAGATAGCACACAGTAGAAGGCCGTATCTTAATCTTTAGATAGCACACAGTAGAAGGACGTGTTATCTTATTCTTTAGATAGCACACAGTAGAAGGACGTATTATTTTAATCTTTAGATAGCACACAGTAGAAGGACGTATTATCTTAATTGCAACAGATAAAAACAATATCTGAATGACTTCCTTAACTGACGGTTCGGACAGTGTGTACGTGATCAAACAAGAATGAAAATTGTCACCAAGTGTCATACAAAGATAGCAAGCTACTAAAAGAGTGCCAATAAAGAAAGTGACAAAGATTTAGAAGTGTTTCATCCGTATGTAGGATGGATCCAGCGAAGTCAGGCCTCCTGAAATGTATCTCAGAAAGTGACAAAGATTTAGAAGTGTTTAATCCGTATATAGGATGCATCCAGCGAAGTCAGGCCTCCTGAAATGTATCTCAGAGAGTGACGAAGATTTAGAAGTGTGTAATCCGTATGTAGGATGGGTCCAGCGAAGTCAGGCCCCCAAAAACGTATCTCATTGCTACCTCAAGCCAGTGCCTTCCATTGGAACTATTTTAAACGTATTTTAAGTTTCGTTCCATTATACGTGTTCTCTGCACCAAATCCACAAGGTAAGAAAAGCCAGCACGTGCTGCTGGCGTAGTATTTCTGAAACGTTGTTACTCTAGACATCTTTACAGAAACGTTCTCAGTAAGGCTGTTGGCATCCATTTTTCACGTTTCCTTTAGTGTCTTAATGAATATGAAGAACTAACTCAATAGCTTTAGTGTTGTCATGTTTTAAAATACAGCTGTACTAAAGCTGTACATTTGTGACGTATTATGGATGATTTTCTTAATATTAACATGTATCCAGTAAAAATCAGTGTTTTTCCTTTTTTCTATCAATTTTTTAAACACCTTGTTATTGCGCAAAGCGTTTTCATTTTTTGTCAGTTTCAGACATGAATGACACAGTTTTTGACACACGTCTTTAACACCAGGTGTTCATAAAGTATTTGTTTTCGTTTAGTGATCCTCTACTAACGCGTTATTTTGGAAAGTGAATAAACCATAAAACATGGTGTTAACCGCAGTTCCGTATCCTAAATTACGTGTTCAGACCGTAATTTTAACAGTTGAAAGTTGTCTTCCAGTGATACAGCGGTAACATTACGGAGTAACAACGCTAAAATCCTGGGTTCGATTCCCCGTGGGGGGAGGGGTCACAAGTACATAGTCCAATGTGGCTTAGCTCGAAAGTAAACAGATAAACAAAAGTTGAAAGTCACGTAGGTGTAACTTGTACTGTATATCCGAACTAAAGATCTGGATTCAAGGTATGAAACATGCACGCATACGTACGCACTCATATAAAGGTAGTTCTGTATTTTCTGTGAATGCAAAACAGATATCAATCTGTCCGTTTGTCATTTAAGCCTGATTAGAAAAGTACATAACTCTAAAAATTTAATATTACGTAAGCGGCGGAAGATATTTTAGTTGTGTTTTTGGGGACACTGAAGACTGGGGGCACCTAATTCAAAACTGAAACTAACTTTCCATAACAGCTATACACAAGTCTCTGTTTTCCATTTAAAGAAGCACTTCACTTCCTCATCCAAATTTGAGGGCACGTGTGTCCTCCCATTTCCTATAATAATAATTCGGTAAATTTCTACCATACAATTAAAGAAACGTCGAAACACTAGATTACCGATAATCGATTGACTAACAGTTTATTAATACTGAATATTTGTTGGTATTTCTTGTAAACAGCTAGTTTTGTAATGAAAAACTAAAATAATGTTTACGTCATAATGATAACTGAACGAGAGGAAAGATTGACAGAAGATACTATGTGCCCCACCCACTACTCACGGAACCAACTAAGAAGTCGCAGCTGTCTTTGAAACCTCTTTTCCTGGTGTTCATCGTTTAGTCATGTGACTTCTTCCCACAGGTTGGACACCAACAGTGTTCATGGGCCGGTTGAGAACCAAGGGGGTAAAATAAGTCCAGAGAACATCATGGTAAGATAATATAAAAACACGGACAGATAGAACTAACCTAGTGCAAGACCAGTGGGTGTCGCGAAACATAAAAGTAATGACTCATGACGTAATTCAAGAGACTGTTGACGATGTCCTCAGTTCATTAAATCTTGAGTCAACAAACTTTTATAAAAGCGCATATAAAGAAAGTTACAAAGAAAAAACCCTTTATGCGTAGGACGCTCGACTCGTAATCTAACGGTCGCGGGTTCGAGCCTCCGTCACACCAAACATGCTCGCCCTTTCAGCCGTGGGAGCGTTATAATAGCACGGTCAATTCCACTATGCGTCGGTAAAAGATTAGCCCAAGAGTTGGCGGTGGATGATGAAAACTAACTGCCTTTTCCCTAGTCTTCACTGCCAAATTAGGAACAGCTAGTGCAGATAGCCCTCGTGTAGCTTTGCGCGAAATTCAAAAAACAAGCAATACCAAGAAAGATATATATGTAAAAACAAGCAATGCCAAGAAAGATATATATGTAAAAACAAGCAATGCCAGAAAGATATATATGTAAAAACAAGCAATACCAAGAAAGAAAAATATGTAAAAACAAGCAATGCCAAGAAAGATATATATGTAAAAACAAGCAATGCGAAGAAAGATATATATGCAAAGACAAGCAATGCCAAGAAAGATATATATGAAGAAACAAGCAATGCCAAGAAAGATATATATGTAAAAACAAGCAATACCAAGAAAGATATATATGTAGAAACAAGCAATGCCAAGAAAGATATATATGTAGAAACAAGCAATGCCAAGAAAGATATATATGTAGAAACAAGCAATGCCAAGAAAGATATATATGTAGAAACAAGCAATACCAAGAAAGATATATATGTAAAAACAAGCAATGCCAAGAAAGATATATATGTAGAAACAAGCAATACCAAGAAAGATATATATGTAAAAACAAGCAATACCAAGAAAGATATATATGTAGAAACAAACAATACCAAGAAAGATATATATGTAGTAACAACAATACAATACCAAGAAAGATATATATGTAAAAACAAGCAATGCCAAGAAAGATATATATGTAGAAACAAGCAATACCAAGAAAGATATATATGTAGAAACAAGCAATGCCAAGAAAGATATATATGTAAAAACAAGCAATGCCAAGAAAGATATATATGTAGAAACAAGCAATACCAAGAAAGATATATATGTAGAAACAAGCAATCCCAAGAAAGATATATATGTAAAAACAAGCAATGCCAAGAAAGATATATATGTAAAAACAACCAATACCAAGAAAGATATATATGTAAAAACAACCAATACCAAGAAAGATATATATGTAGAAACAAGCAATACCAAGAAAGATATATATGTAAAAACAAGCAATACCAAGAAAGATATATGTGTAAAAACAAGCAATACCAAGAAAGATATATATGTAAAAACAAGCAATGCGAAAAAAGATATATATGTACAAACAAGCAATACCAAGAAAGACATATATGTAAAAACAAGCAATGCCAAGAAAGATATATATGTAGAAACAAGCAATACCAAGAAAGATATATATGTAAAAACAAGCAATGCCAAGAAAGATATATATGTAAAAACAAGCAATGCCAAGAAAGATATATATGTAAAAACAAGCAATGCCAAGAAAGATATATATGTAGAAACAAGCAATACCAAGAAAGATATATATGTAAAAACAAGCAATACCAAGAAAGATATATATGTAGAAACAAGCAATATCAAGAAAGATATATATGTAAAAACAAGCAATGCCAAGAAAGATATATATGAAGAAACAAGCAATGCCAAGAAAGATGTATATGTAAAAACAACCAATACCAAGAAAGATATATATGTAAAAACAAGCAATACCAAGAAAGATATATATGTAGAAACAAGCAATACCAAGAAAGATATATATGTAAAAACAAGCAATACCAAGAAAGATATATGTGTAAAAACAAGCAATGCCAAGAAATATATATATGTAAAAACAAGCAATGCGAAAAAAGATATATATGTACAAACAAGCAATACCAAGAAAGACATATGTGTAAAAACAAGCAATGCCACGAAAGATATATATGTAGATACAAGCAATACCAAGAAAGATATATATGTAAAAACAAGCAATGCCAAGAAAGATATATATGTAGAAACAAGCAATGCCAAGAAAGATATATATGTAAAAACAAGCAATGCCAAGAAAGATATATATGTAAAAACAAGCAATGCCAAGAAAGATATATATGTAAAAACAAGCAATGCCAAGAAAGATATATATGTAAAAACAAGCAATGCCAAGAAAGATATATATGTAGAAACAAGCAATAACATATATGTAAAAACAAGCAATGCCAAGAAAGATATCTATGTAGAAACAAGCAATACCAAGAAAGATATATATGTAAAAACAAGCAATGCCAAGAAAGATATATATGTAGAAACAAGCAATGCCAAGAAAGATATATATGTAAAAACAAGCAATACCAAGAAAGATATATATGTAGAAACAAGCAATGCCAAGAAAGATATATATGTAAAAACAAGCAATGCCAAGAAAGATATATATGTAGAAACAAGCAATACCAAGAAAGATATATATGTAGAAACAAGCAATGCCAAGAAAGATATATATGTAAAAACAAGCAATGCCAAGAAAGATATATATGTAAAAACAACCAATACCAAGAAAGATATATATGTAAAAACAACCAATACCAAGAAAGATATATATGTAGAAACATGCAATACCAAGAAAGATATATATGTAAAAACAAGCAATACCAAGAAAGATATATATGTAAAAACAAACAATACCAAGAAAGATATATATGTAAAAACAAGCAATGCGAAAAAAGATATATATGTACAAACAAGCAATACCAAGAAAGACATATATGTAAAAACAAGCAATGCCAAGAAAGATATATATGTAGAAAGAAGCAATACCAAGAAAGATATATATGTAAAAACAAGCAATGCGAAGAAAGATATATATGTAGAAACAAGCAATGCCAAGAAAGATATATATGTAAAAACAAGCAATGCCAAGAAAGATATATATGTAAAAACAAACAATGCCAAGAAGATATATATATGTAAAAACAAGCAATGCCAAGAAAGATATATATGTAGAAACAAACAATACCAAGAAAGATATATATGTAAAACAAACAATGCCAAGAAAGATATATATGTAGAAACAAACAATACCAAGAAAGATATATATGTAAAAAACAAACAATGCCAAGAAAATATATATCAAAAGAAACAAACAATGCCAAGAAAGATATATATGTAAAAACAAGCAATACCAAGAAAGATATATATGTAGAAACAAGCAATGCCAAGAAAGATATATATGTAAAAACAAGCAATGCCAAGAAAGATATATATGTAGAAACAAGCAATACCAAGAAAGATATATATGTAAAAACAAGCAATGCCAAGAAAGATATATATCAAGAAACAAGCAATGCCAAGAAAGATATATATGTAAAAAAACAAGCAATGCCAAGAAAGATATATATGTAAAACAAGCAATGCCAAGAAAGATATATATGTAAAACAAACAATACCAAGAAAGATATATATGTAAAACAAACAATGCCAAGAAAGATATATATGTAAAAAAAAGCAATGCCAGAAAGATATATATGTAAAAAACAAACAATACCAAAAAAAAAAATATGTAAAAACAAGCAATGCCAAGAAAGATATATATGTAAAAACAAGCAATGCGAAGAAAGATATATATGCAAAGACAAGCAATGCCAAGAAAGATATATATGAAGAAACAAGCAATGCCAAGAAAGATATATATGTAAAAACAAGCAATACCAAGAAAGATATATATGTAGAAACAAGCAATGCCAAGAAAGATATATATGTAGAAACAAGCAATGCCAAGAAAGATATATATGTAGAAACAAGCAATGCCAAGAAAGATATATATGTAGAAACAAGCAATACCAAGAAAGATATATATGTAAAAACAAGCAATGCCAAGAAAGATATATATGTAGAAACAAGCAATACCAAGAAAGATATATATGTAAAAACAAGCAATGCCAAGAAAGATATATATGTAGAAACAAGCAATACCAAGAAAGATATATATGTAGAAACAAGCAATGCCAAGAAAGATATATATGTAAAAACAAGCAATGCCAACAAAGATATATATGTAGAAACAAGCAATACCAAGAAAGATATATATGTAGAAACAAGCAATACCAAGAAAGATATATATGTAAAAACAAGCAATGCCAAGAAAGATATATATGTAAAAACAACCAATACCAAGAAAGATATATATGTAAAAACAACCAATACCAAGAAAGATATATATGTAGAAACAAACAATACCAAGAAAGATATATATGTAAAACAAACAATACCAAGAAAGATATATATGTAAAAACAAACAATACCAAGAAAGATATATATGTAAAAAAACAAACAATGCGAAAAAAATATATATATACAAACAAACAAGCAATACCAAGAAAGACATATATGTAAAAACAAGCAATGCCAAGAAAGATATATATGTAGAAACAAGCAATACCAAGAAAGATATATATGTAAAAACAAGCAATGCCAAGAAAGATATATATGTAAAAACAAGCAATGCCAAGAAAGATATATATGTAAAAACAAGCAATGCCAAGAAAGATATATATGTAGAAACAAGCAATACCAAGAAAGATATATATGTAAAAACAAGCAATACCAAGAAAGATATATATGTACAAACAAGCAATATCAAGAAAGATATATATGTAAAAAACAAGCAATGCCAAGAAAGATATATATGAAGAAACAAGCAATGCCAAGAAAGATATATATGTAAAAACAACCAATACCAAGAAAGATATATATGTAAAAACAAGCAATACCAAGAAAGATATATATGTAGAAACAAGCAATACCAAGAAAGATATATATATAAAAACAAGCAATACCAAGAAAGATATATGTAAAAAAACAAACAATGCCAAGAAAGATATATATGTAAAAAAAACAAACAATGCGAAAAAAAGATATATATATATACAAACAAACAATACCAAGAAGAGATATATATGTAAAAACAAACAATGCCAAGAAAGATATATATGTAGAAACAAACAATACCAAGAAAGATATATATGTAAAAACAAACAATGCCAAGAAAGATATATATGTAGAAAACAAGATATAAGAAAGATATATATGTAAAACAAACAATGCCAAGAAAGATATATATGTAAAAAAAAACAATGCCAAGAAAGATATATATATGAAGAAAGATATATATGTAAAAACAAACAATGCCAAGAAAGATATATATGTAAAAAACAAACAATGCCAAGAAAGATATATATGTAAAACAAAGCAATGCCAAGAAAGATATATATGTAGAAACAAACAATACCAAGAAAGATATATATGTAAAAACAAGCAATGCCAAGAAAGATATATATGTAGAAACAAACAATGCCAAGAAAGATATATATGTAAAACAAAATGCCAATACCAAGAAAGATATATATGTAAAAAACAAACAATGCCAAGAAAGATATATATATGTAAAACAAGCAATACCAAGAAAGATATATATGTAAAAACAAACAATGCCAAGAAAGATATATATGTATGTATAAAAAACAAACAATATGTAAAGAAACAAACAATGCCAAGAAAGATATATATGTAAAAAAGCAATACCAAGAAAGATATATATGTAAAACAAGCAATGCCAAGAAAGATATATATGTAAAAACAAGCAATGCCAAGAAAGATATATATATAAAACAAACAATGCCAAGAAAGATATATATGTAGAAAACAAACAATGCCAAGAAAGATATATATGTAAAAACAAGCAATGCCAAGAAAGATATATATGTAGAAACAAGCAATGCCAAGAAAGATATATATGTAAAAAACAAACAAGCAATACCAAGAAAGATATATATATGTAAAACAAGCAATACCAAGAAAGATATATATGTAAAAAACAAACAATGCCAAGAAAGATATATATGTAAAAAAAGCAATGCCAAGAAAGATATATATGTAAAAAAACAAACAATACCAAGAAGAGATATATATGTAAAAACAAGCAATACCAAGAAAGATATATATGTAAAAAAAACAATGCCAAGAAAGATATATATGTAAAAACAAACAATACCAAGAAAGATATATATGTAAAACAAACAATGCCAAGAAAGATATATATGTAGAATAGAAAGATATATATGTAAAAACAAGCAATGCCAAGAAAGATATATATGTAAAAACAAACAATACCAAGAAAGATATATATGAAAACAAGCAATGTAAAAAAATATATATGTATACCAAGAAAGATATATATATGTAAAAACAAACAATGCCAAGAAAGATATATATGTAAAACAAACAATGCCAAGAAAGATATATATGTAAAAAACAAACAATGCCAAGAAAGATATATATATGAAAAACAAACAATATAAGAAAGATATATATGTAAAAACAAGCAATGCCAAGAAAGATATATATATGTAAAAAAACAATGCCAAGAAAGATATATATGTAAAAAATGCCAAACAATGCCAAGAAATATATATGTAAAAACAAGCAATGCCAAGAAAGATATATATGTAAAACAAGCAATACCAAGAAAGATATATATGTAAAACAAACAATGCCAAGAAAGATATATATGTAAAAAAAGCAATGCCAAGAAAGATATATATGATATATATATGTAAAAACAAACAATGCCAAGAAAGATATATATATGTAAAAACAAACAATGCCAAGAAAGATATATATGTATATATATGTAAAACAAACAATACCAAGAAAGATATATATATGTAAAAAACAAACAATGCCAAGAAAGATATATATGTAAAACAAAGAAAGATATATATATGTAAAAAACAAGCAATATATATATAAAAAACAAACAATGCCAAGAAAGATATATATGTAAAAACAAACAATACCAAGAAAGATATATATATGTAAAACAAACAATGATACCAAGAAAGATATATATGTAAAAAAATATATGTAAAAAAAATATATATGTGTAAAACAAACAATGCCAAGAAGAAAGATATATATGTAAAACAAACAATACCAAGAAAGATATATATGTAAAAACAAACAATACCAAGAAAGATATATATGTAAAACAAGCAATAAAGAAAGATATATATGTAAAACAAACAATACCAAGAAAGATATATATGTAAAACAAACAAAAGAAAGATATAATGCAAGCAACAAAGAAAGATATATATGTAAAAACAAACAATGCCAAGAAATATATATGTAAAAGACAATATATATATGTAAAAACAAACAATACCAAGAAAGATATATATGTAAAACAAACAATAACAAGAAAGATATATATGTAGAAACAAACAATACCAAGAAAGATATATATGTAAAAAACAAACAATACCAAGAAAAGATATATATATGTAAAAAAAAACAATGCCAAGAAAGATATATATGTAAAAACAAACAATACCAAGAAAGATATATATGTAAAAACAAACAATACCAAGAAAGATATATATGTAAAAAATGCAAACAATACCAAGAAAGATATATATATATGTAAAAAACAAGAAATACCAAGAAAGATATATATGTAAAAACAAACAATGCCAAGAAAGATATATATATGTAAAAAAACAATGCCAATAAAGATATATAAAAAACAAGCATATATATGTAAAAAACAAGCAATACCAAGAAAGATATATATGTAAAACAAACAATGCCAAGAAAGATATATATGTAAAACAAACAATACCAAGAAAGATATATATGTAAAAAACAAACAATACCAAGAAAGATATATATGTAAAAACAAACAATGCCAAGAAAGATATATATATATATATAAAACAAACAATACCAAGAAAGATATATATGTAAAAACAAACAATACCAAGAAAGATATATATGTAGAAACAAACAATACAAACAAACAATACCAAGAAAGATATATATGTAAAAAACAAACAATACCAAGAAAGATATATATGTAAAAATAAGCAATATATGTAAAAAAAACAATACCAAGAAAGATATATATGTAAAACAAACAATACAATGAAAGATAAGAAAGATATATATGTAAAAAACAAACAATGCCAAGAAAGATATATATGTAAAACAAACAATACCAAGAAAGATATATATGTAAAAAACAAACAATACAAGAAAGAATATATGTAAAAACAGATATAAAGATATATATGTAAAACAAACAATAAGAAAGAAAGATATATATATGTAAAACAAACAATACCAAGAAAGATATATATGTAAAACAAACAATACCAAGAAAGATATATATGTAAAAAACAAGCAATGCCACAATATATATATGTAAAACAAACAATACCAAGAAAGATATATATGTAAAACAAGCAATACCAAGAAAGATATATATGTAAAAACAAACAATACCAAGAAAGATATATATGTAAAACAAACAATGCCAAGAAAGATATATATGTAAAAACAAACAATGCCAAGAAAGATATATATGTAAAACAAACAATGCCAAGAAGAATATATAAAACAAACAAACAATGCCAAAGATATATATGTGATATATATATGTAAAAACAAACAAGAATGCCAAGAAAGATATATATATAAAAAACAAACAATGCCAAGAAAGATATATATGTAAAAACAAACAATACCAAGAAAGATATATATGTAAAACAAACAATACCAAGAAAGATATATATGTAAAAACAAAATACAAACAAGAAAGAATATATATATGTAAAAACAAACAATACCAAGAAAGATATATATGTAAAAGAAATATATATGTAGAAACAAACAAAGATATATATATGCCAAGAAAGATATATATGTAAAAAACAAACAATGCCAAGAAAGATATATATGTAAAAACAAACAATACCAAGAAAGATATATATGTAAAAACAAACAATGCCAAGAAAGATATATATGTAAAAAAAAGCAATGCAAACAATATAATGTAAAAGAAAGAAGATATATATATAAAAACAAAACAATGCCAAGAAAGATATATATGTAAAAAAAAACAATACCAAGAAAGATATATATGTAAAAACAAACAATGCAAAGAAAGATATATATGTAAAACAAACAATGACCAAGAAAGATATATATGTAAAAACAAACAATGCCAAGAAAGATATATATGTAAAAACAAACAATGCCAAGAAAAGATATATATATGTATATAAAAACAAACAATACCAAGAAAGATATATATGTAAAAACAAACAATACCAAGAAAGATATATATGTAAAAACAAACAATACCAAGAAAGATATATATGTAAAACAAACAATACCAAGAAAGATATATATGTAAAACAAGAATGCATATATATATGTAAAACAAACAATACCAAGAAAGATATATATGTAAAAAAACAAACAATACCAAGAAATATATATATGTAAAAACAAACAATGCCAAGAAAGATATATATGTAAAAAGAAACAATAATACCAAGAAGAGATATATATGTAAAACAAACAATACCAAGAAAGATATATATGTAAAACAAACAATACCAAGAAAGATATATATGTAAAAAAACAAACAATGCCAAGAAAGATATATATGTAAAACAAGCAAACAATGCCAAAGAAAGATATATATGTAAAACAAACAATAAAACAAACAATACCAAGAAAGATATATATGTAAAAACAAACAATACCAAGAAAGATATATATATAGAAAAACAAACAATGCCAAGAAAGATATATATGTAAAAAAACAAGCAATACCAAGAAAGATATATATGTAAAACAAGCAATACCAAGAAAGATATATATATGTAGAAACAAACAATGCCAAGAAAGATATATATGTAAAAACAAACAATGCAAGAAATATATGTAAAAAAAACAATGCCAAGAAAGATATATATGTAAAACAAACAATGCCAAGAAAGATATATATGCAAGCAATGGCAAGAAAGATATATATATGTAAAACAAACAAACCAAGAAAGATATATATATAACAAGCAAAAACAAACAATACCAAGAAAGATATATGTAAAAACAAAACAATACCAAGAAAGATATATATGTAGAAACAAACAATGCCAAGAAAGATATATATAAAAAACAAACAATACCAAGAAAGATATATATGTAGAAACAAACAATACCAAGAAAGATATATATGTAAAACAAGCAATGCCAAGAAAGATATATATGTAGAAACAAGCAATGCCAAGAAAGATATATATGTAAAACAAACAATACCAAGAAAGATATATATATGTAAAAACAAATATAATAAAAAAAAGATATATATGTAAAACAAACAATGCCAAGAAAGATATATATGTAAAAACAAACAATACCAAAGAAAGAATATATAATGTATAAACAAAAGCAATGCCAAGAAAGATATATATGTAAAAACAAACAATACCAAGAAAGATATATATGTAAAACAACAAACAATACCAAGAAAGATATATATGTAAAACAATGCCAAGAAAGATATATATGTAGAAACAAGCAATACCAAGAAAGATATATATGTAAAACAAGCAATGCCAAGAAAGATATATATGTAGAAACAAACAATATAGAAAGATATAAAAAAACAAGCAATGCCAAGAAAGATATATATGTAGAAACAAACAATGCCAAGAAAGATATATATGTAAAACAAACAATGCCAAGAAAGATATATATGTAAAAAACAAACAATACCAAGAAAGATATATATGTAAAAAACAAGCAATACCAAGAAAGATATATAATAAGAAAACAAACAATACCAAGAAAGATATATATGTAAAACAATACAATACCAAGAAAGATATATATGTAAAACAAACAATACCAAGAAAATATATATATAAAAAAACAAACAATGCCAAAAAAGATATATATGTAAAAAACAAACAATGCCAAAAAAGATATATATGTAAAAACAAACAATGCCAAGAAAGATATATATGTAAAAAAAAAGCAATACCAAGAAAGATATATATGTAAAAAGAAACAATATAAGAAAGATATATATGTAAAAACAAACAATACCAAGAAAGATATATATATGTAAAAACAAACAATACCAAGAAAGATATATATGTAAAAAAACAAACAATGCAAAAAAAATATATATATAAAAAACAAACAATGCCAAGAAAGATATATATATGTAAAACAAACAATGCCAAGAAAAATATATATATGTAAAACAAACAATGCCAAGAAAGATATATATGTAAAAACAAACAATGCCAAGAAAGATATATATGTAGAAACAAACAATGCCAAGAAAGATATATATGTAGAAACAAACAATGCCAAGAAAGATATATATGTAAAACAAACAATGCCAAGAAAGATATATATATGTAAAACAAACAATGCCAAGAAAGATATATATGTAAAAACAAGCAATGCCAAGAAAGATATATATGTAAAACAAGCAATACCAAGAAAGATATATATGTAAAAACAAGCAATGCCAAGAAAGATATATATGTAGAAACAAGCAATACCAAGAAAGATATATATGTAAAAACAAGCAATGCCAAGAAAGATATATATGAAGAAACAAGCAATGCCAAGAAAGATATATATGTAAAAACAAGCAATACCAAGAAAGATATATATGTAGAAACAAGCAATGCCAAGAAAGATATATATCTGTAAAAACAAGCAATGCCAAGAAAGATATATATGTAGAAACAAGCAATACCAAGAAAGATATATATGTAAAAACAAACAATGCCAAGAAAGATATATATGTAGAAACAAGCAATGCCAAGAAAGATATATATGTAAAAAACAAACAATGCCAAAAAATATATATATGTAAAACAAACAATTCAAGAAAGATATATATGTAGAAACAAGCAATACCAAGAAAGATATATATGTAAAAACAAGCAATGCCAAGAAAGATATATATGTAGAAACAAGCAATACCAAGAAGGATATATATGAAGAAACAAGCAATGCCAATAAAGATATATATGTAAAAACAAGCAATGCCAAGAAAGATATATATGTAGAAACAAGCAATACCAAGAAAGATATATATGTAGAAACAAGCAATGCCAAGAAAGATATATATGTAAAAACAAGCAATGCCAAGAAAGATATATATGTAAAAACAACCAATACCAAGAAAGATATATATGTAAAAACAAGCAATGCCAAGAAAGATATATATGTAGAAACAAGCAATACCAAGAAAAATATATATGTAAAAACAAGCAATACCAAGAAAGATATATGTGTAAAAACAAGCAATGCCAAGAAAGATATATATGTAAAAACAAGCAATGCGAAAAAAGACATATATGTACAAACAAGCAATACCAAGAAAGACATATATGTAAAAACAAGCAATGCCAAGAAAGATATATATGTAGAAACAAGCAATACCAAGAAAGATATATATGTAAAAAACAAACAAATGCCAAGAAAGATATATATGTAGAAACAAACAATGCCAAGAAAGATATATATGTAAAACAAACAATGCCAAGAAAGATATATATAAAAAAAAAACAATGCCAAGAAAGATATATATGTAAAAACAAGCAATGCCAAGAAAGATATATATGTAGAAACAAGCAATACCAAGAAAGATATATATGTAAAAACAAGCAATGCCAAGAAAGATATATATGTAAAAACAAGCAATGCCAAGAAATATATATATGTAAAAATAAGCAATGCCAAAAAGATATATTTGTAGAAACAAGCAATGCCAAGAAAGATATATATGTAAAAACAAGCAATGCCAAGAAAGATATATATGTAAAATCAAGCAATGCCAATAAAGATATATATGTAAAAATAAGCAATGCCAAAAAGATATATTTGTAGAAACAAGCAATGCCAAGAAAGATATATATGTAAAAACAAGCAATGCCAAGAAAGATATATATGTAGAAACAAACAATACCAAGAAAGATATATATGTAAAAAACAAACAATGCCAAGAAAGAGATATATATGTAGAAACAAACAATGCCAAGAAAGATATATATGTAGAAACAAGCAATGCCAAGAAATATATATATGTAAAAATAAGCAATGCCAAGAAAGATATATATGTAGAAATAAGCAATGCCAAGAAAGATATATATGTAAAAACAAGCAATGCCAAGAAAGATATATATGTAGAAACAAGCAATACCAAGAAAGATATATATGTAAAAACAAGCAATGCCAAGAAAGATATATATGTAAAAACAAGCAATGCCAAGAAAGTTATATATGTAAAATCAAGCAATGCCAATAAAGATATATATGTAAAAATAAGCAATGCCAAGAAAGATATATATGTAGAAACAAGCAATGCCAAGAAAGATATATATGTAAAAACAAGCAATGCCAAGAAAGATATATATGTAGAAACAAGCAATGCCAAGAAAGATATATATGTAAAAATAAGCAATGCCAAGAAAGATATATATGTAGAAACATGCAATGCCAAGAAAGATATATATGTAGAAACAAGCAATGCCAAGAATGATATATATGTAAAAACAAGCAATACCAAGAAAGATATATATGTAGAAACAAGCAATGCCAAGAAAGATATATATGTAAAAACAAGTAATGCCAAGAAAGATATATATGTAAAAACAAGGAATGCCAAGAAAGATATATATGTAAAAAAACAAGCAATGCCAAGAAAGATATATATGTAAAACAAAGCAATGCCAAGAAAGATATATTTGTAAAACAAACAATGCCAAGAAAGATATATATGTAAAACAAAACAATGCCAAGAAAGATATATATGTAAAACAAACAATGCAAAGAAAGATATATATGTAGAAACAAGCAATACCAAGAAAGATATATATGTAGAAACAAGCAATACCAAGAAAGATATATATGTAAAAACAAGCAATACCAAGAAAGATATATATGTAGAAACAAGCAATACCAAGAAAGATATATATGTAGAAACAAACAATGCCAAGAAAGATATATATGTAGAAACAAACAATGCCAAGAAAGATATATATGTAAAACAAAAAACAATGCCAAGAAAGATATATATGTAAAACAAAGCAATGCCAAGAAAGATATATATGTAGAAACAAACAATGCCAAAAAAGATATATATGTAAAAAAACAAGCAATGCCAAGAAAGATATATATGTAGAAACAAACAATGCCAAGAAAGATATATATGTAGAAACAAAACAATACCAAGAAAGATATATATGTAAAAAAACAAGCAATGCCAAGAAAGATATATATGTAAAACAAACAATGCAAAGAAAGATATATATGTAGAAACAAACAATACCAAGAAAGATATATATGTAGAAACAAACAATACCAAGAAAGATATATATGTAAAACAAACAATACAATATATAAGAAAGATATATATGTAGAAACAAGAAACAAACAATACCAAGAAAGTTATATATGTAGAAACAAGCAATGCCAAGAAAGATATATATGTAAAAACAAGCAATGCCAAGAAAGATATATATGTAAAACTAAGCAATGCCAAGAAAGATATATATGTAGAAACAAGCAATGCCAAAAAAGATATATATGTAAAAACAAGCAATGCCAAGAAAGATATATATGTAGAAACAAGCAATGCCAAGAAAGATATATATGTAGAAACAAGCAATACCAAGAAAGATATATATGTAAAAACAAGCAATGCCAAGAAAGATATATATGTAAAAACAAGCAATGCCAAGAAAGATATATATGTAAAAACAAACAATGCCAAGAACGATATATATGTTAAAACGGTTTGGATTGAGAAAATGTTTATGTAGAGGAGCGAAGAACGTTTCGACCTTCTTCGGTCATCGTCAGGTTCATTAAAAAAGGAAGAGGTAACTGACCGATAGCTGACCACATGTTTGAAGGGGGTTGTGTAGAAATGTGGAGAGCTGTAAGTGGATTTTCTCGTCATCACTTAATACCAATAAAGAAAGTAAACAATAAATGTTAACAAAGTTTCAGTAACGAATTGAACACAACAAACCTAGGTAACAAATATACCGATAATTGTGTTCAGCTTCTTAGAATAATTTATACATTTTAAACGTGTTTTTTATTACACTAACTTCTGAAAAAGAGATATGATAAAGTACTTAATTGTCTGGAATAAATCTAGATATAATAAACAATATTATTACATTTGGTTCTAAAAATATATTCAGAAATAATACTTTAATCCATACTTTAATTGCTATACAATTACTCAGTTCTAACCGTTTTGTTTTTAATTTAAATTTTACCTCTCTTAACAATTCGAAGGTTCATCGTGACCACTTGCTTACCTATAGCGTGACACAGAAAGGCAGTAGACAGTGTCTAAAGTAAGTTATGACACAAACACATATAGATTCCGGTGTGCTCCATGTTAACAGGTGGCACAAGACGGCTGACTGACAATTGTCTGCTCGGTTCACTTCGCCTCACTCCGAAGGTACCCCGCCGTCCTTCGCGTGTTGTTCGTCCAATCCCCGTGATGATGTGCCGGGTTTCTGTAAAGTGTCCAATATTCCTCTTTAGCAGTCAGTTTAAAATCGATCGGAGCTCATTGCGTTACCGTGAGTGCAACCCCTCTGCCCATCCCCACACGTTTAAGCACTTTACAGGTCTAATTGCCGGTGGCCCTGTGGTTTTCAGTTAGCCACGCCTCTTTCGGCCTAACGTACAATTGTCAACACCCTGGGAGAGCAGACGTAAACGGTTGCTACTGAAATCCTTCAGTGATAGCGTACGAATCAAAGCGGCTTTTCGTTTTCGGATGACAGCGTTAGCCGCCCGCTTCCTTTCGAAGCAACTGCGGGATATATTACGAACACGAAACATACGAATTCCACGTTTCTCGGCACGAAAATATGGTCTATTGGAATTCAACTGGTTTCAACAGTTGGAATTAATAAATTCCCCTGTATTTTGTGACGTATTTGTATTCAAAACGTAATTAAACTCGAATTTTCGACAACTTAGAAGTACAGTGAGCGAACAGACGTAGGAAAACCCTACTTCGTATCAGTTTTAGTTTACAGCTTTGCTACACATTTCAAAGAAAATTCAGACCAACAGTCGATTGCTAGTTGATACTCAATATAAGCAAGAAGCGATTATGAAAAACAAAAGCTTGCAAACACGCAACACAGTCTCGAGCAGGAACCAATAAACACTATCAAACTTTTGAAAACACACGCATTCGAAAGACCTTTCCTCATTCTTTGGGGTGAAGAGGTATTTTGGAATTTTAAACGGTATATTGTAATACACTTAGACTTGGTCTGAAGCCGTTTTGACTAGTATTACTGCATTTCGTTAAATTAAACTCGTTATTATGTTATAATTTGTATGACTCAGCAGTCCTCGATCTTTGGTGTGAAGACCCGCTCGAGTTCGTCAGTGAAATGTTGATAGTTTCTTGTGGCAATCTGTATGATACGCCCTCTGACGGATACGTAGATAGTCTATATGGGAACAAAAACTTTCTGTACAAATTCAAAAATAAAGAAGTTTTCTTTTTAACCATACAAATACCACTACCGTTAAATAGTATAATAACATTAGAGAATAACATGTACTGTATGTACATAAATAGATTGTATTGGAATAGGTTAAAAAAAACACATATTTTTCAACTATTTTTACCATTCTTATTAATTTATATTGGCATAGATTTATTCAAATCTTTCAAGCTTATGTGCGTGCAGTTGAACAACAAAATTCCTGTTGACTAAATGATGTAAAAGTTGCGTCTCTTAATTAAAAGTTTGTTTGTTTGTTTTTGAGTTTTGCGCAAAGCTACTCGAGGGCTATCTGCGCTAGCCGTCGCTAATTTAGCAGTGTAAGACTAGAGGGAAGTTAGCTAGTCATCACCACCCACCGCCAACTCTTGGGCTACTCTTTTACCAACGAATAGTGGAATTGACCGTAACATTATAACGCCCCTACGGCTGGGAGGGCGAGCATGTTTGGTGTGATGGGGATGCGAACCCACAACCGAAACCGCACGCCTTAACCACCTGGCCATGCCGGACCCCACTTAATTAAACGAGAAAATAAAATTAGTTCATTTGGCGCGAAGTTGCTTGAGAGCTAGCTACCTGTTCTAACGTTCCCTAATTTGGAAGTGATAAATTACAACAAAGACAACCAGTCAACATCACTCACCGCCAACAGTTGATTCTCTCTATAATTAAATAGTGTGATTTACCGTAGTTAATAACGCCTGGGCTGCTAAAACAGAGGTTAGCGATGGGGTTCCAGTCCACGAGCAGCATGAGTCGAGTGCCCTAGCCGAGCACAGGCTAAAGTTGGTGGACCTGGGGTAAGGGAGATCTCAGAGAAGTCCTCTGAAGGACTGTACGTATATCAGTATATCGAAGGGTAAGGGAGATCTCAGAGAAGTCCTCTGAAGGACTGTACGTATATCAGTATATCGAAGGGTAAGGGAGATCTCAGAGAAGTCCTCTGAAGGACTGACTGTACGTATATCAGTATATCGAAGGGTAAGGGAGATCTCAGAGAAGTCCTCTGAAGGACTGACTGTACGTATATCAGTATATCGAAGGGTAAGGGAGATTTCAGAGAAGTCCTCTGAAGGACTGACTGTACGTATATCAGTATATCGAAGGGTAAGGGAGATTTCAGAGAAGTCCTCTGAAGGACTGTACGTATATCAGTATATCGAATCCTTTTTGTCCTCACCACAAATATAGTCCTTCTCAGGATGTTTTTATCTCATGATGGTAGTAGATTACTTGTAGGATTAAAATATTTAGCTATTTTTATCTAGTACTAAAAATGAAAAATATGTAACTACTCAACAATAAGAGCCTTATGTGATCATGTCAGCTAATAACCATGACGGTAGTGATAAACGTGACAGTGAGTACCACCCACTGAGAGATAGCGCTACCATGGTCAACGATATTGGTTACTATGTAAAACACAACGCTACTTAGTCGGCTATGTGTGTTATGCCCACCACGGGTATCGAAACCCGGTTTCTAGATGTGTTAGTCCACAGACGTACCGTCGTGCCACAGGGGAGAGGGTTGTTGATTGGTAGTTAGACGAGATTAAAATAGCTTACTGCAGATTTAACATGACGTCAGGACTAGAAAAGACAGCACGAACATATTAACCTGAATATGACCTATCGAAACGTTGTGTACTTTATTTTAATTAAAGTTTTAATACCCATACCAGCTGTCTTGAGAACATATTTGAACTTGGTCTATTTAAAATGTTAACATGTTCACAAGTTTTAACCCAAACATGAATTTCATAACTGATGTTGAAAAGATAGATTAGTTAATGTAAGAAAGTATAAAAAATAAGTAACCTTTGGTTATCAAACCGTTTGTTTTTTTCGCATCAGCTTTGCTTGTGTTTATACCTTGGTGCCTCACAACAACAGAATATGTCGAAAGTTAACCCTAATTGTAAAATAACTCCACTTGTTGGGTTTTGAATTTCGCGCAAAGCTATGCGAGGGCTATCTGCGCTATCCGTCCCATAATTTTGCAGTGTAAGACTAGAAGGAAGGCAGCTAGTCATCACCACCCACCGCCAACTCTTGGGCTACTCTTTTACCAACGAATAGTGGGATTGACCGTCACATTATAACGCCCCCACGGCTGAAAGGGCGAGCATGTTTGGTGTGATGGGAATTCGAACCCGCGACCCTCGTATTACGAGTCGAGTACCTTAACCGCCTGGCCATACCGGGCCTAACTCCACTTGTCTTCCTGATTTCGACTTGGACACTCCTGGCATGTTCAACTGTTTATTCTCCCTTCTACCGTCTTCTTTTAGGCGACTGTGTTTAAGACAATATTGTGGAATTTACCTAAAAGAATTATTGTGATATTTTAATATTAGGCAGAAAAACATTAAATAATCTAAAAGGTGGCACAGATGGAGCCTGTATTATCAGTTTTTTGTTCCCATTTAAACAGTTGCTCAGGATACAGTTAAGCCTAAACAATAGTTCACTACAAATATAGACATTGATTTTATTTCTGTAAATGTTTTTTGAAAAACGGCTCATTCTGAACATTTTTATTTTTCTTATTTCACGCATGCGTATACTGGTAATGATTTTCTTTCTTAATTTTAGGAATAATCACACTATCTAGGCAAAAAAAGTTGAAGGTTTTGTTCTGGAACAAGGCTAAACAATGGGCTATCTGAGTAGAATTATGGAAGAATAAAACTGGAACAATTGATTAGATGGCATCGAATCAGCAACTGATATCCACTCGCTGTTAATATGGAACTTTGAGTTGTAAAATAAAGCTATCCATTTTAAAATATGTGGAACACCACTGGGTTTCAATTTCGTCTGCTTGTTTAGAAGCATAAAGCTACACAATGGACCATCTGTACTGTGGCCGCCACGGGTATCACTGAGAGGTTAGTTCCACTGGCAGTAGAAGTTATAGTTTTTAATCAATAAAACCTTCTTGCAGTCATTATTCACGAAATAAAAACAGACTTCAGCGGATTTGTAAATGAACCATTTCATTCTAACTAAAAATGAAATTTTTCTCTCTTGCCGAATAAACTATGTGCTAAGCCTAATTACTCAAAAATCAGATATAACTGTTATGTATGTTGTTTTTTTAATATTTATTTTGTTAGTATTTAAGCGCAAAGCTACATTATCGGCCATTTGCGTTGTGTCCACTGAGGGTGTCGAACTCTCATTCATAGTGTTATAAATCCTCATGCTCATCAATAGACCATAAATAGCTAGTAAAACATTTTAATATTTATAACACCTTGTTTTTCTCACCTTCCAATGTTTGGTTTGTATTATCTCAAGACAAAAAAAGATGTTAATATACGGCATAGTAAGTAAACTGAGGGTCGTGGGTTCGAATCCCGGTCGCACCAAACATGCTCGCCCTTTCAGCCATGGGGCCATTATAATGTGACAGTCAATATCACTATTCATTGGTAAAAGAGTAGCCCAAGAGTTGGCAGTGGGTGGTGATAACTAGCTGCCTTCCCTCTAGTCTTACACTAGTAAATTAGGGACGACTAGCGCAGATAGTCTTCGTGTAGCTTTGCCCGAAATTTAAAAATCAAACCAAATCTAAACATATATCTTACTATAATGGATGTAGCGTTATGTCGCTATCTATGTATGTGACCAAAACTCCTTTGCTAACTACTGAGTAGCACCACAAATAAAAATCCATAAAAAAATTCACACTTCGGGTATTCAAGGCTCAAAAAATTAGAAACATAACTGTGGTTTGTGGAACAATCATTTCTTTATAATAGAACATAACTTTAAATAACAACACTCACTTTGCAGCAACAACTTTATATAGCACCGTACGTGTTTTATTATGTGATTTGTAGATACAGAATTAAAAAACGGAGTTCTTAAAAACATTTTTTTTCAATAAACTGTATCATTTTAGGTGTATAAAACATTAAAGTTTAATTCTACGACTAGTAATTACAAGATTAAACAATCGTCCGGAGGATTGCATTTCTGCTAGTATATGTAAAGCAGTTAATTAAACTACGTTTCACACTGCGTGGTTGCGCAGGCTCAGTAGCTAAGCCTTACTGAAACACCTACACAAAGGCTACAATATATTCGTCTGTCCGCGTATAAATTAACGTTGAGCTTGTAAGGCCTAAAGAAACGAAAGTTCATATTTTAAACGGATCTACTTTCCAGTGATATTTATTTCGGACGAGCGTTATACATATATTATTACTAGCGCCTAATGATAGCATGTCAACTTATATCTTTCCGCTGTTGTTCATGAAAAAAACTTACGTTTTAATTGGCTTGCCCTTGTGTGATCAGTTAACAGCTTTTTTATTCTGTTGGGCATGCAGGTGTGTGCCTTGGCTAAATTAAACATTGATTCTCAGTTCCTTTCCCTTGGCTTGTTTCTAATGTTCTTTCTTCAACTTAATTATGCTGTTTTGTTGATGGACTATCGAGCGGTACAAGATATACATAAAATTAAATGATCTGTGTTGAATTAAGTGTTCTTAGTTTTTAAAGTAGAAAGTAATTCTTGGTCTTTGAAATGATCGTTCGGTCATTAGCTTTAGAGTAATTTAAAGGAACCTAAGAAAAACAAACATGAAATATTATTGTGGCGTCTTCTAAAAGGCTTTCGTTTCAATAGTGGGTGGTATGCCCCCTGTAAATTACGTCATAAATTTTAGCATAAACTGTTCCATCTACATACAAGTGACTCGGACGGACAGAAAAATAAAATATCACTTTACATGTTTCAATAGTGGGGGGTATGCCCCCTGTAAATTACGTCATAAATTTTAGTATAAACTGTTCCATCTACATACAAGTGACTCGGAGAATAGAAAAATAAAATCACTTTACATGTTTCAATAGTGGGGGGTATGTTCCCTGTAAATTACGTCATAAATTTTAGCATAAACTGTTCCATCTACATACAAGTGACTCGGAGGATAGAAAAATAAAATATCACTTTACATGTTTCAATAGTGGGGGGGTATGTTCCCTGTAAATTACGTCATAAATTTTAGTATAAACTGTTCCATCTACATACAAGTGACTCGGAGGATAGAAAAATAAAATATCACTTTACATGTTTCAATAGTCGGGGATATGCCCTCCATAACTCACACTTGTGATCCAATCATTCACTTCTCGTAGTGCTAAAAAGTTTCGTATAAACTGTTCTATCTTTCTACAAGTGACTCGAACGGATAGAATGATAACATCGAACTTTGCATGTTTTGTTGTTCCAAAATTTTATGAAATGCTACTCAAGGGCTAATTGCGCGTAGCCTTCCCTAATTTTAGACTGGTACATAAAATATATATAATGTATCTAACTTATGAACACCACAACCTCTTGTGTTATCGCAATGTGACTGTGTTTTAATTTTATAACGCCGCCCAAACGCTCCAAAGTGCGGCGAGGTGCGAGCCATGGACTCTCGGATAAACAGTCTGGGCAGGCTAATCATCGTTTTATCTTTAGTGACATTAGTATCCTGTGATCTATAGGAAATCAAGTCGTTCTTTAAATCAACTCTTGTTATTACTATTAACCTTTGGCTATACTTATGTTACAAGGCTCACTTCTATACAGACAGTACACTACATATTAAAAATACATTAATGGCTATAAACAAGCCATGTTTAGGTATCCGCCACTCTCATTGGTGTAAGTAGATTCAAATAGTTAACACTATTTAAATGTTTTTTCTTCTTTTGCACTTATTATTTAACTCTAAAGGTGTTGGTAATTAACATTCAAATTCATCTATAGATGGCGGTACATCCTCTGTTACATATAAAACATTAATACAAATTATTTTAAGACTATAGATTCGTTTTGTTCTTTTTAAAAAGATAAATTATAATAATCACACCTTTGACCTAGACTAGATAGTTGAGTATGTAGTTAAACACAAACCTATATTATGGGCTATCTGTGCTCAGACCACTACAGGTATCGAAACCCGGATTATAGTATTGTAATTCCTCAGATATACCGCTCTAAGAAGACATCATGTTCATATTAAAACTTCTAATATATTGAAACATAAAAATATTTTATTTTACGTGTATGTTCTCTTATAGTAAAGCCACAACAGACTATCTGCTGAGTCCACCGAGGGGAATCGAACCGCTGATTTTGGCGTTGTAAATCCGTACAGCTACCGCTGTACCAGCGAGGGACTTCATTTCCTAAAGAGTGTTTTTTTCATCTTGTAGCTAAGCCACGCTGTGCTATCCGCTGTGTCCATCGAATCCTGATTCTAACATCGTAAACCCGTAGACTTATCGTTGTCCCAGCGGGAAACCCATTTCACAAAATATCCTGTATATCGTTACTGTAGTAGTTATTGAAAATAGTTGAGTTTGGAAAAACTCCCGCCACAAGAAAACTCTACATGTCAAAGGTTGTAACGTAAACCTATAGCATTTTGGCTTGTTTCCCATAATAACCAAAATCTACACTAATAAACTATCCGTCTACATAATCTCTTCTTTATAGGAAGGGCGAGATTTGATACTTCCACCTATTCTTCCCACTTCTACTAGCATTTTGATAAAATCCTGAACATTCTATAAGTGAGGGTGTCCGTTTCACGAAATGTAACTAGCATGATTACAACACCCCTGTTGGGACCATGTCCATTAAACGTTTAGCATTTACACTGATAAATGTAACCAGCATGATTACAACACCCCTGTTGGGACCATGTCCATTGAACGTTTAGCATTTACACTGATATATTTGACTGTGTATTAACAAGTTTAATATATGTAACATTTTTCCGAATGTGTAGTAACAAGTGTTTGTTTTTTTTCAGTGACTCTACGAAACTTACACATTTCTACCGATTATCGCTCGGAAAATTGATTTTAATTTCAAAGGTATCTGTACTGGCTGTAATACGCTAGAGAAAAGGCAGTTGGTCAGCAACACCCCCAGCCAACTCTTTTCTGTATAGTGTCCCCAGTGGCACAGCGGAATTTCTGAGGACTTACAACACTAGGAACTGGGTTTCGATACCTGTGATCAGCAAGCATATATTTCCCCTTGTTTAGCTTTGTGCTTAATTAAAAACTAAATAAATTCTTTTCTTAATGTTTTCGAAGTACAATACAAGTCTGTTATTTTACTTATTATTTTGACTTTGTCGAATAAAAGGAAGCAAAGCTCTATTTTTGTAGCCAAAAATGTCAGGAATTCATATTTAAAACAACAAATCAGAACAACGTCAGTAAACTGTCAGATTAGATCTTTTCTCAACTTGACCTTTAGTATTGTTCCCCTTCCAGCAGAATACAACAAATTATGGTAAGAAAAAATAGTAAACACCAACACCTGGTCCACGTCATAGTAATAAGACATAGTAAACACCAACACCTGGTCCACATCATGGAAATAAGATGTAGAAAACACCAACACCTCGTACACATCATGGTAAAAAACATAATAAACACCAACATCTGGTCCACGTCATGCTAATAAGACAAAGTAAACAACAACATCTGGTTCAAATCATGGTAAGAAACCACCTGGTCCACGTCATGGTAATAAAACATAGTAAATACCAACAACTGGTCCAAATCATTGTGTTAAGACATAATAATCACCAAACACCTTGTCCAAGTCATGCTAATAAGAAATAGTAAAAACCAACACCAAGTCCACATCATTGTGTTAAGACATAATAAACACCAAACACCTTGTCCAAGTCATGATAATAAGACATAGTAAACACCAACACCTGGTCCACGTCTAGGTAAAAAGACGTAGTAAACACCAACACCTGGTCCAAATAATGGTAAGAAAACACCTGGTACACGTCATGGTAAAAAAAACATAGTAAACACCAACACTTGGTCTAAATGAGGAAATTGAGACATAGTAAGCACCAACACCTGGTCCACGTCATGGTAATAAGACATAGTAAACACCAACACCTGGTCCACGTCTAGGTAAAAAGACGTAGTAAACACCAACACCTGGTCCAAATAATGGTAAGAAAACACCTGGTACACGTCATGGTAAAAAAACATAGTAAACACCAACACTTGGTCTAAATGAGGAAATTGAGACATAGTAAGCACCAACACCTGGTCCACGTCATGGTAATAAAACACCTGGTTCAAATTATGGTAATAAGATACAGTAAACACCAACACCTGGTTCAAATCATGGTAATAAGACATAGTAAACACATACACCTGGTCAACGTCATGGTAATAAGACATAGTAAACATAAACACCTGGCCCAATTCATGGTAATTAGACATTGTAAACACCAACACCTGGTCCACGTCGTAGCAAAAAACATAATAAAAAACACCTGATACAAATAATGGTAAGAAGACATAGTAAACACCAACACCTGGTCCACATTAGGATAAGAAAATATAATAAACACCAACACCTGGTCCAATTCATGGCAAATAGACATTGTAAAAACAACACATGGTCCAAATCATGACAAAAAACATAATAAACACCAACATCTGGTCCAATTCATAGTAAGAAAACATAATAAAAACCAACACCTGGTACAAATCATGGTAATAAGACATAGTAAACACCAACATATGGTCAAAATCATGCTAAGAAAACACCTAGTTCACGTCACGGTAATGAGACATTGTAAACACCAACACCTGGTCCAAATCATGGTAAGAAAACACGTAGTCCACGTCATGGTAAGAAAACACCTGGTCCAAATCCTGGTAATAAGACATAGTAAACAGCAACATTTGGTTCAAATCACGGTAATAAGACATAGCAAACACCAACAACTGTTCCGTGTTATGGTAAAAAGACATTGTAAACACCAACAGCTAATCCAATTCATGGTAATTAGATATTGTAAAAACCAACTCCTGGTCAAAGTCATGGCAAAAACATAATAAACACCAACACCTCTTCCAAATCATGGTAAAAAGGCATAATAAACACAACACCTGGTCCAAGTCATAATAATAAGACATAGTAAACACCAAAACCTTGTCCACATCATTGTGTTAAGACATAATAAACACCAAACACCTGGTCCAAGTCATGGTAATAAGACATAGTAAACACGAACACCTGGTCCACGTCATGGCAAAAAACATCATAAAAAACACCTGATACAAATAATGGTAAGAAAACATAGTAAACACCAACACCTGGTCCACATTATGGTAAGAAAATATAATAAACACCAACACCTGGTCGAAATTCATGGTAAATAGACATTGTAAAAACAACACATGGTGCACGTCATGGTAAGAAAACATAGTAAACACCAAAACCTGGTCCAAAAACGGTAATAAGAAATAGTAAACACCAACAAATGGTCCACATTCTGGTGTTAAGACATAATAAAAACCAACACCTGGTACAAATCATGGTAATAAGACATAATAAACACCAACATATGGTCAAAATCATGCTAAAAACACCTAGTTCACGTCACGGTAATGAGACATTGTAAACACCAACACCTGGTCCAAATCATGGTAAGAAAACACGTAGTCCACGTCATGGTAAGAAAACACCTGGTCCAAATCCTGGTAATAAGACATAGTAAACACCAAAACCTTGTCCACATCATTGTGTTAAGACATAATAAACACCAAACACCTGGTCCAAGTCATGGTAATAAGACATAGTAAACACGAACACCTGGTCCACGTCATGGCAAAAAAACATCATAAAAAAACACCTGATACAAATAATGGTAAGAAGACATAGTAAACACCAACACCTGGTCCACATTATGGTAAGAAAATATAATAAACACCAACACCTGGTCGAAATTCATGGTAAATAGACATTGTAAAAACAACACATGGTGCACGTCATGGTAAGAAAACATAGTAAACACCAAAACCTGGTCCAAAAACGGTAATAAGAAATAGTAAACACCAACAAATGGTCCACATTCTGGTGTTAAGACATAATAAAAACCAACACCTGGTACAAATCATGGTAATAAGACATAATAAACACCAACATATGGTCAAAATCATGCTAAAAAACACCTAGTTCACGTCACGGTAATGAGACATTGTAAACACCAACACCTGGACCAATTCATGGTAATTAGATATTGTAAAAACCAACTCCTGGTCAAAGTCATGGCAGAAAACATAATAAACACCAATAAATGGTCCAAGTAGAGGTAATAACACATGGTAAACACGAACACCTGGTTCAAATCATAGTAAGAAGACATACTAAACACCAACACCAGGTCCACATCATGGTGTTAAGACATAATAAACACCAAATACCTGGTCCAAGTCATGGTAATAAGACATAGTAAACACCAACACCTGGTCCAAATCATGGAAAGAAAACTTCTTTTTCCAAATCATGGTAATAAGACATAGTAAACACCAACACCTAGTCGAAATCATGGTAAGAAAACAACTGGTCCACGTCATGGTAATAAGACACAGTAAACAACAACATCAGGTTCAAATCATGGTAATGAGACATAGTAAACACCAAAACCTGGAACAAGTAGAGGTAATAACACATGGTAAACACGAACACCTGGTTCAAATCATGGTAAGAAGACATACTAAACACTAATACCAGGTCCACATCATGGTGTTAAGACATAATAAACACCAAACACCTGGTCAAAGTCAATATAATACGAAATTGTAACCACACAAAACACTGGTCCACGTCATAGTAATAAAACATAGTAAACACCAACACCTGGTTCTAATCATGGTAATAAAACATAGTAGATAAACCAACACATGGTGGAAAACATGGTAAGAAAACAACTGGTTCACGTCATGGAAATAATACAGAGTAAATAACAACACCTGATCTAAGACATGGTAATAAGACATAGTAAACACCAACACATGGTCCAAGAAATGGTACTAAGACGAAGTAAACACCAACACATACTCCAAGCCTAGATAATAACACATAGTAAACATCAACACCTGGCCCAAATCATGGTAAGAAAACACCTGGTCCACGACATTGTAATAAAACATCTGATTCAAATCATGGTAATAAGACATAGTACACACCAAAACCGGGTAAAAATCATGATAATAAAAAATAGTAAATACCAACAACTAGCTTACGTCATGTTAATAAGACATAGTAAACACCAACACATGGTTGAAATCATGGTAATTAGACATTGTAAAAACCAACACATGGACCAAATCATGGCAAAAAACATAATAAACACTACCACCTGGTCCACCTCATAGTAAGATGACATAGTAAAAACCAACACCTGGTCCAAGTCATGGCAAGAAAACATAATAAACAGGAACACCTGGCCCACCTCATGGTAATAAGACATAGTAAACACCAACACCTGGTCCAACTCATGGTAAGAAAACTTCTTGTCCAAATCATGGTAATTAGACATAGTTAAAACCAACACCTAGTCCAAGGCATGGCAGGAAAATATAAAAACACCAATACCCGGTCCAAATCACGGTAATAAGACAGTAAGGACAAAAACCTGGTCCTTGACATGGTGTTAAAACATAATAAACACCAAAACCTGGTCCACGTCATGGTAATAACACATAGTAAAATCCAACACCTGGTCTAAATCATGGTGATAAGACATAGTAAACACCATCATCAAGCCCACATCATTGTGTTAAGATATAATAAACAACAAAACCTGGTCCAAATCATGGAAATTAGACATAGTAAACACCAACACCTGGTACAAGACTAGGTAATAACATATAGTAAACACCAACACCAGGTCCACATCATGGACAGAAAACACCTGGTCCAAGTCATTGTCATAAGACATAGTAAACACAAACACCTGGTCCAAATCATGATAATAAAACATAGTATACACCGACACCTGGTTCAAGATACGGTAATAAGACATAGTAAACACCAACACCTTGTCCAATCCATGATAATTAGACATTGTAAAATCCAACAACTGGTCTAATGCAAGGCAAAAACACATAACAAAAAAACACCTGGTCCAAATCATGGTAAGAAAATATAGTAAACATCAACACCTGGTCCACGCTATGGTAATAAAGGACCTGGTCCAAATCATTGTAAGAAAACACCTGGCCAACGTCATAATAATATCACATAGTCAACACTAACACCTGGTCCAAATCACGGTTATGAGACATCGTAAACACCAACACATGGTTCAAGGCATGGTAATACGAAATAGTTAACACCAACACCTGGTCAACGTCATGGTAAGAAAACGTAAAAACATCAACATTTGGTTCACATTATTATAATAAGACATAGTAACCACCAACACCACGTCCACATCATAAGAAGAAAATATAATAACCACAAACACCTGGTCCACGTCATGGTAATAAAACATAGTAAACACCAACACCTTGTCAAGGTTTTGGTAATAAGACAGCGTAAACACCAACATTTGATCCACGACATGGTAAAGAAGCAGCTGGTTTAAATAATGGTAAGAAAACATACTAAACACCAACTCCTGGTCCAAATCATGGTAATAAGATATAGTAAACGCCAACATCAGGTGCAGATCATTGCCTGAAGGCATAATAGACACCAACACCTGGTCCAAATCAGGGTAAGAAAACACCTGGTTCACGTCATGGTAATTAGACATTGTGAAAACCAAAACCTGGTCCAAGTCATGGTAATAAGACATTGTAAACACCAACACCTAATCCACGCCATGGTAATAAAGCATCTGTTTCAACTCATGGAAGTAAGACATAGTAAACAGCAAAACCTGGTCTAAATCATGGTAAGAAAACACCTGGTCAACTTTATGGTAATTAGACATAGTAAACACCAACACCTGGTCGAAACCATGGAAGGAAAACACCTGTTCCACATGATGGTAATAAGACATAGTTAACACCAAAACCTGATGCATGTGATGGGAATAAAACATAGTAAACAACAACACCTATTCTAAGTCATAGTAAGAAAAATAATAAACATAAACAAATAGTCAACGTCATAATATTAAGACATATTTACCACCAACACCTTGTCCATATCATGTAAAGAAAATATAATAAACACCAACACCTTGACAACGTCATGGTAATAAGACATAGTAAACACAAACACCTGGTCCAAATCATGGTACAAAAACATAGTAAATACCAACACCTGGTCCAAGTCATTGCAAGAAAACATAAAAAGACCAACATCTGGATCACGTCATGGTAATAAAAAATAGTAAACACCAACACCTCATCCCGTCATTGTAATAAAACATCTGGTCCACGTCATAGTAATAAATCACCTGGTCCAAATCATGAAAATAAGACATAGTAAACACCAACACCTGGCCCAAATCGTGGTGATAAGACATAGTAAACACCAACACCTCATCCACGTCATTGTAATAAAACATCTGGTCCACGTCATAGTAATAAATCTCCTGGTCCAAATCATGGTAATAAGACATAGTAAACACCAACACCTGGCCCAAATCGTGGTGATAAGACATAGTAAACACCAACACATAATCCAAGTCATGGTAATAAAACACCTAGTCAAAATCATGGTAAGAAAACACCTGGTCCCCTTCATGGTAATAAGACATAGTAAACAGCAACACCTGGTCGAAGTCATGGCAAATAGACATTGTAAAAACAACACATGGTCCAAATCATGACAAAAAACATAATAAACACCAACATCTGGTCCAATTCATAGTAAGAAAACATAATAAAAACCAACACCTGGTACAAATCATGGTAATAAGACATAGTAAACACCAACATATGGTCAAAATCATGCTAAGAAAACACCTAGTTCACGTCACGGTAATGAGACATTGTAAACACCAACACCTGGTCCAAATCATGGTAAGAAAACACGTAGTCCACGTCATGGTAAGAAAACACCTGGTCCAAATCCTGGTAATAAGACATAGTAAACAGCAACATTTGGTTCAAATCACGGTAATAAGACATAGCAAACACCAACAACTGTTCCGTGTTATGGTAAAAAGACATTGTAAACACCAACAGCTAATCCAATTCATGGTAATTAGATATTGTAAAAACCAACTCCTGGTCAAAGTCATGGCAAAAACATAATAAACACCAACACCTCTTCCAAATCATGGTAAAAAGGCATAATAAACACAACACCTGGTCCAAGTCATAATAATAAGACATAGTAAACACCAAAACCTTGTCCACATCATTGTGTTAAGACATAATAAACACCAAACACCTGGTCCAAGTCATGGTAATAAGACATAGTAAACACGAACACCTGGTCCACGTCATGGCAAAAAACATCATAAAAAACACCTGATACAAATAATGGTAAGAAAACATAGTAAACACCAACACCTGGTCCACATTATGGTAAGAAAATATAATAAACACCAACACCTGGTCGAAATTCATGGTAAATAGACATTGTAAAAACAACACATGGTGCACGTCATGGTAAGAAAACATAGTAAACACCAAAACCTGGTCCAAAAACGGTAATAAGAAATAGTAAACACCAACAAATGGTCCACATTCTGGTGTTAAGACATAATAAAAACCAACACCTGGTACAAATCATGGTAATAAGACATAATAAACACCAACATATGGTCAAAATCATGCTAAAAACACCTAGTTCACGTCACGGTAATGAGACATTGTAAACACCAACACCTGGTCCAAATCATGGTAAGAAAACACGTAGTCCACGTCATGGTAAGAAAACACCTGGTCCAAATCCTGGTAATAAGACATAGTAAACACCAAAACCTTGTCCACATCATTGTGTTAAGACATAATAAACACCAAACACCTGGTCCACGTCATGGCAAAAAACATCATAAAAAACACCTGATACAAATAATGGTAAGAAGACATAGTAAACACCAACACCTGGTCCACATTATGGTAAGAAAATATAATAAACACCAACACCTGGTCGAAATTCATGGTAAATAGACATTGTAAAAACAACACATGGTGCACGTCATGGTAAGAAAACATAGTAAACACCAAAACCTGGTCCAAAACGGTAATAAGAAATAGTAAACACCAACAAATGGTCCACATTCTGGTGTTAAGACATAATAAAACCAACACCTGGTACAAATCATGGTAATAAGACATAATAAACACCAACATATGGTCAAAATCATGCTAAAAAACACCTAGTTCACGTCACGGTAATGAGACATTGTAAACACCAACACCTGGACCAATTCATGGTAATTAGATATTGTAAAAACCAACTCCTGGTCAAAGTCATGGCAGAAAACATAATAAACACCAATAAATGGTCCAAGTAGAGGTAATAACACATGGTAAACACGAACACCTGGTTCAAATCATAGTAAGAAGACATACTAAACACCAACACCAGGTCCACATCATGGTGTTAAGACATAATAAACACCAAATACCTGGTCCAAGTCATGGTAATAAGACATAGTAAACACCAACACCTGGTCCAAATCATGGAAAGAAAACTTCTTTTTCCAAATCATGGTAATAAGACATAGTAAACACCAACACCTAGTCGAAATCATGGTAAGAAAACAACTGGTCCACGTCATGGTAATAAGACACAGTAAACAACAACATCAGGTTCAAATCATGGTAATGAGACATAGTAAACACCAAAACCTGGAACAAGTAGAGGTAATAACACATGGTAAACACGAACACCTGGTTCAAATCATGGTAAGAAGACATACTAAACACTAATACCAGGTCCACATCATGGTGTTAAGACATAATAAACACCAAACACCTGGTCAAAGTCAATATAATACGAAATTGTAACCACACAAAACACTGGTCCACGTCATAGTAATAAAACATAGTAAACACCAACACCTGGTTCTAATCATGGTAATAAAACATAGTAGATAAACCAACACATGGTGGAAAACATGGTAAGAAAACAACTGGTTCACGTCATGGAAATAATACAGAGTAAATAACAACACCTGATCTAAGACATGGTAATAAGACATAGTAAACACCAACACATGGTCCAAGAAATGGTACTAAGACGAAGTAAACACCAACACATACTCAAGCCTAGATAATAACACATAGTAAACATCAACACCTGGCCCAAATCATGGTAAGAAAACACCTGGTCCACGACATTGTAATAAAACATCTGATTCAAATCATGGTAATAAGACATAGTACACACCAAAACCGGGTAAAATCATGATAATAAAAAAATAGTAAATACCAACAACTAGCTTACGTCATGTTAATAAGACATAGTAAACACCAACACATGGTTGAAATCATGGTAATTAGACATTGTAAAAACCAACACATGGACCAAATCATGGCAAAAAACATAATAAACACTACCACCTGGTCCACCTCATAGTAAGATGACATAGTAAAAACCAACACCTGGTCCAAGTCATGGCAAGAAAACATAATAAACAGGAACACCTGGCCCACCTCATGGTAATAAGACATAGTAAACACCAACACCTGGTCCAACTCATGGTAAGAAAACTTCTTGTCCAAATCATGGTAATTAGACATAGTTAAAACCAACACCTAGTCCAAGGCATGGCAGGAAAATATAAAAACACCAATACCCGGTCCAAATCACGGTAATAAGACAGTAAGGACAAAAACCTGGTCCTTGACATGGTGTTAAAACATAATAAACACCAAAACCTGGTCCACGTCATGGTAATAACACATAGTAAAATCCAACACCTGGTCTAAATCATGGTGATAAGACATAGTAAACACCATCATCAAGCCCACATCATTGTGTTAAGATATAATAAACAACAAAACCTGGTCCAAATCATGGAAATTAGACATAGTAAACACCAACACCTGGTACAAGACTAGGTAATAACATATAGTAAACACCAACACCAGGTCCACATCATGGACAGAAAACACCTGGTCCAAGTCATTGTCATAAGACATAGTAAACACAAACACCTGGTCCAAATCATGATAATAAAACATAGTATACACCGACACCTGGTTCAAGATACGGTAATAAGACATAGTAAACACCAACACCTTGTCCAATCCATGATAATTAGACATTGTAAAATCCAACAACTGGTCTAATGCAAGGCAAAACACATAACAAAAAACACCTGGTCCAAATCATGGTAAGAAAATATAGTAAACATCAACACCTGGTCCACGCTATGGTAATAAAGGACCTGGTCCAAATCATTGTAAGAAAACACCTGGCCAACGTCATAATAATATCACATAGTCAACACTAACACCTGGTCCAAATCACGGTTATGAGACATCGTAAACACCAACACATGGTTCAAGGCATGGTAATACGAAATAGTTAACACCAACACCTGGTCAACGTCATGGTAAGAAAACGTAAAAAACATCAACATTTGGTTCACATTATTATAATAAGACATAGTAACCACCAACACCACGTCCACATCATAAGAAGAAAATATAATAACCACAAACACCTGGTCCACGTCATGGTAATAAAACATAGTAAACACCAACACCTTGTCAAGGTTTTGGTAATAAGACAGCGTAAACACCAACATTTGATCCACGACATGGTAAAGAAGCAGCTGGTTTAAATAATGGTAAGAAAACATACTAAACACCAACTCCTGGTCCAAATCATGGTAATAAGATATAGTAAACGCCAACATCAGGTGCAGATCATTGCCTGAAGGCATAATAGACACCAACACCTGGTCCAAATCAGGGTAAGAAAACACCTGGTTCACGTCATGGTAATTAGACATTGTGAAAACCAAAACCTGGTCCAAGTCATGGTAATAAGACATTGTAAACACCAACACCTAATCCACGCCATGGTAATAAAGCATCTGTTTCAACTCATGGAAGTAAGACATAGTAAACAGCAAAACCTGGTCTAAATCATGGTAAGAAAACACCTGGTCAACTTTATGGTAATTAGACATAGTAAACACCAACACCTGGTCGAAACCATGGAAGGAAAACACCTGTTCCACATGATGGTAATAAGACATAGTTAACACCAAAACCTGATGCATGTGATGGGAATAAAACATAGTAAACAACAACACCTATTCTAAGTCATAGTAAGAAAAATAATAAACATAAACAAATAGTCAACGTCATAATATTAAGACATATTTACCACCAACACCTTGTCCATATCATGTAAAGAAAATATAATAAACACCAACACCTTGACAACGTCATGGTAATAAGACATAGTAAACACAAACACCTGGTCCAAATCATGGTACAAAAAACATAGTAAATACCAACACCTGGTCCAAGTCATTGCAAGAAAACATAAAAGACCAACATCTGGATCACGTCATGGTAATAAAAAATAGTAAACACCAACACCTCATCCCGTCATTGTAATAAAACATCTGGTCCACGTCATAGTAATAAATCACCTGGTCCAAATCATGAAAATAAGACATAGTAAACACCAACACCTGGCCCAAATCGTGGTGATAAGACATAGTAAACACCAACACCTCATCCACGTCATTGTAATAAAACATCTGGTCCACGTCATAGTAATAAATCTCCTGGTCCAAATCATGGTAATAAGACATAGTAAACACCAACACCTGGCCCAAATCGTGGTGATAAGACATAGTAAACACCAACACATAATCCAAGTCATGGTAATAAAACACCTAGTCAAAATCATGGTAAGAAAACACCTGGTCCCCTTCATGGTAATAAGACATAGTAAACAGCAACACCTGGTCGAAGTCATGGCAAATAGACATTGTAAAACAACACATGGTCCAAATCATGACAAAAAACATAATAAACACCAACATCTGGTCCAATTCATAGTAAGAAAACATAATAAAAACCAACACCTGGTACAAATCATGGTAATAAGACATAGTAAACACCAACATATGGTCAAAATCATGCTAAGAAAACACCTAGTTCACGTCACGGTAATGAGACATTGTAAACACCAACACCTGGTCCAAATCATGGTAAGAAAACACGTAGTCCACGTCATGGTAAGAAAACACCTGGTCCAAATCCTGGTAATAAGACATAGTAAACAGCAACATTTGGTTCAAATCACGGTAATAAGACATAGCAAACACCAACAACTGTTCCGTGTTATGGTAAAAGACATTGTAAACACCAACAGCTAATCCAATTCATGGTAATTAGATATTGTAAAACCAACTCCTGGTCAAAGTCATGGCAAAACATAATAAACACCAACACCTCTTCCAAATCATGGTAAAAAGGCATAATAAACACAACACCTGGTCCAAGTCATAATAATAAGACATAGTAAACACCAAAACCTTGTCCACATCATTGTGTTAAGACATAATAAACACCAAACACCTGGTCCAAGTCATGGTAATAAGACATAGTAAACACGAACACCTGGTCCACGTCATGGCAAAAAACATCATAAAAAACACCTGATACAAATAATGGTAAGAAAACATAGTAAACACCAACACCTGGTCCACATTATGGTAAGAAAATATAATAAACACCAACACCTGGTCGAAATTCATGGTAAATAGACATTGTAAAAACAACACATGGTGCACGTCATGGTAAGAAAACATAGTAAACACCAAAACCTGGTCCAAAAACGGTAATAAGAAATAGTAAACACCAACAAATGGTCCACATTCTGGTGTTAAGACATAATAAAAACCAACACCTGGTACAAATCATGGTAATAAGACATAATAAACACCAACATATGGTCAAAATCATGCTAAAAAACACCTAGTTCACGTCACGGTAATGAGACATTGTAAACACCAACACCTGGTCCAAATCATGGTAAGAAAACACGTAGTCCACGTCATGGTAAGAAAACACCTGGTCCAAATCCTGGTAATAAGACATAGTAAACACCAAAACCTTGTCCACATCATTGTGTTAAGACATAATAAACACCAAACACCTGGTCCAAGTCATGGTAATAAGACATAGTAAACACGAACACCTGGTCCACGTCATGGCAAAAAACATCATAAAAAACACCTGATACAAATAATGGTAAGAAGACATAGTAAACACCAACACCTGGTCCACATTATGGTAAGAAAATATAATAAACACCAACACCTGGTCGAAATTCATGGTAAATAGACATTGTAAAAACAACACATGGTGCACGTCATGGTAAGAAAACATAGTAAACACCAAAACCTGGTCCAAAAACGGTAATAAGAAATAGTAAACACCAACAAATGGTCCACATTCTGGTGTTAAGACATAATAAAAACCAACACCTGGTACAAATCATGGTAATAAGACATAATAAACACCAACATATGGTCAAAATCATGCTAAAAAACACCTAGTTCACGTCACGGTAATGAGACATTGTAAACACCAACACCTGGACCAATTCATGGTAATTAGATATTGTAAAAACCAACTCCTGGTCAAAGTCATGGCAGAAAACATAATAAACACCAATAAATGGTCCAAGTAGAGGTAATAACACATGGTAAACACGAACACCTGGTTCAAATCATAGTAAGAAGACATACTAAACACCAACACCAGGTCCACATCATGGTGTTAAGACATAATAAACACCAAATACCTGGTCCAAGTCATGGTAATAAGACATAGTAAACACCAACACCTGGTCCAAATCATGGAAAGAAAACTTCTTTTTCCAAATCATGGTAATAAGACATAGTAAACACCAACACCTAGTCGAAATCATGGTAAGAAAACAACTGGTCCACGTCATGGTAATAAGACACAGTAAACAACAACATCAGGTTCAAATCATGGTAATGAGACATAGTAAACACCAAAACCTGGAACAAGTAGAGGTAATAACACATGGTAAACACGAACACCTGGTTCAAATCATGGTAAGAAGACATACTAAACACTAATACCAGGTCCACATCATGGTGTTAAGACATAATAAACACCAAACACCTGGTCAAAGTCAATATAATACGAAATTGTAACCACACAAAACACTGGTCCACGTCATAGTAATAAAACATAGTAAACACCAACACCTGGTTCTAATCATGGTAATAAAACATAGTAGATAAACCAACACATGGTGGAAAACATGGTAAGAAAACAACTGGTTCACGTCATGGAAATAATACAGAGTAAATAACAACACCTGATCTAAGACATGGTAATAAGACATAGTAAACACCAACACATGGTCCAAGAAATGGTACTAAGACGAAGTAAACACCAACACATACCCAAGCCTAGATAATAACACATAGTAAACATCAACACCTGGCCCAAATCATGGTAAGAAAACACCTGGTCCACGACATTGTAATAAAACATCTGATTCAAATCATGGTAATAAGACATAGTACACACCAAAACCGGGTAAAAATCATGATAATAAAAAATAGTAAATACCAACAACTAGCTTACGTCATGTTAATAAGACATAGTAAACACCAACACATGGTTGAAATCATGGTAATTAGACATTGTAAAAACCAACACATGGACCAAATCATGGCAAAAAACATAATAAACACTACCACCTGGTCCACCTCATAGTAAGATGACATAGTAAAAACCAACACCTGGTCCAAGTCATGGCAAGAAAACATAATAAACAGGAACACCTGGCCCACCTCATGGTAATAAGACATAGTAAACACCAACACCTGGTCCAACTCATGGTAAGAAAACTTCTTGTCCAAATCATGGTAATTAGACATAGTTAAAACCAACACCTAGTCCAAGGCATGGCAGGAAAATATAAAAACACCAATACCCGGTCCAAATCACGGTAATAAGACAGTAAGGACAAAAACCTGGTCCTTGACATGGTGTTAAAACATAATAAACACCAAAACCTGGTCCACGTCATGGTAATAACACATAGTAAAATCCAACACCTGGTCTAAATCATGGTGATAAGACATAGTAAACACCATCATCAAGCCCACATCATTGTGTTAAGATATAATAAACAACAAAACCTGGTCCAAATCATGGAAATTAGACATAGTAAACACCAACACCTGGTACAAGACTAGGTAATAACATATAGTAAACACCAACACCAGGTCCACATCATGGACAGAAAACACCTGGTCCAAGTCATTGTCATAAGACATAGTAAACACAAACACCTGGTCCAAATCATGCTAAGGTCATGGTAATAAAACACCTGATTCAAATCATGGTTATAAGACATAGTAAACACAAACACCTGGTCCAAATCATGATAATAAAACATAGTATACACCGACACCTGGTTCAAGATACGGTAATAAGACATAGTAAACACCAACACCTTGTCCAATCCATGATAATTAGACATTGTAAAATCCAACAACTGGTCTAATGCAAGGCAAAAACACATAACAAAAAACACCTGGTCCAAATCATGGTAAGAAAATATAGTAAACATCAACACCTGGTCCACGCTATGGTAATAAAGGACCTGGTCCAAATCATTGTAAGAAAACACCTGGCCAACGTCATAATAATATCACATAGTCAACACTAACACCTGGTCCAAATCACGGTTATGAGACATCGTAAACACCAACACATGGTTCAAGGCATGGTAATACGAAATAGTTAACACCAACACCTGGTCAACGTCATGGTAAGAAAACGTAAAAAACATCAACATTTGGTTCACATTATTATAATAAGACATAGTAACCACCAACACCACGTCCACATCATAAGAAGAAAATATAATAACCACAAACACCTGGTCCACGTCATGGTAATAAAACATAGTAAACACCAACACCTTGTCAAGGTTTTGGTAATAAGACAGCGTAAACACCAACATTTGATCCACGACATGGTAAAGAAGCAGCTGGTTTAAATAATGGTAAGAAAACATACTAAACACCAACTCCTGGTCCAAATCATGGTAATAAGATATAGTAAACGCCAACATCAGGTGCAGATCATTGCCTGAAGGCATAATAGACACCAACACCTGGTCCAAATCAGGGTAAGAAAACACCTGGTTCACGTCATGGTAATTAGACATTGTGAAAACCAAAACCTGGTCCAAGTCATGGTAATAAGACATTGTAAACACCAACACCTAATCCACGCCATGGTAATAAAGCATCTGTTTCAACTCATGGAAGTAAGACATAGTAAACAGCAAAACCTGGTCTAAATCATGGTAAGAAAACACCTGGTCAACTTTATGGTAATTAGACATAGTAAACACCAACACCTGGTCGAAACCATGGAAGGAAAACACCTGTTCCACATGATGGTAATAAGACATAGTTAACACCAAAACCTGATGCATGTGATGGGAATAAAACATAGTAAACAACAACACCTATTCTAAGTCATAGTAAGAAAAAATAATAAACATAAACAAATAGTCAACGTCATAATATTAAGACATATTTACCACCAACACCTTGTCCATATCATGTAAAGAAAATATAATAAACACCAACACCTTGACAACGTCATGGTAATAAGACATAGTAAACACAAACACCTGGTCCAAATCATGGTACAAAAACATAGTAAATACCAACACCTGGTCCAAGTCATTGCAAGAAAACATAAAAAGACCAACATCTGGATCACGTCATGGTAATAAAAAATAGTAAACACCAACACCTCATCCCGTCATTGTAATAAAACATCTGGTCCACGTCATAGTAATAAATCACCTGGTCCAAATCATGAAAATAAGACATAGTAAACACCAACACCTGGCCCAAATCGTGGTGATAAGACATAGTAAACACCAACACCTCATCCACGTCATTGTAATAAAACATCTGGTCCACGTCATAGTAATAAATCTCCTGGTCCAAATCATGGTAATAAGACATAGTAAACACCAACACCTGGCCCAAATCGTGGTGATAAGACATAGTAAACACCAACACATAATCCAAGTCATGGTAATAAAACACCTAGTCAAAATCATGGTAAGAAAACACCTGGTCCCCTTCATGGTAATAAGACATAGTAAACAGCAACACCTGGTCGAAGTCATGGTAATTAGACACACTAAACACCAACATTTGGTCCACATCATAGTAAGAAAACATAATATACTCCAATACCTGTCCAAGTCGTGGTAATAAGACATAGTAATCACCAACACCTGATCCACGTCATGGTAAAAAAACATCTGGTCAAAATCATGGTAATAATACATAGTAAACACCAACACCTCGTCCAATACATGGTAATAAGACATAATAATACCAACACCTGGACCAAATCATGGTAAGAAAACATCTGGTGCACGTCATGTTACTAACACAGAGTAAACACAACCACCTGGTCCAAATCATGGTAAGAAAACACCTGATCCCCTTCATGGTAATAAAATATGATAAACACTAACACCTGGTCCAAATCATAAAAAGAAGACATAGTATACACCAGCACCTGGTCAACATCATGGTGTTAAAACATAATAAAAACCCACACAAGGTACAAGTCATCTTAATAAAACATAGGAAACACCAAGACATGATCCAAATCATGGTAAAAAACATAGTAAACACCAATACCTGGTCCAAATCGTGGTAATACGACATAGTAAATACCTACACCTGGTCCAAATCATGAAAATAAGACATAGTAAACACCAACATCTGGTCCAAGACATTGCAAGAAAACATAAAAACACTAACATCTGGTCCACTTCATGGTAGAAAAACAGAGTAAACACCAATAACTGGACCACGTCATAGTAATACAACTCCTGGTTCAAATCATGGTGATAAGACACAGTAAACACCAACACCTGGTCAAAATCATGGTAATAAGACATAGTAAACACCAACACCTGGTCGAAATCATGGTAAGAAAACATAGTAATCACCAACATCTGCTCCACGTCATGGTAATAAAACACCTGGTCAAAATAATGATGAGAAAACACCGGGTCCACGTCATGGCAAGAAAACATATAAAACACCAATACCTGGTCCAAATCATGGTAAGAAAACAGAGTAAACATCAACATGTGGTCCACGTCATGGTAATTAAACCTAGTTAACACCAACACCTGGGCCAAATCATGAAAATAAAACATAGTAAACACAAACTCCTGGTCAACATCACGGTAATAAGACATAGTAAACAACAACACCTGGCCACGTCATGGTAATAAAGCATAGTAAGCACAAACTGCTGGTCCACGTCATTGTAATAAAGCACCTGGTCCAAATTATAGTAGTAAGATATAATAAACACCTATATGTGGTCCAAATCATGGTAAGGAATCACCTGTTCCACGTGATGGTAAGAAAACACCTGGTCCGCATCATGGTAATAAGATATAGTAAACAAAAACACCTGGTCCAAATCATGGTAATGAGACATAGTAAACATCAACACCTGGTCGAAATCATGGTAAGAAAACATAGTAAACACCAACATCTGCTCCACGTCATGGTAATAAAACACCTGGTAAAAATCATGGTAATAAGACATAGTAAACACCAACACCTGGTCCAAATCATGGTAATAAAACATAATAAACCCCAACACCTGTTCCAAGTCATGGTAATAAGGCATACCAAACACCAACACCTTGTCGAAATCATGGTTATAAGACATAGTAAACACCAACACCTGGCCCAAATCGTGGTAATAAGACAGAGTAAACACAAACACCTGGTCCAAGTCATGGTAATATAACATTGTAAATACCAAAACCTAATCCACGTCATGGTAATAAAACACCTGTTCCCCTTCATGGTAATAAGACAGAGTGAACACCATCTCCTGTTCCAAATGATGGTGAGAAGACATAGTAAACACCAACATCTGGGCCACGTCATGGAAGTAAAGTGTGTGTATGTGTTTTTTGTATAGCAAAGTTACAAAGGGCTATCTGCTCAGACCACCTAGGGGAATCGAACCCCTGATTTTAGCGTTGTAAATCCGGAGACGTACCACTGTACTGGCGTGGGGTTGGTAGTGAAGCACCTGGACCAAATTACAGTAATAAGACATAGTGAATACCAACACCTGGTCCAATTCATGGTAAATAGACATTGTAAAAACAACACATGGTGCACGTCATGGTAATAAGACATAGTAAACGCCAACACTTGGTCCAAATGATGATTAGAAAACTTTAAAAAAACACCTACACGTGGTTCTCATCATGGTAAGAAAACATAATAAACGCCAACAGACATAAAATAATGTCAGAATGTGGTCCGAATCATATTAAGAAACAAAAAAAACATCAAATCATGGCAATAAACATAAAAAGACGTCAAGACACGTTCTAAATTGTGATAAGAAAGCTTAAACGAAAGCAACACATGGTCTAAATTGTGGTATATTTGTTTATCTGAAATTTGCGCAAAGCTACATGAGCGCTATCTGCACGGGCCGTCCCTAATTTAGCAAGGTAAAACTAGAGGGAAGGCAGCTAGTCATCACTACACACCTTCAAGTCTTGAGCTATTCTTTCACCGACGAATAGTGGGATTGACTGTTACATATTGCACCCCCACGGCTGAAAGAGCAAGCATGTTTAGTGTGACTAGGATTCGAACCCGTGATTAGGAGTCGAGCGTCCTAACCACTTGGCCCTGCCGACCCATTTAATCGGACGTACTTTTCAGTTGTTTAAAAAGTCTTCCCCATATCCTCTTAAAACATTGCTCTTTTAATTTAATTTCAGAGCTCCAAATCACAGTTTTCTCATTTGGCCGCAAGAGGGCCTTTTGTAGAACATTTTAGTTGAAAATATTTGTTTGCCATTCTTGAACATGTGGTACTTTTGTTTGTTATTTTCAATATTCACGATAAAACCATTATGTTGACTTTATGCATTATGCATACATACGTTTGGAGGCAATCGACACAAGTTCATTTCTTTTTTTCAATGACGTGGCTCAAACATATTAGAAAATATCATACAGAGCAACGTTTATTTTGTTATTAGCCTCTGCGGTCATCATAACACAAATAGCCCATCGTACACTTTTATGTTTCCATACCATGATCTGAACCATATGCTCGCGGATTTTATGTTTGTTACGATAATTTGGACCATGTTTTGTCGTTTTTGTGTATGTTTCCTACCGTAATTGGCACAGCATGGCCAGGTGGTTAGGGCGCTCGACTCATAATCTGAAGGTAGTGTGTTCGAATCCCAGTCACACCAAATATCCTCGCCCTTTCAGCCGTGAGAACATTATAAAGTGACAGTCAATCTTACTATTCGTTGGTAAATGAGGAGGTTCGATTCCTCTCGGTGGACACAATAGATAGCCCAACGTGGCTTTGCTATAAGAAAGAGACACATACTCTTTGATAAAAAGAGTAGCCCAACAGTTGACGGTGGGTGGTGATGACTAGTTGCCTTCCCTCTAGTCTTACACTACTAAATTAGGGACTGCTAGCGCAGACAGCCTTCGTGTAACTTTGCGCCATATTCAAAAACAAACTTCCGATTAAACCAATAGACACCACATATTGTACTTTCATTTGAAGTATTCTTTAAAAACGGCCCTCTCGCGTCCAAGTGAGGAAAGTATAATTTGTAGCTTCCAACTTATATTTAAGGAATAATATTTTAATAATATAAGCAGTAGATCTTTCCGAAACAGCTGAAAGCACTACGCCACTAAGTGTTATTAGACATATTAGCTTCCTTTCGAAGAACATCTGACTTACCTGGTTAGAAATACCATTTTTCTTTGTTATTATTTCATAGAAAAAAGTTGAGTTTCCAGTAGTACATTTGCAGACGCTAGAAACTGAATCATTACGTTATAAATAAGTGGAACGTGGCTGGTTTAATGTTATCTTTACTCGAGTTGGTTTGCACGTGAATTGATGGGCTTGAAATTGTGTGGGCAGCTGGATTTTACAGAAATCTAGAGAAAGAACCGCTGCAAACAATGACCACCATGCGAATCGGATTACAAACTATTGGCTAAAAGAAAAAAGTATTACAAAGGAATCCAAAATGATTTCTCGCTTCTCAAACGTGTCATTCAAAGCGAGCCTATTGTCTGCCTAGCCTTTAAGGATTCGGAGCGACCATGATGAGCCTCTAACGGGACGGACCAAGTCCAGCGTTGATGCATCTCTGCAGTCCAATACAGAGAGAAACTAATTAGGCTGCCAGAGAGGAGGAGGTTACCGTGAGAACGCAGCACCTGGATTCGCGGATGACGATCAATGATCGTTCATCACCGCTATTTCTCAGCACGCGCTGCGCGAGACTGGTAGCATCTATTACCGAACACACTAGCGAGAGTCCACGCTGCCACTTGATGGGTTGTCCCCTCCCACTAACTAAATTGTGGTCAAACTGAGGCCCAATTTTTCTCTGAAAATAAGATAGGCGCAAAGTGGGTTGAAAGTGTGTGTGTATAACTATTTAAGGGGCCGTATTCGACGGGGCGCGGCGAGAGCAAAATTGAACAATATATATATATTGAGTGTTTTCTAAGCGTGTTTTGTATACAATGCCAAGTGATGAGAAACATACTAAACCGAATCTTAATCAAGGACTCTTGAACCAGGATGTTGTGTTCTCACGAATTATGTTTTGCGTTCCACTCGAAAGTAAAATTTGCGACTGTTGTCATAAAGCACTAAAATCACGCGCCTTCCACGTGCGCTCCTATTAACGTGCATTTTGGTGTGCTGACGCTAAGCCACTTGAATAAGCCATCAAGCAAAGCTGTTATCCTGCCGTTGGAGAATCAGCCCTTGTTTCGTGATTACAGCAATATGTCATGGGCTTATAAGAACTAAATTATCATACATTTAAACACGCTGACTCTAGTTGGAAGGTCTCAGAGAAGAATTGTAATAACAAGTTCTGGGTAAAATCGAACACAAACTGGTGTTGTTGTATTAATATGTACTATACTATATATTAACATGATGTTGGAACCTCGCCACAACGTTACAGTCCATGTCGCCAAGTCATATTATATATATCGGTCAACTTAACAATAGCAGTGCAGTTAACATTATAAAAGGCTACGTCTTACGGTTATCATTTCCAAGACACACAACTGTTATGTGTTTACATTCCATAATCTATCTAGTGTACGAGGACGGCGGTTTCCCAACGTCAGTTTCAAAGGTCCGATCGAAGAGAAATCCTTAGGCGCTACACCTGGAGATTTGACCCGTATATCTTTACATCGCATAGCACGAATATCCCTTCCACTCGCTTTTTGCTTGAGGTATGCAACTGTTGTCTTCCAATGCTATTATATTCTGAGTGTTCTGAACTTCCAGTTAGAGCAAAACTTTATGGTATCAATGGTTTAAATGTTTTGCTTCGTAAAGAGTTGTTACATAACCATCTGCAAAGCGATCAGTTTTCGGTGACGTCATACTATCGACGAATCGACAACAAATTTTAAAACTAATTCTTATACATACCATCTCCCCCAAACCTTATGTGGTTGAGGTTGTCACGTGACTTACTAATTTGTATATTCAAATATATTTTTATATAATGTACTTGACCTCTACAAGTTGAGTAAAAACCAAAACTTTGTAATATGTAACTTCTAATTAACAAATTGGCCAGGTGTGGCCAATTGTTTAACGTGCTGGGCTATAACTCCGAGGGAACATGGTTTGCGTCCCTTTGCCACACAAGAAACACGATCCGCAGTTTATGGTTGCGGTGCTACAATTTGATCAGACTAAAATCAGCTCAAGAGTTGACAATAGGTGTCATTGACTATATACATTCCCCCAAATGTGTCATTGACTATATACATTCCCCCAAATGCGACATTGACTATATACATTCCCCCAAATCTATCAGTTCAAAATTAGCGACGGCGAAGCGCAGATAGCTCTTGTCTAGCTTAATGCGACGTTTTGACATAAGGTTTATTTTTATTTTTAGTCTCGCATTATGCGAGATATGATCACTGACGTTGAGGTTTCATAATTTTCTTCGTAAGTGTTAAACACTCTACGCATCCGTAATCGCACTATAAGAAATGTAGGGTTTGATTAAACTCCAACATGGTAACTTTTTGTTCGTTTGACCATTGTTCGTGTTGCAGTTACTAAGAAAATATTTCGTTAGATCATTCGTTCCTGTTTATTACTACACGCGGTTCTTTAACATATCTGCAGATCCAACCGAGTGAATATACGCAGATGTCTCAATTGAGAGTATTTTCTGAACATATTGATTAAATCTGCCGTTCACGTGTTTGGAACAAAATCACGCTGCGATTGTCCGTCCAATCAAATCTGATTTTAATACCATGACAGACTCAAGCAAATACTAAAAACAAAAACAAAAAACAGAGGGAGCTTTTTATCTATTGTTTTCTTTCGTCTCTACGTAACCAAACTGTTACTGTTCGTGACTGAGTTAACTTTTTTTATGTATGTGTGATTCTTCCACATCACCCTTTATGTAAATAGCATTTTTGATCAAATAACTAAACCAGCCGAGCTTTGAAGAATTCTAAACAGACGTAAACAGTATCTTGTCTTCGTGATGCATGCATGAGAACTCGAATTGATGTCCAACCCAATTTTCTAAAGGATCGTTCTTACTGTGATTTTACCTGGCACCTGTGGCCTTTCTTTGTTTCCGAAGAAACTGGGTATAAATAATATCGATGGTGTGGACAAGGTAACTCATAAAAACAAATTATGTCAGTTTGTATAATGTATGTTTCATTATTATTCTGTTTGACCGTCCTTTAATACGTAAAGAGGAAAAAACATCAGGTTTATACTGAACGAGTAACGTTTTGTTTTTCATTCGACTTAAGTTTGATAGATTTCACTCAAAGTTATTAGAGGGCTTTATTCGCTAGCCGTCCCTTATGTTTGAAATGCTTGGTTAGAAAAAAAGACAGTTAGTCAACGCCAACTATTTTACCAACGAATAGTGAGATTAACCATCACATTATAACGCTGTCACAGCTGAAAGAGCGAGCATGTTTGGGACTCGAACCACCATAGTGTATGAGACCAGAAAAGGGTCTGTTGTTTCTTCAAATGTCATTGGTTTTATTTTTGTGCATCTAATCTTTAACAAAGTAGAAAAAACAAACAAATCCTGCAATATCTGATCGGTTCTTTTACCTGTGAGAGACGTGTTACTATGTCCGTTTTACTGACACGAAAACTTAAGCCCATTTATTGAAACCCTTTCAAATTTAGAGTAATAGTAATTAGCAGTGAAGCATCACAGGAGTTAATGGGATTTCAGATGGTGACTTAGAGTAACAACGATTTGTTTTCAAAACAATGTCTACCAGTTTTAGAGTTCGTTTTCGAATGTTTAAGGTTCAAGATTAACATGATTTTTATGAGTCTGACGTAAGCTTTGAATCAGGACGATAACATTAAGAGAAACAGCTCACTCGAGTAAAACCGAAAATAATTGGTTCAAAATAATAAACAAACGTCAGCAGTAATGTGTTTACAAAATAGTCATGGGTCTGCGGTTATACTTAAGAGTAAAACAATACTGTGTTATCTCGTGTTCACAGCAGGGAATCGAATCACACAATTTAGCGTTGTAAGTCTGTTCACTTACCGTTGTTTCACCGAGGGAGAATGACCTTAGAATGTCAAATTGGGTCCATAGTAAAAATACCTGATGTAAAAAAAAACATTGTTAAAGGTTCCAAAAAGGAGAAATATTTAATGACTTTCAGTATCTATTTATGTATTAACTTTCTATACTTGTGGTGCGTTTTGTTTATTGTAAAGTATTAACTTTCTATACTTGTGGTTATGTATTAACTTTCTATACTTGTGGTTATGTATTAACTTTCTATACTTGTGGTTATGTATTATCTTTCTATACTTGTGGTGCGTTTTGTTTATTGTAAAGTATTAACTTTCTATACTTGTGGTTGTGTATTAACTTTCTATACTTGTGGTTATGTATTATCTTTCTATACTTGTGGTGCGTTTTGTTTATTGTAAAGCACCAACCTGTACTCCGCCCATTGCGGGTATCGAAGCTCGATTTTTAGCGTTATAAGTCCATTGACTTACCGCCAAGCCAACCGAGAAGTATTTGCTGTTAAAGGAATACAACCGTTTTTAACAAAAAGTAAGCTACTGGTATCAAACCTGCATACCACCTGCACCCCTTTCCCAAATATACCATTGACTGGTTTATTTGTTTTTTTTTTCTTGCAAAGGTATGATGAGGTTTCATACAGTTTGTGGCCGACAAAACAAAAGGTATTAAATGTTTGCACTTACAGAGAACGCACGTGACAAAAACAATCATGAAACATGTTTTCAGAACTGGAGGTTACCTGGAGGTTGACGGAGTTCGGTTAATGATGCGCTACAGTTTGCTGGCTACCAAAAAGAAGAGAAAAACTGATTGCGGATTGAATCCATCATCGTGACGGACCACTTTCGCGTGCGGCACGAGGGGCATCTCTCCACGTGCTATTATACCAACAGCTAATGAATCATCTGATCCACGAGGGGGTTGCACCTGTACAAACACCTATTCAACACGGGCGCGAAGCCCATTGAAGTAAATTTTTGTCTCTTACGATTGATGTTGTCTGTATTGTATCGACTTTCGAAATCCCTACACAGCATGGATTGCTAGAGAGAGAAAAAAAGACATTCCCATTTCTACACGAGAGTTCACCAAGACTGCTAAGAAACTAGGTTTGTATCTACATCAGGTCTGACAGAAAGGGGCAGGGTAGAAACCCCAATTTTTAAAGACTATCGACTGAGTATATCTTCGCTCCACAACTGTTATCAGAAACAGTAGCTAGGAAAGAAACGACGAACAAGAAAAACCTTAACATTTAGGGTCTGTTTGTTTTGAATTTCGAGCAAAGCTACACGAGAGCTATCTGCGCTAGCCGTCCATAATTTTGCAGTGTAAGACTAGAGGGAAGGCAGCTAGTCATCACCACCCACCGCCAACTCTTGGGCTACTCTTTTACCAACGTATTAGTGGGATTGACCGTCACATAATAACGCCCCCACGGCTGAAAGGGCGAGATTGTTTGGTGTAACGGGGATTCGAACTCGCAACCCTCGGATTACGAGTCGACTGTCTTAACCACCTGGCTAACACTTCAGGAAGATGAGATACCAGCATAAACTTTAACATCTTATAACATTCACGTCTGTCTGTCGCGGTGGTTCTTAGCAAAGTGAATTTTATCGCACGATCGGTTCTGTGCAACTCTATCCAGGATGTGTTCATTCGATCGGTTAAAGGTTTAAAATGTTCTACACCAGGAAGTTTTATATATAACGTTTCTAACACGAATTCGATAGTTTTCAGTTTTAGAAATACCAAAACTCTTATATTTCAGTAAAGTTCGACACATTCTACTTACATACCATCTTTCAAACCTAAAATTACAGCAATATGACGTATTTCCTGAGCGTACAGCTCGAAGCAGTCAGACTTGATAACACTTCTATTATGTATTTCACTTAGTTTACACGTGCTGATCATTTCGAATTCAGGAGTTGAAAATTAGCGTTGTCCAACCAACAATCAGATTTTAAAACGTAATGAATTTTTAAAATTGTTCTAAAATTTAAAATGGCTAAATTTGGTTTGAATTCCGAGCAAAGAAAGCTACACGAGCGCTCTCTTCACTAATCGTCCGTGATTGAGCAGTGAAAGACGAGAGGAAAGACAGTAATCACCACCCGCCGCCAACCCCTTGGACTACTCGTTCACCAACGATTTATTGTCATATTATAAAGTCTCCACGGCTGAAAGGTCGAGCATGTTTGGTGGGCCGAGGTTTCCAACTCGCGACCATCATATTACGAGTGGAGTATCCTGACCACCTAGGTCAAAACTATTTATTGAAAAACAACTACATCATGTAAGGTTTCACGTATTTTGTATACGTTATTAGTTTGAATTTTTTTTTAACCACGAAAAACGTTTTAGAAAATAAATCCATTAAGTTTATGTTTTATCTAAACGCACATAACATGAAGTTCTTTATGATGCTGGTTCAAGAAGTCTTGATAGAAATGAAATAAAAACCTTATACCCCGAGCGCTTTCGAAAGTTGGACCTTTCTTCTTCAAATTGGGAATGGTGGTGTGTGTTATTGAATGAGTCATATATATAGAGGTAGCTTCTCTGACATCATGATTAGTGATATATATATACAGTGGAACCCCTCTAAAGCAGCCACCTTCGGAACTGAGACAAACTGGTCTGATTAGAGGGGCTCCACTGCATACATACATACACGTATATATAAATTTACTCAATTTAATGCTTAGAAATAAGCAGAATGACTAAATGAAGTATCGTTTATAATTGTTTGCTGCTAGATAAAAAACACATTGGCTATGTACTGTGTTCATTGCAAGGAATCGAACCTCGGATTTTAGTGTTCGTAGGCTAGTAAACTTACAGCTCTTTCATTTTTCAGCCGTGGGAGCGTTATAATGTGAGGGTCAATCCTATTATACGTTGGTTAAAGAGTAGCCCAACAGTTGGCAGTGGGCGGTGATGACCAGCTGCCTTCCCTCTAGTCTTACAGTCCTAAATTAGGGACGACTAGTGCAGATAGCCCTCGTGAAACTTTGCGCGAAATTCAATCCAACCCAATGAACAGTATTTGATATTTTAAAAAAAGTATGCTTCTTAACAAACCAATCAAATGTCATACAAGTTCTATCAGTTCTTGTTTAAACATAACATACAACATGAGCTAACCTGAACGTCATAGGGATTGAACATCGTGTCTTAACGTTATAACCTCTTAAAGCTTTCTATGTTAAAAATAAAGACAAGTAAATAAAAGCAGAGGTGCAAAAGTTCGCCAGTAACCTCTGTAAACAAAAACACGACGAAAAAAAAAGAAACATGAAAAACAGTGATTTATAAATATTCAACTAATAAGATGTCTTCACGAGTTCTGGAATAAATTAAAGGAACGTTCAGCGAGACGCAGTAAATGTAAACTGATTTCTCACTACTGTCTAATTACATCAAAACTCATTAGGGCTACATTGTGATGGAATACAACAAAGACAAGAATTCGAAAGTCACGTTTGGGTCTCAACAAACTTGCTGAACACTTTCGTACAATGAATGTAAGTGTTCTTCGTTAGTGTTTCTTTGTTCAGTTGAATGACTCCATTTGTATAGTGGACTAAACGGCTAGGCTTGAAGACCCCGTGGTTCAGGAAAACAATCTCTCGAGCTTTGTGTTGGTATTTGGGTAATTATGTGGAATACCCTGGAGGGTCAGGTGCACGAGACCTCTTCCTCCACCCCGTACTTTAGTTAGGGTGTGGTATTTGGTATGACTTTGGGTCAGAGTATGACATCGTACTCAGGGATCATCGTTCGATCTGTCTGTCTCTGATATTTGGGTATATATAATTTTTATACCCAGGAGGGTCAGGTACACGAAAACAATCTCCGGACCAAGAAAGAAGGTAATCAAATCGACAGGGCTCGTCGCGTATAGCGATTACGCATGATCAAACAACTAAACTGTCACTCTTATAACACAGCTACACTTGAAAGTTCAGAGCGCAAGGTCATGAACCGAACCTGACATTCTGATTCTCAACCAGATACGTTAGCTACGTATCTGTTTTGTATGTTTTTTTTAAATTTCGCACAAAGCTACACGAGTGCTACCTGCGTTATCCGTCTCTAATTTACCAGTGTAAGACTAGAGGGAAGGCAGCTAGTCAACGTCACCCACCGCCAACTCTTTTACCAACGAATATTGGGATTGACTGTAACATAATAACGCCCCCACGGCGAGCATGTTTGTTGTGACGGGGATACCAATCCACGACCCTCAGATTACGAATCGAACGCTTTAATTACCTGGCCATGCAGGGACTCAATGTGGTATGTCAGAAGACGACACTCAATGTGGTATGACACAAGACGACACTTATATGGTGTTAAAAATAAATTTTTCCCGTTCTATCTCCACCTTAATACATTGGAGTTTTGAAAGGCTGATGTTTATTCATAGTGTGAAATAATAACAAACGTCGTTACTTCCAATACTCGTCATTAAATACAGTCTATTTACACACATGGAATTCAGATCTAGAGCACACTGACGAGAATGGAAACAAGACGCGTTTCACATTGTCTCACTTTGTTAGCCATGCGCTGCTATCGCCATCTAGTATGAATTCATTAAAGTACGTAAGGTACTAGGAATAAACAAAAACAGATTAAGAGAAACAGTTTCCTGGGCAAAATTGTAAATTACTTAACTTGGTGTAGCTTAAAGGGGTAGTTTGGTGCGACTTGCACTATAATTTGGTTTGTTTTAAAATTCGCGCAAAGCTACACTGAGGACAGCTAGCGCAAATAGAAGGCTATTTATACTAGCTGTCCTTAATGTAAAAGTTATAGACAACAGATAAGGCAGCTAGTCATCACCATCCGCTGCTAACTCTTGGGTTTTTAGCAACGAGTAGTTGGATTAACCGTCACATTATAATGCCCTACGAATGTAATGGCGAGCATGCTCGGCGTAACATAGATTGGAACCCGCGATCCTCAGATTGCAGGTCAAGTCTCATGCTATGATACTAATTTCATTTCTTTGCACATTCAGTGATGGGGAGTTTTAACAATATCGTTATTTAATTAACTGGGTGAGGGCTTCACTCTTTCTCTGGTCAGTAGTCGTAAATTGTAGGTAATGGCGCCATCTGAACTTTCTCTCGTCCGTTTGCTCGTTGTGTTATTCAAAAAAAAAATATCTAATAACAAATTAAAGTTCTTTTATAGAATTTTAGATTTCCTGATATTCATGCTTAAAGTAAAATGTTTGTCTATAAATACACGTCTGCTATGGTTTCTTTGCCTTCAGATTGTTCTTGTTCTACACCAATTCCTCGGCGATGAAATTCGATAATACTCATTTTTATCCACAACGTAGAGATTTTTCACACGTAAGTTTACAAGTGAATTTTTTTCATATCTCTAGACCAATTGCGACGCGAATCTCATCGATCGTTCTAAAACACTAATAATAAATGTTCATTGTGGTAAACGAAACAATAAGTTGACCTAAGTAATAGTTTCGATTTGTTAAAAGGTCCTCATGTGACATCTGCGTAGCTGAATTATGGAAAATCCGTAACTAAAACCAAAACCAAATGACATTTAAATTTGCATGCACGTGTTATCGAAATGCCCGGATTATTCCGTAATATTCGACAATACAAATCATAATAAGCATCATATATCTTGTCATTTCTTCTGATTTCATGTGAAGGCTTTATTTAGTTGTTACAATAATGTGTTACATTATGCTACGAACAACTCTTCGCCATTGCTATAAATACTACCACCTACTTACTGTGATAAAACATGTTATACTTGTATACCTGCATCAACAAACAAAACGTTTTGATGAGCTATTTATCACCACTTTTCCTAAAGAAGACAATTCAAATAGCATTACTTTACCAGTTCTGCACTTAAACTACAATAAATCAACCCAATGAACATTATTGAATAACATTTTATTTTCCAAAAACTAGTTTGCACCATTTTCATAAAATTGTAAACAACTTAATACATCAGTGAAAAAGGGTGAAATCCTACCAAAGAACTACCAACACATCATCACCTTAGGAAATTTCCCATACAATGACTAGCAAATATAAATGAAAGTTAAGTACTTTAAAACACTGTATCTGTTTTGTAGCAAAGCACAATCCTTTGTTTTCTAATAAGGCATCAGCCATAATGTGAGTCTTCTGTTAAATAGAAGGATTCAACTGTAAGTGCCTTATATTCAATCATCAACCATATCTGCATCTTCTATTAACCATAGTCTGTGACATTTAATCAGATATCAACCATCTCAATATGCCTGTATTCAGTTATCAACCATAACATCAGTCTTGGGTTAACTGCTAGATGTAACAGCATCCAGCTCACTGGTTCATGCTAAAACACTTTTAATGGTATTGGTCATATAACATAAACAGTATTATGCCCCTGGATAATTTTTTTACACCACAAAAAGAAATGGCCATTACTTTTAACAGATAACAAATGAGAAACAGGCCAATAAGGCCTGGTGACTCCAAATAGGACAAAGAAGTTACACAGAAATGTAAAAAGTGAGTTAGCTCCAAGTGAACAAAGTACACAATACACACTTTATTACATCTGTTTTAAGCTATTTTATAAAAACCATTAATAAAAAAAATCTCACTTATTACACTGAAGTCAGTGATTTTCTAAGGAAGATATTTTATGAGAACTGAACTCAAACCAAAGTGTGCCTGTTGTCTCTTTCTAAGTTATAGCATTTAGTTTTTCAACCTTTATAACTGTACAATGTCAACATCTTAACCAGTTTGCCTGGCTGAACTAGACTGTTATTGTGACACTTTTATCAATGTTTGACCAAGAGACGTGTGTTACTCATTTAATATACAGTGTATCTACTGTAAACCAAATCAATACAGAAATATCTAATTTTTCCAACCACTGTACAAAGAAACTTCTCATTATTTCAGAAAGTATCACTTCTCATTATACATGCAGATAAAGAAAAACATACAAACAGAATTTCAGTTTGAACCTGTTTTCAGTTACACGTTAAGGACCACATTTTTCACTACGTTTAATCTCACTTAAAAATTAAAAGGAACAGTTGTTAGTTACTGGTTGTACATTGTAACAAATCTTTGTCACTTCATAACATATTTTTTGTACAATATGATTGAAGTAAGACCTTCAAAGAAACATTTTTTCATCATATCTCCACAATGTATGAACTAAAACGTTACATAGTATTGAATAAAAATAGGACTGTAAGAAATACAAGAAAGATAACAACAATTATCTAACAAAATTAGTTGTTCCTAATTTCACAAAACTCTTAAGTTTCTTTTAAAGATGTACATGATTATTTATGACTTGAACTATACAAAAAAGATATACTTATTCTCATGAGAGGAATAAGAAACTATGAAAACTTGAGTTCTGGGTCTGTTTGAGAACTATTAGAACTTCTGCATGTGATCCTGTGTGCTAACTTCTTAATCATATAAACAATCTACTAATATAAGAGTTAATCAGTCAAGCTGTTTACCTTGGCATGTCAAAGTCAACATTTTGCAGTTTTCACAAATTGCTAAACCTCACTCAAAATCATTAAAAGTCTGAAAACAGTCCAGGGAAACTTACCTCGAACTGTTGAAAAACATCCACTTTTATTTAATTGATTTATTAAGTTACATTTCATTATGGTTTTTTTAAAAGCTGTGCAAATACACTAACTGGATGACAGATGTTCACTTTCCTGGTTTACTTTTTGTACCATATCTCAATTCCATCTGATTATTCTTGGAATGGGTTATGTACAGTATTGGTGTTTTATAAATACCATTAGTGAAGGAATAGGCCAGAGTTTTCTCTAGATGTATTGAATACAGTATAAATATGGTTGGTTTTAACAAATCATAATTATTAGTTTAATTTCAAAGAAATCTTCACGTTTCTAACAGTTCAGAAAATAACCTAAAGTAATAGAAATCTGTAAATTTATTGTTTCAAGAACAAAATATGTTTTCATATTTATCTGATAGACATAACATTACTACACAGCATCTGCTTAGTAAGTTAAATTACTGTGATAACAGATAAAACGATACAACAAAATATGTTTTCATATCTTTCTGATAGACATAACATTACTACACAGCATCTGCTTAGTAAGTTAAATTACTGTGATAACAGATAAAACGATACAACAAAATATGTTTTCATATTTATCTGATAGACATAACATTACTACACAGCATCTGCTTAGTAAGTTAAATTACTGTGATAACAGATAAAACGATACAACAAAATATGTTTTCATATCTTTCTGATAGACATAACATTACTACACAGCATCTGCTTAGTAAGTTAAATTACTGTGATAACAGATAAAACGATACAACAAAATATGTTTTCATATTTATCTGATAGACATAACGTTACTACACAGCATCTGCTTAGTAAGTTAAATTACTGCGATAACAGATAAAACGATACAACAAAATATGTTTTCATATTTATCTGATAGACATAACGTTACTACACAGCATCTGCTTAGTAAGTTAAATTACTGTGATAACAGATAAAACAACACAACAAAATATGTTTTCATATTTATCTGATAGACATAACATTACTACACAGCATCTGCTTAGTAAGTTAAATTACTGTGATAACAGATAAAACGATACAACAAAATATGTTTTCATATCTTTCTGATAGACATAACATTACTACACAGCATCTGCTTAGTAAGTTAAATTACTGTGATAACAGATAAAACGATACAACAAAATATGTTTTCATGTCTTTCTGATAGACATAACATTACTACACAGCATCTGCTTAGTAAGTTAAATTACTGCGATAACAGATAAAACGATACAACAAAATATGTTTTCATATTTATCTGATAGACATAACGTTACTACACAGCATCTGCTTAGTAAGTTAAATTACTGTGATAACAGATAAAACGACACAACAAAATATGTTTTCATATTTATCTGATAGACATAACATTACTACACAGCATCTGCTTAGTAAGTTAAATTACTCTGATAACAGATAAAACGATACAACAAAATATGTTTTCATATTTATCTGATAGACATAACATTACTACACAGCATCTGCTTAGTAAGTTAAATTACTGTGATAACAGACAAAATGATACAACAAAATATGTTTTCATATTTATCTGATAGACATAACATTACTGCACAGCATCTGCTTAGTAAGTTAAATTACTGTGATAACAGATAAAACGATACAACAAAATATGTTTTCATATTTATCTGATAGACATAACATTACTACACAGCATCTGCTTAGTAAGTTAAATTACTGTGATAACAGATAAAACGATACAACAAAATATGTTTTCATATCTTTCTGATAGACATAACATTACTACACAGCATCTGCTTAGTAAGTTAAATTACTGTGATAACAGATAAAACGATACAACGACAAAATTTTTTTTGTATCAACTATCAGTGATGTTGAGAAAACCCAATTGTAGAGAAATATGTATGCAAAAACGGCTCGTTTGGGTTTAGAAAATATTTTACATAGAAGAGCGAACAACGTTTCAACCTTCTTCGGTCATCGTCAGGTTCACAAAGAAAGAGGTAACTGACCAGAAGCTGACGACATGTTTGGAAGGGGTTGTGTAACTGAGTGTCGAAATCTAGAGGGCGGTGCTAGATGTTTGAATATATTATTTTATTTTATTGTATTTAATAAAGGTATAAAGGTGTTCCTTTATATTGGTTTATTTTGGGTTTAAATTGTTGTATAAGTAAGGCTTCTTTAATTTTGCATTTGTTCATGTTTGTTTCTTTATTTAGTATTTGGGTGTTTTCTATGGTTATGTTGTGTTTATTTGACCTACAGTGTTCGAAAACGTGTGAAAGTGACTTTTTATGATCTTTGAATCTGGTTTCCATTTTTCTACTTGTTTCTCCAATATAGAAGTCGTGACAGTTATCACATTGTATTTTATAAATAATGTTGGTGTGGTGTTTGTCAGTGTAGTTTTTACATAGTATAGACCTGAGTTTTGTGCCTGGTTTTTGAATAAATTTGGTATTAATTGGAATGTCATATTTTGTTACTAATTTTTGCCAAATGTTGGTTATTTGTTTGCTGATGTCAGGAATATACGGTATGCAGCAGTATATGGTTCCGTGATTTTTTGATTCGTGAGATATATTTACTTTAGTTGGTTGATTTTGCTTTCTGTCTAGGTGTGCGTGTATAATGTTTTCTACGGTTTGTGGAGGAAACTTATTGATGTTGATGAAGTATTGTTTTATTTTGTCTAATTCATCGTTAATTTTATCTGGTGAGCATAGTTTAATGGCTGTGTTTATTTGGTTTCTTAATATTTTGAGTGTTTGTTTTGTTTCATGTGCCGAGTCCCAAGGAATGTATAGTCCAGTATGGGTGATTTTTCGGTGGATTTCTGTTTTGAATTGAGTGTCGATTCTTGTAATTTTGAGATTAAGAAATGATATTTGATTGCTTTCTTACTGTTCACATGTGAAGTTAATGTTGGGATGTATAGAGTTAATGTGATTGAAAAAATTAGGTATGTGTTCTGTAGATTTGAATCCCTCAACCGTGTCATCTACATATCTGTACCAGTATAGTGGTGGATGTAATGCTGTGTTAATTGGTACAAGTATAGTGGTGGATGTAATGCTGTGTTAATTGGTACCAGTATAGTGGTGGATGTAATGCTGTGTTAATTGGTACCAGTGTAGTGGTGGATGTTATGCTGTGTTAATCTCCTACACAAACAGTAGAAAGCATTATATGCACACACCTAAACAGAAAGGTCAGCTTCCGGTCAGTTACCTCTTTCTTTCTTTGTGAACCTGATGATGACCGAAGAAGGTTGAAACGTTGTTCGATCTTATATGCAAAATATTTTCTCAACCCAAACGAGCCGTTTTTGCATATATATTTGTATCAACAATGTTTATGTTTTACTAACTGGCACAATGACAAAAGCCAAACTAAGATGATAAACTACAAATAAATAATAAGTTTAAAACACAAACGAAGTTGGTTTTCATTAATGTTTTGTGTGTTACTAATGAATACACGAGAAGTTGGTTTTTGTTAATGTTTTGTGTGACTAACAAATACACGAGAAATTGGATTTTGTTAATGTTTTGTGTGTTACTAATGAATACACGAGAAGTTGGTTTTTGTTAACGCTTTGTGTGACTAACAAATACACGAGAAGTTGGATTTTGTTAATGTTTTGTGTGTTACTAATGAATACAGAACAAGTTGGTTTTTGTTAATATTTTGTGTTACTAATGAATACACGAGAAGTTGGTTTCTGTTAACGCTTTGTGTGACTAACAAATACACGAGAAGCTGTTTTTTGTTAATGTTTTGTGTTACCAATGAATACACGAGAAGTTGGATTTTGTTAATGTTTTGTGTTACCAATGAATACACGAGAAGTTGGATTTTGTTAATGTTTTGTGTTACCAATGAATACACGAGAAGTTGGATTTTGTTAGTGTTTTGTGTGTTTCTAATGAATACACGAGAAGTTGGTTTTTGTTAATGCTTTGTGTGACTAACAAATACACGAGAAGCTGTTTTTTGTTAATGTTTTGTGTTACCAATGAATACACGAGAAGTTGGATTTTGTTAATGTTTTGTGTTACCAATGAATACACGAGAAGTTGGATTTTGTTAGTGTTTTGTGTGTTTCTAATGAATACACGAGAAGTTGGTTTCTCTTATCGCTTTGTGTGACTAACATATACACGAGAAGTTGGTTTTTGTTAATGCTTTGTGTGACTAACAAATACACGAGAAGTTGGTTTTTGTTAATGTTTTGTGTGTTACTAATGAATACACGAGAAGTTGGTTTTTGTTAATGTTTTGTGTGTTACTAATGAACACACGAGAAGATGGTTTTTGTTAATGTTTTGTGTGTTACTAATGAATACAGAACAAGTCGGTTTTATTAATGTTTTGTGTGTTACTAATGAATACACGAGAAGTTGGTTTCTGTTAACGCTTTGTGTGACTAACAAATACACGAAAAGCTGTTTTTTGTTAATGTTTTGTGTTACCAATGAATACACGAGAAGTTGGATTTTGTTAATGTTTTGTGTTACCAATGAATACATGAGAAGTTGGATTTTGTTAGTGTTTTGTGTGATTCTAATGAATACACGAGAAGTTGGTTTTTGTTAATGTTTTGTGTGTTACTAATGAATACACGAGAAGTTGGTTTTTCTTAATGTTTTGTGTGTAACTAATGATTACACAACAAGTTCGTTTCTGTTAACGCTTTGTGTGACTAACGAATACACGACAAGTTGGTTTTGTTAATGTTTTGTGTGACTAATGAATACATGAGAAGTTGGTTTCTGTTAACGCTTTGTGTGACTAACAAATACACGAGAAGTTGGTTTTTGTTAACGCTTTGTGTGACTAACAAATACACGAGAAGTTGGTTTTTGTTAATGTTTTGTGTGTTACTAATGAATACAGAACAAGTTGGTTTTTGTTAATGTTTTGTGTGTTACTAATGAACACACGAGAAGTTGGTTTTTGTTATTGTTTTGTGTGTTACTAATGAATACAGAACAAGTCGGTTTTTGTTAATGTTTTGTGTTACCAATGAATACATGAGAAGTTGGATTTTGTTAGTGTTTTGTGTGTTTCTAATGAATACACGAGAAGTTGGTTTCTGTTAACGCTTTGTGTGACTAACGAATACACGAGAAGTTGGTTTTTGTTAATGTTTTGTGTGTTACTAATGAATACACGAGAAGTTGGTTTTTCTTAATGTTTTGTGTGTAACTAATGATTACACAACAAGTTGGTTTCTGTTAACGCTTTGTGTGACTAACGAATACACGACAAGTTGGTTTTGTTAATGTTTTGTGTGACTAATGAATACATGAGAAGTTGGTTTTTGTTAATGTTTTGTGTGACTAATGAACACACAAAAAGTTGGTTTTTGTTAATGTTTTGTGTGTTACTAATGAATACACGAGAAGTTGGTTTTGTTAATGTTTTGTGTGACTAATGAACACACGAAAAGTTGGTTTTTGTTAATGTTTTGTGTGTTACTAATGAATACACGATAAGTTGGTTTTTACTAATGTTTTGTGTAACTAATAAATACACGAGAAGTTGGTTTTTGTTAACGCTTTGTGTGACTAACGAATACACAAGAAGTTGGTTTTTATTAATGTTTTGTGTGTTCTAATGAATACACAAAAATTAGTTTTTGTTAATGTTTTGTGTGTTACTAATGAATACACGAGAAGTTGGTTTCTGTTAACGCTTTGTGTGACTAACGAATACACGAGAAGTTGGTTTTTGTTAATGTTTTGTGTGTTACTAATGAATACACGAGAAGTTGGTTTTTGTTAATGTTTTGTGTGTTACTAATGAATACAGAACAAGTTGGTTTTTGTTAATATTTTGTGTTACTAATGAATACACGAGAAGTTGGTTTCTGTTAACGCTTTGTGTGACTAACAAATACACGAGAAGCTGTTTTTTGTTAATGTTTTGTGTTACCAATGAATACACGAGAAGTTGGATTTTGTTAATGTTTTGTGTTACCAATGAATACACGAGAAGTTGGATTTTGTTAGTGTTTTGTGTGTTTCTAATGAATACACGAGAAGTTGGTTTCTGTTAACGCTTTGTGTGACTAACGAATACACGAGAAGTTGGTTTTTGTTAATGTTTTGTGTGTTACTAATGAATACACGAGAAGTTGGTTTTTGTTAATGTTTTGTGTGTAACTAATGATTACACAAGTTGGTTTCTGTTAACGCTTTGTGTGACTAACGAATACACGACAAGTTGGTTTTGTTAACGCTTTGTGTGACTAACAAATACACGAGAAGCTGTTTTTTGTTAATGTGTTGTGTTACCAATGAATACACAAGAAGTTGGATTTTGTTAATGTTTTGTGTTACCAATGAATACACGAGAAGTTGGATTTTGTTAGTGTTTTGTGTGTAACTAATGATTACACAACAAGTTGGTTTCTGTTAACGCTTTGTGTGACTAACGAATACACGACAAGTTGGTTTTGTTAATGTTTTGTGTGACTAATGAATACACGAGAAGTTGGTTTTTGTTAATGTTTTGTGTGACTAATGAACACACAAAAAGTTGGTTTTTGTTAAAGTTTTGTGTGTTACTAATGAATACACGAGAAGATGGTTTTGTTAATGTTTTGTGTGACTAATGAACACAGGAAAAGTTGGTTTTTGTTAATGTTTTGTGTGTTACTAATGAATACACGATAAGTTGGCTTTTACTAATGTTTTGTGTAACTAATGAATACACGAGAAGTTGGTTTTTGTTAATGTTTTCTGTTACTATTGAATACACAAGAAGTTGGTTTTTGTTAACATTTTGTGTGTTACTAATGAATACACGAGAAGTTGGTTTTTGTTAATGTTTTGTGTTACTAATGAATACACGAGAAGGTGGGTTTTGTTAATGTTTTGTGTTACTAATGGATACACGAGAAGATGGTTTTTGGTAATGTTTTGTGCGACTAATGAATACACGAGAAGTTGGTTTTTGTTAATGTTTTGTGTGTTACTAACGAATAGACGAGAAGATGGTTTTTGCTAATGTTTTGTATTACTAATGAATACACGAGAAGGTGGTTTTTGTTAATGTTTTGTGTGTTACTAATGAATATACGAGAAGTTGGTTTTTGTTAATGTTTTGTGTGACTAATGAATACACGAGAAGGTGGTTTTTGTTAAAGTTTTGTGTGTCTAAGGAATAAAAAAGAAGTTGGTTTTTGTTACTATTTTGTGTGACTAATGAATACACAATAACCTGGTTCTTGTAAATGTTTAGTGTGTTACAAATGAATACACGAGAAGTTGGTTTTTGTTAATATTTTGTGTGACTAATGAATACACAAGAAGTTGGTTTTTGTCAATGTTTTGTGTGACTAATGAATACACGATCAATTGGTTTTTGTTAATGTTTTGTGTGACTAATGAATACACTAGAAGTTGGTTTTTGTTAATGTTTTGTATGTTCTAATGAATACACGAGAAATTGGTTTTTGTTAATGTTTTGTGTGTTACTAATGAATACACGAGAAGTTGGTTTTTGTTAATGTTTTGTGTGTTACTAATGAATACACAAGAAGTTGGTTTTGGTTAATGTTTTGTGTGTTACTAACGAATACACGAGAAGTTGGTTTTTGTTAATGTTTTGCGTGTTACTAATGAATACACGAGAAGTTGGTTTTTGTTAATGTTTTGTGTGTTACTATTGAATACACGAAAAGTTGGTTTTTGTTAAAGTTTTGTGTGACTAATGAATACAAAAGAAGTTGGTTTTTGTTAATGTTTTGTGTTACTAAAGAATACACGAAAAGTTGGTTTTTGTTAATGTTTTGTGTTACTAATGAATACACAAAAATTAGTTTTTGTTAATGTTTTGTGTGTTACTAATGAATACACGAGAAGTTGGTTTCTGTTAACGCTTTGTGTGACTAACGAATACACGAGAAGTTGGTTTTTGTTAATGTTTTGTGTGTTACTAATGAATACACGAGAAGTTGGTTTTTGTTAATGTTTTGTGTGTTACTAATGAATACAGAACAAGTTGGTTTTTGTTAATATTTTGTGTTACTAATGAATACACGAGAAGTTGGTTTCTGTTAACGCTTTGTGTGACTAACAAATACACGAGAAGCTGTTTTTTGTTAATGTTTTGTGTTACCAATGAATACACGAGAAGTTGGATTTTGTCAATGTTTTGTGTGACTAATGAATACACGATCAATTGGTTTTTGTTAATGTTTTGTGTGTTACTAACGAATACACGAGAAATTGGTTTTTGTTAATGCTTTGCGTGTTACTAATGAATACACGAGAAGTTGGTTTTTGTTAATGTTTTGAGTGTTACTATTGAATACAGGAGAAGTTGGTTTTTGTTAAAGTTTTGTGTGTTACTAATGAAAACACGAGAAGTTGGTTTTTGTTAACGCCTTGTGTGACTAACGAATACACGAGAAGTTGGTTTTGTTAATGTTTTGTGTTACCAATGAATACACGAGAAGTTGGATTTTGTCAATGTTTTGTGTGACTAATGAATACACGATCAATTGGTTTTTGTTAATGTTTTGTGTGTTACTAACGAATACACGAGAAATTGGTTTTTGTTAATGCTTTGCGTGTTACTAATGAATACACGAGAAGTTGGTTTTTGTTAATGTTTTGAGTGTTACTATTGAATACAGGAGAAGTTGGTTTTTGTTAAAGTTTTGTGTGTCTAAGGAATAAAAAAGAAGTTGGTTTTTGTTACTATTTTGTGTGACTAATGAATACACAATAACCTGGTTCTTGTAAATGTTTAGTGTGTTACAAATGAATACACGAGAAGTTGGTTTTTGTTAATATTTTGTGTGACTAATGAATACACAAGAAGTTGGTTTTTGTCAATGTTTTGTGTGACTAATGAATACACAAGAAATTAGGTTTTGGTTAATGTTTTGTGTGTTACTAACGAATACACGAGAAGTTGGTTTTTGTTAATGTTTTGCGTGTTACTAATGAATACACGAGAAGTTGGTTTTTGTTAATGTTTTGCGTGTTACTAATGAATACACGAGAAGTTGGTTTTTGTTAATGTTTTGTGTGTTACTATTGAATACACGAAAAGTTGGTTTTTGTTAAAGTTTTGTGTGACTAATGAAAACAAAAGAAGTTGGTTTTTGTTAATGTTTTGTGTTACTAAAGAATACACGAAAAGTTGGTTTTTGTTAATGTTTTGTGTTACTAATGAATACACGAAAAGGTGGGTTTTGTTAATGTTTTGTGTTACTAAAGAATACACGAGAAGTTGGTTTTTGTTAACGCTTTGTGTGACTAACGAATACACGAGAAGTTGGTTTTTATTAATGTTTTGTGTGTTCTAATGAATACACAAGAAGTTGGTTTTGTTAATGTTTTGTGTGTTACTAATGAATACACGAGAAGTTGGTTTTTGTTAATGTTTTGTGTGTTACTAATGAATACAGAACAAGTTGGTTTTTGTTAATGTTTTGTGTGTTACTAATGAATACACGAGAAGTTGGTTTTTGCTAATGTTTTGTGTGTTACTAATGAATAAACGAGAAGTTGATTTTTATTAATGTTTTGTGTGTAACTAATGAATAATGAGAAGTTCGTTTTTGTTAATGTTTTGTGTAGCTAATGAATACACGAGAGGTTAGTTTTTGTTAATGTTTTGTGTGTTACTAATGAAAACACGAGAAGTTGGTTTTTGTTAACGCCTTGTGTGACTAACGAATACACGAGAAGTTGGTTTTGTTAATGTTTTCTGTGACTAATGAATACACGAGAAATTGGTTTTTGTTAATGTTTTGTGTGACTAATGAATACACTAGAAGTTGGTTTTTGTTAATGTTTTGTGTGTTCTAATGAATACACGAGAAGTTGGTTTTTGTTAATGTTTTGTGTGTTACTAACGAATACACGAGAAGTTGGTTTTTGTTAATGTTTTGCGTGTTACTAATGAATACACGAGAAGTTGGTTTTTGTTAATGTTTTGCGTGTTACTAATGAATACACGAGAAGTTGGTTTTTGTTAATGTTTTGTGTGTTACTATTGAATACACGAAAAGTTGGTTTTTGTTAAAGTTTTGTGTGACTAATGAATACAAAAGAAGTTGGTTTTTGTTAATGTTTTGTGTTACTAAAGAATACACGAAAAGTTGGTTTTTGTTAATGTTTTGTGTTACTAATGAATACACGAAAAGGTGGGTTTTGTTAATGTTTTGTGTTACTAATGAATACACGAGAAGTTGGTTTTTGTTAACGCTTTGTGTGACTAACGAATACACGAGAAGTTGGTTTTTATTAATGTTTTGTGTGTTCTAATGAATACACAAGAAATTAGTTTTTGTTAATGTTTTGTGTGTTACTAATGAATACACGAGAAGTTGGTTTTTGTTAATGTTTTGTGTGTTACTAATGAATACAGAACAAGTTGGTTTTTGTTAATGTTTTGTGTGTTACTAATGAATACACGAGAAGTTGGTTTTTGCTAATGTTTTGTGTGTTACTAATGAATAAACGAGAAGTTGATTTTTATTAATGTTTTGTGTGTAACTAATGAATAATGAGAAGTTCGTTTTGCTTAATGTTTTGTGTGTTACTAATGAAAACACGAGAAGTTGGTTTCTGTTAACGCCTTGTGTGACTAACGAATACACGAGAAGTTGGTTTTGTTAATGTTTTCTGTGACTAATGAATACACGAGAAATTGGTTTTTGTTAATGTTTTGTGTGACTAATGAATACACTAGAAGTTGGTTTTTGTTAATGTTTTGTGTGTTCTAATGAATACACGAGAAGTTGGTTTTTCTTAATGTTTTGTGTGTTACTAATGAATACACAAGAAGTTGGTTTTTGTTAATGTTTTGTGTGTTACTAACGAATACACGAAAAGTTGGTTTTTGTTAATGTTTTGTGTGTTACTAATGAATACACGAGAAGGTGGTTTTTGTTAATGTTTTGTGTGTTACCAATGGATACAAGAGAAGTTGGTTTTTATTAATGTTTTGTGTGTTACTAATGAATACACGAGAAGTTGGTTTTTGTTAATGTTTTGTGTGTTACTAATGGATACACGAGAAGTTGGTTTTTGTTAATGTTTTGCGTGTTACTAATGAATACACGAGAAGTTGGTTTTTGTTAATGTTTTGTGTGTTACTATTGAATACACGAAAAGTTGGTTTTTGTTAAAGTTTTGTGTGACTAATGAATACAAAAGAAGTTGGTTTTTGTTAATGTTTTGTGTTACTAAAGAATACACGAAAAGTTGGTTTTTGTTAATGTTTTGTGTTACTAATGAATACACAAAAATTAGTTTTTGTTAATGTTTTGTGTGTTACTAATGAATACACGAGAAGTTGGTTTCTGTTAACGCTTTGTGTGACTAACGAATACACGAGAAGTTGGTTTTTGTTAATGTTTTGTGTGTTACTAATGAATACACGAGAAGTTGGTTTTTGTTAATGTTTTGTGTGTTACTAATGAATACAGAACAAGTTGGTTTTTGTTAATATTTTGTGTTACTAATGAATACACGAGAAGTTGGTTTCTGTTAACGCTTTGTGTGACTAACAAATACACGAGAAGCTGTTTTTTGTTAATGTTTTGTGTTACCAATGAATACACGAGAAGTTGGATTTTGTCAATGTTTTGTGTGACTAATGAATACACGATCAATTGGTTTTTGTTAATGTTTTGTGTGTTACTAACGAATACACGAGAAATTGGTTTTTGTTAATGCTTTGCGTGTTACTAATGAATACACGAGAAGTTGGTTTTTGTTAATGTTTTGAGTGTTACTATTGAATACAGGAGAAGTTGGTTTTTGTTAAAGTTTTGTGTGTCTAAGGAATAAAAAAGAAGTTGGTTTTTGTTACTATTTTGTGTGACTAATGAATACACAATAACCTGGTTCTTGTAAATGTTTAGTGTGTTACAAATGAATACACGAGAAGTTGGTTTTTGTTAATATTTTGTGTGACTAATGAATACACAAGAAGTTGGTTTTTGTCAATGTTTTGTGTGACTAATGAATACACGATCAATTGGTTTTTGTTAATGTTTTGTGTGACTAATGAATACACTAGAAGTTGGTTTTTGTTAATGTTTTGTATGTTCTAATGAATACACGAGAAATTGGTTTTTGTTAATGTTTTGTGTGTTACTAATGAATACACGAGAAGTTGGTTTTTGTTAATGTTTTGTGTGTTACTAATGAATACACAAGAAGTTGGTTTTGGTTAATGTTTTGTGTGTTACTAACGAATACACGAGAAGTTGGTTTTTGTTAATGTTTTGCGTGTTACTAATGAATACACGAGAAGTTGGTTTTTGTTAATGTTTTGTGTGTTACTATTGAATACACGAAAAGTTGGTTTTTGTTAAAGTTTTGTGTGACTAATGAATACAAAAGAAGTTGGTTTTTGTTAATGTTTTGTGTTACTAAAGAATACACGAAAAGTTGGTTTTTGTTAATGTTTTGTGTTACTAATGAATACACAAAAATTAGTTTTTGTTAATGTTTTGTGTGTTACTAATGAATACACGAGAAGTTGGTTTCTGTTAACGCTTTGTGTGACTAACGAATACACGAGAAGTTGGTTTTTGTTAATGTTTTGTGTGTTACTAATGAATACACGAGAAGTTGGTTTTTGTTAATGTTTTGTGTGTTACTAATGAATACAGAACAAGTTGGTTTTTGTTAATATTTTGTGTTACTAATGAATACACGAGAAGTTGGTTTCTGTTAACGCTTTGTGTGACTAACAAATACACGAGAAGCTGTTTTTTGTTAATGTTTTGTGTTACCAATGAATACACGAGAAGTTGGATTTTGTCAATGTTTTGTGTGACTAATGAATACACGATCAATTGGTTTTTGTTAATGTTTTGTGTGTTACTAACGAATACACGAGAAATTGGTTTTTGTTAATGCTTTGTGTGTTACTAATGAATACACGAGAAGTTGGTTTTTGTTAATGTTTTGAGTGTTACTATTGAATACAGGAGAAGTTGGTTTTTGTTAAAGTTTTGTGTGTCTAAGGAATAAAAAAGAAGTTGGTTTTTGTTACTATTTTGTGTGACTAATGAATACACAATAACCTGGTTCTTGTAAATGTTTAGTGTGTTACAAATGAATACACGAGAAGTTGGTTTTTGTTAATATTTTGTGTGACTAATGAATACACAAGAAGTTGGTTTTTGTCAATGTTTTGTGTGACTAATGAATACACAAGAAATTAGGTTTTGGTTAATGTTTTGTGTGTTACTAACGAATACACGAGAAGTTGGTTTTTGTTAATGTTTTGCGTGTTACTAATGAATACACGAGAAGTTGGTTTTTGTTAATGTTTTGTTTGTTACTATTGAATACACGAAAAGTTGGTTTTTGTTAATGTTTTGTGTGTTACTATTGAATACACGAAAAGTTGGTTTTTGTTAAAGTTTTGTGTGACTAATGAATACAAAAGAAGTTGGTTTTTGTTAATGTTTTGTGTTACTAAAGAATACACGAAAAGTTGGTTTTTGTTAATGTTTTGTGTTACTAATGAATACACGAAAAGGTGGGTTTTGTTAATGTTTTGTGTTACTAATGAATACACGAGAAGTTGGTTTTGTTAATGTTTTGTGTGTTACTAATGAATACACGAGAAGTTGGTTTTTGTTAATGTTTTGTGTGTTACTAATGAATACACGAGAAGTTGGTTTTTGTTAATGTTTTGTGTGTTACTAATGAATACAGAACAAGTTGGTTTTTGTTAATGTTTTGTGTGTTACTAATGAATACACGAGAAGTTGGTTTTTGCTAATGTTTTGTGTGTTACTAATGAATAAACGAGAAGTTGATTTTTATTAATGTTTTGTGTGTAACTAATGAATAATGAGAAGTTCGTTTTTGTTAATGTTTTGTGTAGCTAATGAATACACGAGAGGTTGGTTTTTGTTAATGTTTTGTGTGTTACTAATGAAAACACGAGAAGTTGGTTTTGTTAACGCCTTGTGTGACTAACGAATACACGAGAAGTTGGTTTTGTTAATGTTTTCTGTGACTAATGAATACACGAGAAATTGGTTTTTGTTAATGTTTTGTGTGACTAATGAATACACTAGAAGTTGGTTTTTGTTAATGTTTTGTGTGTTCTAATGAATACACGAGAAGTTGGTTTTTGTTAATGTTTTGTGTGTTACTAACGAATACACGAGAAGTTGGTTTTTGTTAATGTTTTGTGTGTTACTAATGAATACACGAGAAGTTGGTTTTTGTTAATGTTTTGTGTGTTACTAATGAATACACGAGAAGTTGGTTTTTGTTAATGTTTTGTGTGTTACTATTGAATACACGAAAAGTTGGTTTTTGTTAAAGTTTTGTGTGACTAATGAATACAAAAGAAGTTGGTTTTTGTTAATGTTTTGTGTTACTAAAGAATACACGAAAAGTTGGTTTTTGTTAATGTTTTGTGTTACTAATGAATACACGAAAAGGTGGGTTTTGTTAATGTTTTGTGTTACTAATGAATACACGAGAAGTTGGTTTTTGTTAACGCTTTGTGTGACTAACGAATACACGAGAAGTTGGTTTTTATTAATGTTTTGTGTGTTCTAATGAATACACAAGAAATTAGTTTTTGTTAATGTTTTGTGTGTTACTAATGAATACACGAGAAGTTGGTTTTTGTTAATGTTTTGTGTGTTACTAATGAATACAGAACAAGTTGGTTTTTGTTAATGTTTTGTGTGTTACTAATGAATACACGAGAAGTTGGTTTTTGCTAATGTTTTGTGTGTTACTAATGAATAAACGAGAAGTTGATTTTTATTAATGTTTTGTGTGTAACTAATGAATAATGAGAAGTTCGTTTTGTTAATGTTTTGTGTAGCTAATGAATACACGAGAGGTTGGTTTTTGTTAATGTTTTGTGTGTTACTAATGAAAACACGAGAAGTTGGTTTCTGTTAACGCTTTGTGTGACTAACGAATACACGAGAAGTTGGTTTTGTTAATGTTTTGTGTGACTAATGAATACACGAGAAGTTGGTTTTTGTTAATGTTTTGTGTGACTAATGAATACACTAGAAGTTGGTTTTTGTTAATGTTTTGTGTGTTCTAATGAATACACGAGAAGTTGGTTTTTGTTAATGTTTTGTGTGTTACTAATGAATACACAAGAAGTTGGTTTTTGTTAATGTTTTGTGTGTTACTAACGAATACACGAAAAGTTGGTTTTTGTTAATGTTTTGTGTGTTACTAATGAATACACGAGAAGGTGGTTTTTGTTAATGTTTTGTGTGTTACTAATGGATACAAGAGAAGTTGGTTTTGATTAATGTTTTGTGTGTTACCAATGAATACACGAGAAGTTGGTTTTTGTCAATGTTTTGTGTGTTACTAATGGATACACGAGAAGTTGGTTTTTGTTAATGTTTTGTGTGTTACTAATGAATACACGAAAAGTTGGTTTTTGTTAATGTTTTGTGTTACTAATGAATACACGAGAAGTTGGTTTTGTTAATGTTTTGTGTGTTACTAATGAATATACGAGAAGTTGGTTTTGTTAATGTTTTGTGTGTTAATAATGAAAACACGAGAAGTTGGTTTTTGTTAACGCTTTGTGTGACTAATGAATACACGATCAATTGGTTTTTGTTAATGTTTTGTGTGTTACTAACGAATACACGAGAAATTGGTTTTGATTAATGTTTTGCATTTTACTATTGAATACACGAGAAGTTGGTTTTTATCAATGTTTTGTGTGACTAATGAATACACGATAAATTGGTTTTTGTCAATGTTTTCTGTGACTAACGAATACACGAGAAGTTGGTTTTTGTTAATGTTTTCTGTTACCACTGAATACACAAGAAGTTGGTTTTTGTTAACATTTTGTGTGTTACTAATGAATATACGAGAAGTTGTTTTTTGTTAATGTTTTGTGTATTACTAACAAATACACGAGAAGTTGGTTTTTGTTAATGTTTTGTGTGTTACTATTGAATACACGAGAAGTTGGTTTTTGTTAAAGTTTTGTGTGACTAATAAATACAAAAGAAGTTGGTTTTTGTTACTATTTTGTGTGACTAATGAATACACGATAAGCTGGTTCTTGTAAATATTTAGTGTGTTACTAATGAATACACGAGAAGTTGGTTTCTGTTAATGTTTTGTGTGACTAATAAATACACAAGAAGTTGGTTTTTGTCAATGTTTTGTGTGACTAATGAATACACGATAAATTGGTTTTTGTTAATGTTTTGTGTGACTAACGAATACACGAGAAGTTGGTTTTTGATAATGTTTTGTGTAACTAATGAAAACACGAGAAGTTGGTTTTTGTTAATGTTATGTGGGTTACTGATGAATACAAGAGAAGTTGGTTTTTGTTAATGTTTTCTGTTACTAATGAATACACAAGAAGTTGGTTTTTGTCAATGTTTTGTGTGTTACTAATAAATACACGAGAAGTTGGTTTTTGTTAATGTTTTGTGTGTTACTAATGAATACACGATAAGCTGGTTTTTGTTAATATTTTGTGTGACTAATGAATACACGATAAATAGGTTTTCGTTAATGTTTTGTGTGACTAGTGAATGCACAAAAAGTTGTTTTTTTAATATTTTGTGTGACTAATGAATACACGATAAGCTGGTTTTTGTAAATGTTTTGTGTGTTACTGATGAATACAAGAGAAGTTGGTTTTGTTAATGTTTTCTGTTACTAATGAATACACAAGAAGTTGGTTTTTGTCAATGTTTTGTGTGTTACTAATAAATACACGAGAAGTTGGTTTTTGTTAATGTTTTGTGTGTTACTAATGAATACACAAGAAGGTAGTTTTTGTTAATGTTTTTTGTCATTAATAAATACAGAAGATGCTGGTTTTTGTTAATGTTTTGTGTGTTACTAATGAATACACAAGAAGTTGGTTTTTGTTAATTTTTGAGTCAGGAATAAATACACGAGAAGTTGGTATTTGTTAATGTTTTGTGTTACTAATGAATACAGAACAAGTTGTTTTTCTTAATGTTTTGTGTTTCTGATAAATAGACGAGAAGTTGGTTTTTGTTAATGTTTTGTGTTAATAATGAATACACTATTAGTTGGTTTTTGTTAATGTTTTGTGTGACTTATGAATACACGAGAAGTTGATTTTTGTTGAGGTATTGTGTGTAACTAATGAATATATGAGAAATTGGTTTTTGTTAATGTTTTGTGTGTTACTAATGAATACACAAGAAGTTGGTTTTTGTTAATGTGTTTTGTAACTAATCAATATACGAGAAGTTGGTTTTGTTAATGTTTTGTGTGACATATGAATACACGAGAAGTTGGTTTTTGTTGGTGTTTTGTGTTACTAATGAATACACGAGAAGTTGGTTTTGTTAATTTTTGAGTCAGGAATAAATACACGAGAAATTGGTATTTGTTAATGTTTTGTGTATTACTAATGAATACACGAGAAGTTGGTTTATGTTAATGTTTTGTGTGTGACGAATGAATACACAACAACTTGGTTTTTGTTAATGTTTTGTGTTACTAATGAATACAGAACAAGTTCGTTTTTGTTAATGTTTTGTGTTTCTGATAAATAGACGAGAAGTTGGTTTTTGTTAATGTTTTGTGTGTTACTAATGAATACACGAAAAGTTGGTTTTTGTTAATGTTTTGTGTGTGACTAATGAATACACAAGAAGGTAGTTTTTGTTAATGTTTTTTGTCATTAATAAATGCAGAAGATGCTGGTTTTTGTTAATGTTTTGTGTGTTACTAATGAATACACAAGAAGTTGGTTTTTGTTCATTTTTGAGTCAGGAATAAATACACGAGAAGTTGGTATTTGTTAATGTTTTGTGTATTACTAATGAATACACGAGAAGTTGGTTTTTGTTAATGTTTTGTGTGTGACGAATGAATACACAACAACTTGGTTTTTGTTAATGTTTTGTGTTACTAATGAATACAGAACAAGTTCGTTTTTGTTAATGTTTTGTGTTTCTGATAAATAGACGAGAAATTGGTTTTTGTTTATGTTTTGTGATTTATGAAAACAAAAAAAAAATAGTTTTTGTTAATGTTTTGTGTGACTTACGAATACACGATAAATTGGTTTTTGTCAATGTTTTCTGTGACTAACGAATACACGAGAAGTTGGTTTTTGTTAATGTTTTCTGTTACCACTGAATACACAAGAAGTTGGTTTTTGTTAACATTTTGTGTGTTACTAATGAATATACGAGAAGTTGTTTTTTGTTAATGTTTTGTGTATTACTAACAAATACACGAGAAGTTGGTTTTTGTTAATGTTTTGTGTGTTACTATTGAATACACGAGAAGTTGGTTTTTGTTAAAGTTTTGTGTCACTAATAAATACAAAAGAAGTTGGTTTTTGTTACTATTTTGTGTGACTAATGAATACACGATAAGTTGGTTTTGTAAATGTTTAGTGTGTTACTAATGAATACACGAGAAGTTGGTTTCTGTTAATGTTTTGTGTGACTAATAAATACACAAGAAGTTGGTTTTGTTAATGTTTTGTGTGACTAATGAATACACGATAAATTGGTTTTGTTAATGTTTTGTGTGACTAATGAATACACGAGAAGTTGGTTTTGTTAATGTTTTGTGTAACTAATGAAAACACGAGAAGTTGGTTTTGTTAATGTTTTGTGTGTTACTAATGAATACAAGAGAAGTTGGTTTTGTTAATGTTTTGTGTTACTAATGAATACACAAGAAGTTGGTTTTGTTAATGTTTTGTGTGTTACTAATAAATACACGAGAAGTTGGTTTTTGTTAATGTTTTGTGTGTTACTAATGAATACACGAGAAGTTGGTTTTGTTAATGTTTTGTGTGACTAATGAATACACGATAAATTGGTTTTGTTAATGTTTTGTGTGACTAATGAATACACAAAAAAGTTGTTTTTTTTAATATTTTGTGTGACTAATGAATACACGATAAGTTGGTTTTGTAAATGTTTTGTGTGTTACTGATGAATACAAGAGAAGTTGGTTTTTGTTAATGTTTTCTGTTACTAATGAATACACAAGAAGTTGGTTTTTGTCAATGTTTTGTGTGTTACTAATAAATACACGAGAAGTTGGTTTTTGTTAATGTTTTGTGTGTTACTAATGAATACACAAGAAGGTAGTTTTTGTTAATGTTTTTTGTCATTAATAAATACAGAAGATGCTGGTTTTTGTTAATGTTTTGTGTGTTACTAATGAATACACAAGAAGTTGGTTTTTGTTAATTTTTGAGTCAGGAATAAATACACGAGAAGTTGGTATTTGTTAATGTTTTGTGTTACTAATGAATACAGAACAAGTTATTTTTCTTAATGTTTTGTGTTTCTGATAAATAGACGAGAAGTTGGTTTTTGTTAATGTTTTGTGTTAATAATGAATACACTATTAGTTGGTTTTTGTTAATGTTTTGTGTGACTTATGAATACACGAGAAGTTGATTTTTGTTGAGGTATTGTGTGTAACTAATGAATATATGAGAAATTGGTTTTTGTTAATGTTTTGTGTGTTACTAATGAATACACAAGAAGTTGGTTTTTGTTAATGTGTTATGTAACTAATCAATATACGAGAAGTTGGTTTTGTTAATGTTTTGTGTGACATATGAATACACGAGAAGTTGGTTTTTGTTGGTGTTTTGTGTTACTAATGAATACACGAGAAGTTGGTTTTGTTAATTTTTGAGTCAGGAATAAATACACGAGAAATTGGTATTTGTTAATGTTTTGTGTATTACTAATGAATACACGAGAAGTTGGTTTATGTTAATGTTTTGTGTGTGACGAATGAATACACAACAACTTGGTTTTTGTTAATGTTTTGTGTTACTAATGAATACAGAACAAGTTCGTTTTTGTTAATGTTTTGTGTTTCTGATAAATAGACGAGAAGTTGGTTTTTGTTAATGTTTTGTGTGTTACTAATGAATACACGAAAAGTTGGTTTTTGTTAATGTTTTGTGTGTGACTAATGAATACACAAGAAGGTAGTTTTTGTTAATGTTTTTTGTCATTAATAAATGCAAAAGATGCTGGTTTTTGTTAATGTTTTGTGTGTTACTAATGAATACACAAGAAGTTGGTTTTTGTTCATTTTTGAGTCAGGAATACATACACGAGAAGTTGGTATTTGTTAATGTTTTGTGTATTACTAATGAATACACGAGAAGTTGGTTTTTGTTAATGTTTTGTGTGTGACGAATGAATACACAACAACTTGGTTTTTGTTAATGTTTTGTGTTACTAATGAATACAGAACAAGTTCGTTTTTGTTAATGTTTTGTGTTTCTGATAAATAGACGAGAAATTGGTTTTTGTTTATGTTTTGTGATTTATGAAAACAAAAAAAAATAGTTTTTGTTAATGTTTTGTGTGACTTATGAATACACGAGAAGTTGATTTTTCTTGATGTATTGTGTGTAACTAATCAATATATGAGAAATTGGTTTTTGTTAATGTTTTGTGTGTTACTAATGAATACACAAGAAGTTGGTTTTTGTTAATGTGTTGTGTGACCTATGAATACACAACAAGTTGGTTTTTGTTAATGTTTTGTGTAACTAATCAATACACGAGAAGTTGGTTTTGTTAATGTTTTGTGTGACATATGAATACACGAGAAGTTGGTTTTTGTTGGTGTTTTGTGTTACTAATGAATACACGAGAAGTTGGTTTTTGTCAGTGTTTTGTGTTACTAATGAATACACGAGAAGTTGGTTTTTGATAATGTTTTGTGTTACTAATGAATACACGAGAAGTTGGTTTTTGTTAATGTTTTGTGTTACTAATGAATACACGAGAAGTTGGTTTTTGTTAATGTTTTGTGTGTGACGAATGAATACACAACAACTTGGTTTTTGTTAATGTTTTGTGTTACTAATGAATACAGAACAAGTTGGTTTTTGTTAATGTTTTGTGTTTCTGATAAATAGACGAGAAGTTGGTTTTTGTTTATGTTTTGTGTGATTTATGAAAACAAAAAAAAATAGTTTTTGTTAATGTTTTGTGTGACTTATGAATACACGAGAAGTTGATTTTTGTTGAGGTATTGTGTGTAACTAATGAATATATGAGAAATTGGTTTTTGTTAATGTTTTGTGTGTTACTAATGAATACACAAGAAGTTGGTTTTTGTTAATGTGTTGTGTGACCTATGAATACACAACATGTTGGTTTTTGTTAATGTTTTGTGTAACTAATCAATACACGAGAAGTTGGTTTTGTTAATGTTTTGTGTGACATATGAATACACGAGAAGTTGGTTTTTGTTAATGTGTTATGTAACTAATCAATATACGATAAGTTGGTTTTGTTAATGTTTTGTGTGACATATGAATACACGAGAAGTTGGTTTTTGTTGGTGTTTTGTGTTACTAATGAATACACGAGAAGTTGGTTTTTGTTAATGTTTTGTGTTACTCATGAATATATGAGAAGTTGGTTTTTGTTAATGTTTTGTGTATTACTAATGAATACACGAGAAGTTGGTTTTTGTAAATGTTTTGTGTGTTACTGATGAATACACGAGAAGTTGGTTTTTGTTAATGTTTTCTGTTACTAATGAATACACAAGAAATTGGTTTTTGTCAATGTTTTGTGTGACTAATGAATACACGAGAAGTTGGTTTTTGTTAATGTTTTGTGTGTTACTAATGAATACACGAGAAGTTGGTTTTTGTTAATGTTTTCTGTGTTACTAATGAATACACGAAAAGTTGGTTTTTGTTAATGTTTTGTGTGTGACTAATGAATACACAAAAAGTAGTTTTGTTAATGTTTTTGTCATTAATAAATACAGAAGATGCTGGTTTTTGTTAATGTTTTGTGTGTTACTAATGAATACACAAGAAGTTGGTTTTTGTTAATTTTTGAGTCAGGAATAAATACACGAGAAGTTGGTATTTGTTAATGTTTTGTGTATTACTAATGAATACACGAGAAGTTGGTTTTTGTTAATGTTTTGTGTGTGACGAATGAATACACAACAACTTGGTTTTTGTTAATGTTTTGTGTTACTAATGAATACAGAACAAGTTCGTTTTTGTTAATGTTTTGTGTTTCTGATAAATAGACGAGAAGTTGGTTTTTGTTAATGTTTTGTGTGACTTATGAATACACGAGAAGTTGATTTTTCTTGATGTATTGTGTGTAACTAATAAATATATGAGAAGTTGGTTTTTGTTAATGTTTTGTGTATTACTAATGAATACACGAGACGTTGGTTTTTGTCAGTGTTTTGTGTTACTAATGAATACACGAGAAGTTGGTTTTTGATAATGTTTTGTGTTACTAATGAATACACGAGAAGTTGGTTTTTGTTAATGTTTTGTGTTACTAATGAATACACGAGAAGTTGGTTTTTGTTAATGTTTTGTGTTACTAATGAATATACGAGAAGTTGGATTTTGTTAGTGTTTTGTGTGTTTCTAATGAAAACACGAGAAGTTGGTTTCTGTTAACGCTTTGTGTGACTAACGAATACACGAGAAGTTGGTTTTTGGTAATGTTTTGTGTGTTACGAATGAATACACGAGAAGTTGGTTTTTGTTAATGTTTTGTGTGTAACTAATGATTACACAACAAGTTGGTTTCTGTTAATGTTTTGTGTGTTACTAACGAATAGACGAGAAGTTGGTTTTTGTTAATGTTTTGTGTGAGACTAATGAATACACAACAAGTTGGTTTTTGTTATTGTTTTGTGTGTTACTAATGAACACACGAGAAGTTGATTTTTGTTAATGTTTTGTGTGTTACTATTGAACACACAACAACTTGGTTTTTGTTAATGTTTTGTGTTACTAATGAATACAGAACAAGTTCGTTTTTGTTAATGTTTTGTGTTTCTGATAAATAGACGAGAAGTTGGTTTTTGTTAATGTTTTGTGTTACTAATGAATACACTATTAGTTGGTTTTTGTTTATGTTTTGTGTGATTTATGAAAACAAAAAAAAATAGTTTTTGTTAATGTTTTGTGTGACTTATGAATACACGAGAAGTTGATTTTTGTTGAGGTATTGTGTGTAACTAATAAATATATGAGAAATTGGTTTTTGTTAATGTTTTGTGTGTTACTAATGAATACACAAGAAGTTGGTTTTTGTTAATGTGTTGTGTGACCTATGAATACACAACAAGTTGGTTTTTGTTAATGTTTTGTGTAACTAATCAATACACGAGAAGTTGGTTTTGTTAATGTTTTGTGTGACATATGAATACACGAGAAGTTGGTTTTTGTTGGTGTTTTGTGTTACTAATGAATACACGAGAAATTGGTTTTTGTTAATGTTTTGTGTTACTCATGAATATATGAGAAGTTGGTTTTTGTTAATATTTTGTGTATTACTAATGAATACACGAGAAGTTGGTTTTTGTTGGTGTTTTGTGTTACTAATGAATACACGAGAAGTTGGTTTTTGTTAGTGTTTTGTGTTACTAATGAATACACGAGAAGTTGGTTTTTGTTAATGTTTTGTGTTACTAATGAATACACGAGAAGTTGGTTTTTGTTAATGTTTTGTGTTACTAATGAATACACGAGAAGTTGGTTTTTTTTAATGTTTTGTGTTACTAATGAATACACAAGAAGTTGGTTTTTGTTAATGTTTTTTGTCATTAATAAATACAGAAGATGCTGGTTTTTGTTAATGTTTTGTGTGTTACTAATGAATACACAAGAAGTTGGTTTTTGTTAATTTTTGAGTCAGGAATAAATACACGAGAAGTTGGTATTTGTTAATGTTTTGTGTATTACTAATGAATACACGAGAAGTTGGTTTTTGTTAATGTTTTGTGTGTGACGAATGAATACACAACAACTTGGTTTTTGTTAATGTTTTGTGTTTCTGATAAATAGACGAGAAATTGGTATTTGTTTATGTTTTGTGATTTATGAAAACAAAAAAAAATAGTTTTTGTTAATGTTTTGTGTGACTTATGAATACACGAGAAGTTGATTTTTCTTGATGTATTGTGTGTAACTAATCAATATATGAGAAATTGGTTTTTGTTAATGTTTTGTGTGTTACTAATGAATACACAAGAAGTTGGTTTTTGTTAATGTGTTGTGTGACCTATGAATACACAACAAGTTGGTTTTTGTTAATGTTTTGTGTAACTAATCAATACACGAGAAGTTGGTTTTGTTAATGTTTTGTGTGACATATGAATACACGAGATGTTGGTTTTTGTTGGTGTTTTGTGTTACTAATGAATACACGAGAAGTTGGTTTTGTTAATGTTTTGTGTTACTAATGAATACACGAGAAGTTGGTTTTGTTAATGTTTTGTGTATTACTAATGAATACACGAGAAGTTGGTTTTTGTCAGTGTTTTGTGTTACTAATGAATACACGAGAAGTTGGTTTTTGTTAATGTTTTGTGTTACTAATGAATACACGAGAAGTTGGTTTTTGTTAATGTTTTGTGTTACTAATGAATACACGAGAAGTTGGTTTTTGTTAATGTTTTGTGTGTGACGAATGAATACACAACAACTTGGTTTTTGTTAATGTTTTGTGTTACTAATGAATACAGAACAAGTTCGTTTTTGTTAATGTTTTGTGTTTCTGATAAATAGACGAGAAGTTGGTTTTTGTTTATGTTTTGTGTGATTTATGAAAACAAAAAACAATAGTTTTTGTTAATGTTTTGTGTGACTTATGAATACACGAGAAGTTGATTTTTGTTGAGGTATTGTGTGTAACTAATGAATATATGAGAAATTGGTTTTTGTTAATGTTTTGTGTGTTACTAATGAATACACAAGAAGTTGGTTTTTGTTAATGTGTTGTGTGACCTATGAATACACAACATGTTGGTTTTTGTTAATGTTTTGTGTAACTAATCAATACACGAGAAGTTGGTTTTGTTAATGTTTTGTGTGACATATGAATACACGAGAAGTTGGTTTTTGTTAATGTGTTATGTAACTAATCAATATACGATAAGTTGGTTTTGTTAATGTTTTGTGTGACATATGAATACACGAGAAGTTGGTTTTTGTTGGTGTTTTGTGTTACTAATGAATACACGAGAAGTTGGTTTTTGTTAATGTTTTGTGTTACTCATGAATATATGAGAAGTTGGTTTTTGTTAATGTTTTGTGTATTACTAATGAATACACGAGAAGTTGGTTTTTGTAAATGTTTTGTGTGTTACTGATGAATACACGAGAAGTTGGTTTTTGTTAATGTTTTCTGTTACTAATGAATACACAAGAAATTGGTTTTTGTCAATGTTTTGTGTGACTAATGAATACACGAGAAGTTGGTTTTTGTTAATGTTTTGTGTGTTACTAATGAATACACGAGAAGTTGGTTTTTGTTAATGTTTTCTGTGTTACTAATGAATACACGAAAAGTTGGTTTTTGTTAATGTTTTGTGTGTGACTAATGAATACACAAAAAGGTAGTTTTGTTAATGTTTTTTGTCATTAATAAATACAGAAGATGCTGGTTTTTGTTAATGTTTTGTGTGTTACTAATGAATACACAAGAAGTTGGTTTTTGTTAATTTTTGAGTCAGGAATAAATACACGAGAAGTTGGTATTTGTTAATGTTTTGTGTATTACTAATGAATACACGAGAAGTTGGTTTTTGTTAATGTTTTGTGTTACTAATGAATACAGAACAAGTTCGTTTTTGTTAATGTTTTGTGTTTCTGATAAATAGACGAGAAGTTGGTTTTTGTTAATGTTTTGTGTGACTTATGAATACACGAGAAGTTGATTTTTCTTGATGTATTGTGTGTAACTAATAAATATATGAGAAGTTGGTTTTTGTTAATGTTTTGTGTATTACTAATGAATACACGAGACGTTGGTTTTTGTCAGTGTTTTGTGTTACTAATGAATACACGAGAAGTTGGTTTTTGTTAATGTTTTGTGTTACTAATGAATACACGAGAAGTTGGTTTTTGTTAATGTTTTGTGTTACTAATGAATACACGAGAAGTTGGTTTTTGTTAATGTTTTGTGTTACTAATGAATATACGAGAAGTTGGATTTTGTTAGTGTTTTGTGTGTTTCTAATGAAAACACGAGAAGTTGGTTTCTGTTAACGCTTTGTGTGACTAACGAATACACGAGAAGTTGGTTTTTGGTAATGTTTTGTGTGTTACGAATGAATACACGAGAAGTTGGTTTTGTTAATGTTTTGTGTGTAACTAATGATTACACAACAAGTTGGTTTCTGTTAATGTTTTGTGTGTTACTAACGAATAGACGAGAAGTTGGTTTTTGTTAATGTTTTGTGTGAGACTAATGAATACACAACAAGTTGGTTTTTGTTATTGTTTTGTGTGTTACTAATGAACACACGAGAAGTTGATTTTTGTTAATGTTTTGTGTGTTACTATTGAACACACAACAACTTGGTTTTTGTTAATGTTTTGTGTTACTAATGAATACAGAACAAGTTCGTTTTTGTTAATGTTTTGTGTTTCTGATAAATAGACGAGAAGTTGGTTTTTGTTAATGTTTTGTGTTACTAATGAATACACTATTAGTTGGTTTTTGTTTATGTTTTGTGTGATTTATGAAAACAAAAAAAATAGTTTTTGTTAATGTTTTGTGTGACTTATGAATACACGAGAAGTTGATTTTTGTTGAGGTATTGTGTGTAACTAATAAATATATGAGAAATTGGTTTTTGTTAATGTTTTGTGTGTTACTAATGAATACACAAGAAGTTGGTTTTTGTTAATGTGTTGTGTGACCTATGAATACACAACAAGTTGGTTTTTGTTAATGTTTTGTGTAACTAATCAATACACGAGAAGTTGGTTTTGTTAATGTTTTGTGTGACATATGAATACACGAGAAGTTGGTTTTTGTTGGTGTTTTGTGTTACTAATGAATACACGAGAAATTGGTTTTTGTTAATGTTTTGTGTTACTCATGAATATATGAGAAGTTGGTTTTTGTTAATATTTTGTGTATTACTAATGAATACACGAGAAGTTGGTTTTTGTTGGTGTTTTGTGTTACTAATGAATACACGAGAAGTTGGTTTTTGATAGTGTTTTGTGTTACTAATGAATACACGAGAAGTTGGTTTTTGTTAATGTTTTGTGTTACTAATGAATACACGAGAAGTTGGTTTTTGTTAATGTTTTGTGTTACTAATGAATACACGAGAAGTTGGTTTTTGTTAATGTTTTGTGTTACTAATGAATACACAAGAAGTTGGTTTTTGTTAATTTTTGAGTCAGGAATAAATACACGAAAAGTTGGTATTTGTTAATGTTTTGTGTATTACTAATGAATACACGAGAAGTTGGTTTTTGTTAATGTTTTGTGTGTGACGAATGAATACACAACAACTTGGTTTTTGTTAATGTTTTGTGTTACTAATGAATACAGAACAAGTTCGTTTTTGTTAATGTTTTGTGTTTCTGATAAATAGACGAGAAGTTGGTTTTTGTTTATGTTTTGTTTGATTTATGGAAACAAAAAACAATATTTTTGTTAATGTTTTGTGTGACTTATGAATACACGAGAAGTTGATTTTTGTTGAGGTATTGTGTGTAACTAATGAATACATGAGAAATTGGTTTTTGTTAATGTTTTGTGTGTTACTAATGAATACACAAGAAGTTGGTTTTTGTTAATGTGTTGTGTGACCTATGAATACACAACAAGTTGGTTTTTGTTAATGTTTTGTGTAACTAATCAATACACGAGAAGTTGGTTTTGTTAATGTTTTGTGTGACATATGAATACACGAGAAGTTGGTTTTTGTTGGTGTTTTGTGTTACTAATGAATACACGAGAAGTTGGTTTTTGTTAATGTTTTGTGTTACTAATGAATACACGAGAAGTTGGTTTTGTTAATGTTTTGTGTATTACTAATGAATACACGAGACGTTGGTTTTGTTAATGTTTTGTGTTACTAATGAATACACGAGAAGTTGGTTTTTGTTAATGTTTTGTGTGTTACTAATGAATACACGAGAAGTTGGTTTTTGTTAATGTTTTGTGTGTTACTAATGAATACACGAAAAGTTGGTTTTTGTTAATGTTTTGTGTGTGACTAATGAATACACAAGAAGGTAGTTTTTGTTAATGTTTTTTGTCATTAATAAATACAGAAGATGCTGGTTTTTGTTAATGTTTTGTGTGTTACTAATGAATACACAAGAAGTTGGTTTTTGTTAATTTTTGAGTCAGGAATAAATACACGAGAAGTTGGTATTTGTTAATGTTTTGTGTATTACTAATGAATACACGAGAAGTTGGTTTTTGTTAATGTTTTGTGTGTGACGAATGAATACACAACAACTTGGTTTTTGTTAATGTTTTGTGTTACTAATGAATACAGAACAAAATCGTTTTTTGTTAATGTTTTGTGTTTCTGATAAATAGACGAGAAGTTGGTTTTTGTTAATGTTTTGTGTGACTTATGAATACACGAGAAGTTGATTTTTGTTGAGGTATTGTGTGTAACTAATAAATATATGAGAAATTGGTTTTTGTTAATGTTTTGTGTGTTACTAATGAATACACAAGAAGTTGGTTTTTGTTAATGTGTGTGTGTGACCTATGAATACACAACAAGTTGGTTTTTGTTAATGTTTTGTGTAACTAGTCAATACACGAGAAGTTGGTTTTGTTAATGTTTTGTGTGACATATGAATACACGAGAAGTTGGTTTTTGTTGGTGTTTTGTGTTACTAATGAATACACGAGAAGTTGGTTTTTGTTAATGTTTTGTGTTACTCATGAATATATGAGAAGTTGGTTTTTGTTAATGTTTTGTGTATTACTAATGAATACACGAGACGTTGGTTTTTGTTAATGTTTTGTGTTACTAATGAATACACAAGAAGTTGGTTTTTGTTAATGTTTTGTGTTACTAATGAATACACGAGAAGTTGGTTTTTGTTAATGTTTTGTGTTACTAATGAATACACGAGAAGTTGGTTTTTGTCAAGGTTTTCTGTTACTAATGAATACACAAGAAGTTGGATTTTGTTAGTGTTTTGTGTGTTTCTAATGAATACACGAGAAGTTGGTTTTGTTAATGTTTTGTGTGACTAATGAATACACGAGAAGTTGGTTTTGTTAATGTTTTGTGTGTTACTAATAAATACACGAGAAGTTTGTTTTGTTAATGTTTTGTGTGTAACTAATGAATACACAACAAGTTGGTTTTGTTAATGTTTTGTGTGTTACTAATGAATACACGAGAAGTTGGTTTTGTTAATGTTTTGTGTGACTAATGAATACACAACAAGTTGGTTTTGTTAATGTTTTGTGTGTTACTAATGAATACACGAGAAGTTGGTTTTGTTAATGTTTTGTGTGTTACTAATGAATACACAACAACTTGGTTTTGTTAATGTTTTGTGTTACTAATGAATACAGAACAAGTTGGTTTTGTTAATGTTTTGTGTTTCTGATAAATACACGAGAAGTTGGTTTTTGTTAATGTTTTGTGTTACTAATGAATACACTATTAGTTAGTTTTTGTTTATGTTTTGTGTGATTTATGAAAACAAAAAAAATAGTTTTTGTTAATGTTTTGTGTGACTTATGAATACACGAGAAGTTGGTTTTGTTAATGTTTTGTGTGTAACTAATGAATATATGAGAAGTTGGTTTTGTTAATGTTTTGTGTGTTACTAATGAATACACAAGAAGTTGGTTTTGTTAATGTGTTGTGTGACCTATGAATACACAACATGTTGGTTTTTGTTAATGTTTTGTGTAACTAATCAATACACGAGAAGTTGGTTTTTGTTAATGTTTTGTGTATTACTAATGAATACACGAGACGTTGGTTTTTGTCAGTGTTTTTTGTGTTACTAATGAATACACGAGAAGTTGGTTTTTGTAAATGTTTTGTGTGTTATTAATGAATACACGAAAAGTTGGTTTTTGTTAATGTTTTGTGTGTGACTAATGAATACACAAGAAGGTAGTTTTTGTTAATGTTTTTTGTCATTAATAAATACAGAAGATGCTGGTTTTTGTTAATGTTTTGTGTGTTACTAATGAATACACAAGAAGTTGGTTTTTGTTAATTTTTGAGTCAGGAATAAATACACGAGAAATTGGTATTTGTTAATGTTTTGTGTATTACTAATGAATACACGAGAAGTTGGTTTTTGTTAATGTTTTGTGTGTGACGAATGAATACACAACAACTTGGTTTTTGTTAATGTTTTGTGTTACTAATGAATACAGAACAAGTTCGTTTTTGTTAATGTTTTGTGTTTCTGATAAATAGACGAGAAGTTGGTTTTTGTTAATGTTTTGTGTGTTACTAATGAATACACGAAAAGTTGGTTTTTGTTAATGTTTTGTGTGTGACTAATGAATACACAAGAAGGTAGTTTTTGTTAATGTTTTTTGTCATTAATAAATACAGAAGATGCTGGTTTTTGTTAATGTTTTGTGTGTTACTAATGAATACACAAGAAGTTGGTTTTTGTTAATTTTTGAGTCAGGAATAAATACACGAGAAGTTGGTATTTGTTAATGTTTTGTGTATTACTAATGAATACACGAGAAGTTGGTTTTTGTTAATGTTTTGTGTGTGACGAATGAATACACAACAACTTGGTTTTTGTTAATGTTTTGTGTTACTAATGAATACAGAACAAGTTCGTTTTTGTTAATGTTTTGTGTTTCTGATAAATAGACGAGAAATTGGTTTTTGTTTATGTTTTGTGTGATTTATGAAAACAAAAAAAATAGTTTTGTTAATGTTTTGTGTGACTTATGAATACACGAGAAGTTGATTTTTGTTGAGGTATTGTGTGTAACTAATGAATATATGAGAAATTGGTTTTTGTTAATGTTTTGTGTGTTACTAATGAATACACAAGAAGTTGGTTTTTGTTAATGTGTTGTGTGACCTATGAATACACAACATGTTGGTTTTTGTTAATGTTTTGTGTAACTAATCAATACACGAGAAGTTGGTTTTGTTAATGTTTTGTGTGACATATGAATACACGAGAAGTTGGTTTTTGTTGGTGTTTTGTGTTACTAATGAATACACGAGAAGTTGGTTTTTGTTAATGTTTTGTGTTACTCATGAATATATGAGAAGTTGGTTTTTGTTAATGTTTTGTGTATTACTAATGAATACACGAGACGTTGGTTTTTGTCAGTGTTTTGTGTTACTAATGAATACACGAGAAGTTGGTTTTTGTAAATGTTTTGTGTGTTACTGATGAATACACGAGAAGTTGGTTTTTGTTAATGTTTTCTGTTACTAATGAATACACAAGAAATTGGTTTTTGTTAATGTTTTGTGTGACTAATGAATACACGAGAAGTTGGTTTTTGTTAATGTTTTGTGTGTTACTAATGAATACACGAAAAGTTGGTTTTTGTTAATGTTTTGTGTGTGACTAATGAATACACAAGAAGGTAGTTTTTGTTAATGTTTTTTGTCATTAATAAATACAGAAGATGCTGGTTTTTGTTAATGTTTTGTGTGTTACTAATGAATACACAAGAAGTTGGTTTTTGTTAATGTTTTGTGTGTGACGAATGAATACACAACAACTTGGTTTTTGTTAATGTTTTGTGTTACTAATGAATACAGAACAAGTTCGTTTTTGTTAATGTTTTGTGTTTCTGATAAATAGACGAGAAGTTGGTTTTTGTTAATGTTTTGTGTTACTATTGAATACACTATTATTTGGTTTTTGTTTATGTTTTGTGTGATTTATGAAAACAAAAAAAATAGTTTTTGTTAATGTTTTGTGTGACTTATGAATACACGAGAAGTTGATTTTTGTTGATGTATTGTGTGTAACTAATAAATATATGAGAAATTGGTTTTTGTTAATGTTTTGTGTGTTACTAATGAATACACAAGAAGTTGGTTTTTGTTAATGTTTTGTGTAACTAATCAATACACGAGAAGTTGGTTTTGTTAATGTTTTGTGTGACATATGAATACACGAGAAGTTGGTTTTTGTTGGTGTTTTGTGTTACTAATGAATACACGAGAAGTTGGTTTTTGTTAATGTTTTGTGTTACTCATGAATATATGAGAAGTTGGTTTTTGTTAATGTTTTGTGTATTACTAATGAATACACGAGACGTTGGTTTTTGTCAGTGTTTTGTGTTACTAATGAATACACGAGAAGTTGGTTTTTGATAATGTTTTGTGTTACTAATGAATACACGAGAAGTTGGTTTTTGTTAATGTTTTGTGTTACTAATGAATACACGAGAAGTTGGTTTTTGTTAATGTTTTGTGTTACTAATGAATACACAAGAAGTTGGTTTTGTTAATTTTTGAGTCAGGAATAAATACACGAGAAGTTGGTATTTCTTAATGTTTTGTGTATTACTAATGAATACACGAAAAGTTGGTTTTTGTTAATGTTTTGTGTGTGACTAATGAATACACAAGAAGGTAGTTTTTGTTAATGTTTTTTGTCATTAATAAATACAGAAGATGCTGGTTTTTGTTAATGTTTTGTGTGTTACTAATGAATACACAAGAAGTTGGTTTTTGTTAATTTTTGAGTCAGGAATAAATACACGAGAAATTGGTATTTGTTAATGTTTTGTGTATTACTAATGAATACACGAGAAGTTGGTTTTTGTTAATGTTTTGTGTGTGACGAATGAATACACAACAACTTGGTTTTTGTTAATGTTGTGTATTACTAATGAATACAGAACAAGTTCGTTTTTGTTAATGTTTTGTGTTTCTGATAAATAGACGAGAAGTTGGTTTTTGTTAATGTTTTGTGTGTTACTAATGAATACACGAAAAGTTGGTTTTTGTTAATGTTTTGTGTGTGACTAATGAATACACAAGAAGGTAGTTTTTGTTAATGTTTTTTGTCATTAATAAATACAGAAGATGCTGGTTTTTGTTAATGTTTTGTGTGTTACTAATGAATACACAAGAAGTTGGTTTTTGTTAATTTTTGAGTCAGGAATAAATACACGAGAAGTTGGTATTTGTTAATGTTTTGTGTATTACTAATGAATACACGAGAAGTTGGTTTTTGTTAATGTTTTGTGTGTGACGAATGAATACACAACAACTTGGTTTTTGTTAATGTTTTGTGTTACTAATGAATACAGAACAAGTTCGTTTTTGTTAATGTTTTGTGTTTCTGATAAATAGACGAGAAATTGGTTTTTGTTTATGTTTTGTGTGATTTATGAAAACAAAAAAAAATAGTTTTTGTTAATGTTTTGTGTGACTTATGAATACACGAGAAGTTGATTTTTGTTGAGGTATTGTGTGTAACTAATGAATATATGAGAAATTGGTTTTTGTTAATGTTTTGTGTGTTACTAATGAATACACAAGAAGTTGGTTTTTGTTAATGTGTTGTGTGACCTATGAATACACAACATGTTGGTTTTTGTTAATGTTTTGTGTAACTAATCAATACACGAGAAGTTGGTTTTGTTAATGTTTTGTGTGACATATGAATACACGAGAAGTTGGTTTTTGTTGGTGTTTTGTGTTACTAATGAATACACGAGAAGTTGGTTTTTGTTAATGTTTTGTGTTACTCATGAATATATGAGAAGTTGGTTTTTGTTAATGTTTTGTGTATTACTAATGAATACACGAGACGTTGGTTTTTGTCAGTGTTTTGTGTTACTAATGAATACACGAGAAGTCGGTTTTTGTAAATGTTTTGTGTGTTACTGATGAATACACGAGAAGTTGGTTTTTGTTAATGTTTTCTGTTACTAATGAATACACAAGAAATTGGTTTTTGTTAATGTTTTGTGTGACTAATGAATACACGAGAAGTTGGTTTTTGTTAATGTTTTGTGTGTTACTAATGAATACACGAAAAGTTGGTTTTTGTTAATGTTTTGTGTGTTACTAATGAATACACGAAAAGTTGGTTTTTGTTAATGTTTTGTGTGTGACTAATGAATACACAAGAAGGTAGTTTTTGTTAATGTTTTTTGTCATTAATAAATACAGAAGATGCTGGTTTTTGTAAATGTTTTGTGTGTTACTGATGAATACACGAGAAGTTGGTTTTTGTTGGTGTTTTGTGTTACTAATGAATACACGAGAAGTTGGTTTTTGTTAATGTTTTGTGTTACTCATGAATATATGAGAAGTTGGTTTTTGTTAATGTTTTGTGTATTACTAATAAATATACGAGAAGTTGGTTTTTGTTAATGTTTTGTGTTACTAATGAATACACAAGAAGTTGGTTTTGTTAATTTTTGAGTCAGGAATAAATACACGAGAAGTTGGTATTTGTTAATGTTTTGTGTGTGACGAATGAATACACAACAACTTGGTTTTTGTTAATGTTTTGTGTTACTAATGAATACAGAACAAGTTCGTTTTTGTTAATGTTTTGTGTTTCTGATAAATAGACGAGAAGTTGGTTTTTGTTAATGTTTTGTGTTACTAATGAATACACTATTAGTTGGTTTTTGTTTATGTTTTGTGTGATTTATGAAAAAAAAAATAGTTTTTGTTAATGTTTTGTGTGACTTATGAATACACGAGAAGTTGATTTTTGTTGATGTATTGTGTGTAACTAATAAATATATGAGAAATTGGTTTTTGTTAATGTTTTGTGTGTTACTAATGAATACACAAGAAGTTGGTTTTTGTTAATGTTTTGTGTAACTAATCAATACACGAGAAGTTGGTTTTGTTAATGTTTTGTGTGACATATGAATACACGAGAAGTTGGTTTTTGTTGGTGTTTTGTGTTACTAATGAATACACGAGAAGTTGGTTTTTGTTAATGTTTTGTGTATTACTAATGAATACACGAGACGTTGGTTTTTGTCAGTGTTTTGTGCTACTAATGAATACACGAGAAGTTGGTTTTTGATAATGTTTTGTGTTACTAATGAATACACGAGAAGTTGGTTTTTGTTAATGTTTTGTGTTACTAATGAATACACGAGAAGTTGGTTTTTGTTAATGTTTTGTGTTACTAATGAATACACAAGAAGTTGGTTTTGTTAATTTTTGAGTCAGGAATAAATACACGAGAAGTTGGTATTTGTTAATGTTTTGTGTATTACTAATGAATACACGAGAAGTTGGTTTTTGTTAATGTTTTGTGTGTGACGAATGAATACACAACAACTTGATTTTTGTTAATGTTTTGTGTTACTAATGAATACAGAACAAGTTCGTTTTTGTTAATGTTTTGTGTTTCTGATAAATAGACGAGAAATTGGTTTTTGTTTATGTTTTGTGTGATTTATGAAAACAAAAAAAAATAGTTTTTGTTAATGTGTTGTGTGACTTATGAATACACGAGAAGTTGATTTTTGTTGAGGTATTGTGTGTAACTAATGAATATATGAGAAATTGGTTTTTGTTAATGTTTTGTGTTACTAATGAATACACAAGAAGTTGGTTTTTGTTAATGTGTTGTGTGACCTATGAATACACAACATGTTGGTTTTTGTTAATGTTTTGTGTAACTAATCAATACACGAGAAGTTGGTTTTGTTAATGTTTTGTGTGACATATGAATACACGAGAAGTTGGTTTTTGTTGGTGTTTTGTGTTACTAATGAATACACGAGAAGTTGGTTTTTGTTAATGTTTTGTGTTACTCATGAATATATGAGAAGTTGGTTTTTGTTAATGTTTTGTGTATTACTAATGAATACACGAGACGTTGGTTTTTGTCAGTGTTTTGTGTTACTAATGAATACACGAGAAGTTGGTTTTTGTAAATGTTTTGTGTGTTACTGATGAATACACGAGAAGTTGGTTTTTGTTAATGTTTTCTGTTACTAATGAATACACAAGAAATTGGTTTTTGTCAATGTTTTGTGTGACTAATGAATACACGAGAAGTTGGTTTTTGTTAATGTTTTGTGTGTTACTAATGAATACACGAGAAGTTGGTTTTTGTTAATGTTTTGTGTGTTACTAATGAATACACGAAAAGTTGGTTTTTGTTAATGTTTTGTGTGTGACTAATGAATACACAAGAAGGTAGTTTTTGTTAATGTTTTTTGTCATTAATAAATACAGAAGATGCTGGTTTTGTTAATGTTTTGTGTGTTACTAATGAATACACAAGAAGTTGGTTTTGTTAATTTTGAGTCAGGAATAAATACACGAGAAGTTGGTATTTGTTAATGTTTTGTGTATTACTAATGAATACACAAGAAGTTGGTTTTTGTTAATGTTTTGTGTGTGACGAATGAATACACAACAACTTGGTTTTTGTTAATGTTTTGTGTTACTAATGAATACAGAACAAGTTGGTTTTTGTTAATGTTTTGTGTTTCTGATAAATAGACGAGAAGTTGGTTTTTGTTAATGTTTTGTGTTACTAATGAATACACTATTAGTTGGTTTTTGTTAATGTTTTGTGTGACTTATGAATACACGAGAAGTTGATTTTTGTTGATGTATTGTGTGTAACTAATAAATATATGAGAAATTGGTTTTTGTTAATGTTTTGTGTGTTACTAATGAATACAGAAGAAGTTGGTTTTTGTTAATGTTTTGTGTAACTAATCAATACACGAGAAGTTGGTTTTGTTAATGTTTTGTGTGACACATGAATACACGAGAAGTTGGTTTTTGTTGGTGTTTTGTGTTACTAATGAATACACGAGAAGTTGGTTTTTGTTAATGTTTTGTGTTACTCATGAATATATGAGAAGTTGGTTTTTGTTAATGTTTTGTGTATTACTAATAAATATACGAGAAGTTGGTTTTTGTTAATGTTTTGTGTTACTAATGAATACACAAGAAGTTGGTTTTGTTAATTTTTGAGTCAGGAATAAATACACGAGAAGTTGGTATTTGTTAATGTTTTGTGTGTGACGAATGAATACACAACAACTTGGTTTTTGTTAATGTTTTGTGTTACTAATGAATACAGAACAAGTTCGTTTTTGTTAATGTTTTGTGTTTCTGATAAATAGACGAGAAGTTGGTTTTTGTTAATGTTTTGTGTTACTAATGAATACACTATTAGTTGGTTTTTGTTTATGTTTTGTGTGATTTATGAAAAAAAAAAAAAAGTTTTTGTTAATGTTTTGTGTGACTTATGAATACACGAGAAGTTGATTTTTGTTGATGTATTGTGTGTAACTAATAAATATATGAGAAATTGGTTTTTGTTAATGTTTTGTGTGTTACTAATGAATACACAAGAAGTTGGTTTTTGTTAATGTTTTGTGTAACTAATCAATACACGAGAAGTTGGTTTTGTTAATGTTTTGTGTGACATATGAATACACGAGAAGTTGGTTTTTGTTGGTGTTTTGTGTTACTAATGAATACACGAGAAGTTGGTTTTTGTTAATGTTTTGTGTATTACTAATGAATACACGAGACGTTGGTTTTTGTCAGTGTTTTGTGCTACTAATGAATACACGAGAAGTTGGTTTTTGATAATGTTTTGTGTTACTAATGAATACACGAGAAGTTGGTTTTTGTTAATGTTTTGTGTTACTAATGAATACACGAGAAGTTGGTTTTTGTTAATGTTTTGTGTTACTAATGAATACACAAGAAGTTGGTTTTGTTAATTTTTGAGTCAGGAATAAATACACGAGAAGTTGGTATTTGTTAATGTTTTGTGTATTACTAATGAATACACGAGAAGTTGGTTTTTGTTAATGTTTTGTGTGTGACGAATGAATACACAACAACTTGGTTTTTGTTAATGTTTTGTGTTACTAATGAATACAGAACAAGTTCGTTTTTGTTAATGTTTTGTGTTTCTGATAAATAGACGAGAAATTGGTTTTTGTTTATGTTTTGTGTGATTTATGAAAACAAAAAAAAATAGTTTTTGTTAATGTGTTGTGTGACTTATGAATACACGAGAAGTTGATTTTTGTTGAGGTATTGTGTGTAACTAATGAATATATGAGAAATTGGTTTTTGTTAATGTTTTGTGTGTTACTAATGAATACACAAGAAGTTGGTTTTTGTTAATGTGTTGTGTGACCTATGAATACACAACATGTTGGTTTTTGTTAATGTTTTGTGTAACTAATCAATACACGAGAAGTTGGTTTTGTTAATGTTTTGTGTGACATATGAATACACGAGAAGTTGGTTTTTGTTGGTGTTTTGTGTTACTAATGAATACACGAGAAGTTGGTTTTTGTTAATGTTTTGTGTTACTCATGAATATATGAGAAGTTGGTTTTTGTTAATGTTTTGTGTATTACTAATGAATACACGAGACGTTGGTTTTTGTCAGTGTTTTGTGTTACTAATGAATACACGAGAAGTTGGTTTTTGTAAATGTTTTGTGTGTTACTGATGAATACACGAGAAGTTGGTTTTTGTTAATGTTTTCTGTTACTAATGAATACACAAGAAATTGGTTTTTGTCAATGTTTTGTGTGACTAATGAATACACGAGAAGTTGGTTTTTGTTAATGTTTTGTGTGTTACTAATGAATACACGAGAAGTTGGTTTTTGTTAATGTTTTGTGTGTTACTAATGAATACACGAAAAGTTGGTTTTTGTTAATGTTTTGTGTGTGACTAATGAATACACAAGAAGGTAGTTTTTGTTAATGTTTTTTGTCATTAATAAATACAGAAGATGCTGGTTTTTGTTAATGTTTTGTGTGTTACTAATGAATACACAAGAAGTTGGTTTTTGTTAATTTTTGAGTCAGGAATAAATACACGAGAAGTTGGTATTTGTTAATGTTTTGTGTATTACTAATGAATGCACAAGAAGTTGGTTTTTGTTAATGTTTTGTGTGTGACGAATGAATACACAACAACTTGGTTTTTGTTAATGTTTTGTGTTACTAATGAATACAGAACAAGTTGGTTTTTGTTAATGTTTTGTGTTTCTGATAAATAGACGAGAAGTTGGTTTTTGTTAATGTTTTGTGTTACTAATGAATACACTATTAGTTGGTTTTTGTTAATGTTTTGTGTGACTTATGAATACACGAGAAGTTGATTTTTGTTGATGTATTGTGTGTAACTAATAAATATATGAGAAATTGGTTTTTGTTAATGTTTTGTGTGTTACTAATGAATACAGAAGAAGTTGGTTTTTGTTAATGTTTTGTGTAACTAATCAATACACGAGAAGTTGGTTTTGTTAATGTTTTGTGTGACACATGAATACACGAGAAGTTGGTTTTTGTTGGTGTTTTGTGTTACTAATGAATATATGAGAAGTTGGTTTTTGTTAATGTTTTGTGTATTACTAATAAATATACGAGAAGTTGGTTTTTGTTAATGTTTTGTGTTACTAATGAATACACAAGAAGTTGGTTTTGTTAATTTTTGAGTCAGGAATAAATACACGAGAAGTTGGTATTTGTTAATGTTTTGTGTGTGACGAATGAATACACAACAACTTGGTTTTTGTTAATGTTTTGTGTTACTAATGAATACAGAACAAGTTCGTTTTTGTTAATGTTTTGTGTTTCTGATAAATAGACGAGAAGTTGGTTTTTGTTAATGTTTTGTGTTACTAATGAATACACTATTAGTTGGTTTTTGTTTATGTTTTGTGTGATTTATGAAAACAAAAAAAATAGTTTTTGTTAATGTTTTGTGTTACTTATGAATACACGAAAAGTTGATTTTTGTTGATGTATTGTGTGTAACTAATAAATATATGAGAAATTGGTTTTTGTTAATGTTTTGTGTGTTACTAATGAATACACAAGAAGTTGGTTTTTGTTAATGTGTTGTGTGACCTATGAATACACAACAAGTTGGTTTTTGTTAATGTTTTGTGTAACTAATCAATACACGAGAAGTTGGTTTTGTTAATGTTTTGTGTGACATATGAATACACGAGAAGTTGGTTTTTGTTGGTGTTTTGTGTTACTTATGAATACACGAGAAGTTGGTTTTTGTTAATGTTTTGTGTTACTCATGAATATATGAGAAGTTGGTTTTTGTTAATGTTTTGTGTATTACTAATGAATACACGAGACGTTGGTTTTTGTCAGTGTTTTGTGTTACTAATGAATACACGAGAAGTTGGTTTTTGATAATGTTTTGTGTTACTAATGAATACACGAGAAGTTGGTTTTTGTTAATGTTTTGTGTTACTAATGAATATACGAGAAGTTGGTTTTTGTTAATGTTTTGTGTGTGACTAATGAACTGAATTTTTTAAACTTTTGTTCACTTGTTGCCATAAAACAGGCTTTACAGTCATCTTGCTTAGCTTGAAAACAAAATATACACATATGCTCACTCATTACACAAGGTTGAACCACTCGATATTCTGTTCACTCATTACACTAGGTTGCACCACTCGATCTTCTGCTCACTCATTACATTAGGTTGAACCACTCGATATTCTGCTCACTCATTACACTGGGTTGAACCACTCGATATTCTGCTCACTCATTACACTAGGTTGAACCACTCGATATTCTGCTCACTGATTACACTATGTTGAACCACTCGATATTCTGCTCACTCATTACACTAGGTTGAACCACTCGATATTCTGTTCACTCATTACACTAGGTTGAACCACTCGATATTCTGCTCACTCATTACACTAGGTTGAACCACTCGATATTCTGCTCAGTCATTACACTAGGTTGAACCACTCGATATTCTGCTCACTTATTACACTACGTTGGACCACTCGATATTCTGCTCACTTATTAAACGAGGTTGAACCACTCGATATTCTGCTCAGTCATTACACTAGGTTAAACCACTCGATATTCTGCTCACTCATTACACCAGGTTGAACCACTCGATATTCTGCTCACTCATTACACCAGGTTGAACCACTCGATATTCTGCTCACTCATTACACCAGGTTGAACCACTCAATATTCTGCTCACTCATTACACCAGGTTGAACCACTGCATATTCTGCTCACTCATTACACTAGGTTGAACCACTCGATCTTCTGCTCACTCATTACATTAGGTTGAACCATTCGATATTCTGCTCACTCATTACACTGGGTTGAACCACTCGATATTCTGCTCAGTCATTACACTAGGTTGAAGCACTCGATATTCTGCTCAGTCATTACACTAGGTTGAAGCACTCGATATTCTGCTCACTCATTACACCAGGTTGAACCACTGCATATTCTGCTCACTCATTACACTAGGTTGAACCACTCGATCTTCTGTTCACCTATTACCTTGGGTTGAACTACTCGATATTCTGCTCACTCATTACACCAGGTTGAACCACTCGATATTCTGCTCACTCATTACACCAGGTTGAACCACTCGATATTCTGCTCACTCATTACACTAGGTTGAACCACTGGATATTCTGCTCACTCATTACACTAGGTTGAACCACTCGATCTTCTGCTCACTCATTACACTAGGTTGAACCACTCGATATTCTGCTCACTCATTACACCAGGTTGAACCACTCGATATTCTGCTCACTCATTACACCAGGTTGAACCACTCGATATTCTGCTCACTCATTACACTAGGTTGAACCACTGGATATTCTGCTCACTCATTACACTAGGTTGAACCACTCGATCTTCTGCTCACTCATTACATTAGGTTGAACCACTCGATATTTTGCTCACTCATTACACCAGGTTGAACCACTCGATATTCTGTTCACTCATTACCTTGAGTTGAACTACTCGATATTCTGCTCACTTATTACACTAGGTTGAAAAACTCGATATTCTGCTCACTCATTACACTAGGTTGAACCACTCGATATTCTGCTCACTCATTACACCAGGTTGAACAACTCGATATTCTGCTCACTCATTACACCAGGTTGAACCACTCGATATTCTGCTCACTCATTACACTAGGTTGAACCACTGGATATTCTGCTCACTCATTACATTAGGTTGAACCACTCGATATTCTGCTCACTTATTACACTGGGTTGAACCACTCGATATTCTGCTCACTCATTACACTGGGTTGAACCACTCGATATTCTGCTCACTCATTACACTAGGTTGAACCACTCGATATTCTGCTCACTCATTACACCAGGTTGAACCACTCAATATTCTGCTCACTCATTACACCAGGTTGAACCACTCGATATTCTGCTCACTCATTACACTAGGTTGAACCACTGGATATTCTGCTCACTCATTACACTAGGTTGAACCACTCGATCTTCTGCTCACTCATTACATTAGGTTGAACCACTCGATATTCTGCTCACTCATTACACCAGGTTGAACCACTCGATATTCTGTTCACTCATTACCTTGAGTTGAACTACTCGATATTCTGCTCACTCATTACACTAGGTTGAACCACTCGTTATTCTGCTCACTCATTACACCAGGTTGAACAACTCGATATTCTGCTCACTCATTACACCAGGTTGAACCACTCGATATTCTGCTCACTCATTACACCAGGTTGAACCACTTTCTGCTCACTCATTACACTAGGTTGAACCACTGGATATTCTGCTCACTCATTACACTAGGTTGAACCACTGGATATTCTGCTCACTCATTACATTAGGTTGAACCACTGGATATTCTGCTCACTCATTACATTAGGTTGAACCACTCGATATTCTGCTCACTTATTACACTGGGTTGAACCACTCGATATTCTGCTCACTCATTACACTGGGTTGAACCACTCGATATTCTGCTCACTCATTACACTAGGTTGAACCACTCAATATTCTGCTCACTCATTACACCAGGTTGAACCACTCGATATTCTGCTCACTCATTACACTAGGTTGAACCACTGGATATTCTGCTCACTCATTACACTAGGTTGAACCACTCGATCTTCTGCTCACTCATTACATTAGGTTGAACCACTCGATATTCTGCTCACTCATTACACCAGGTTGAACCACTCGATATTCTGTTCACTCATTACCTTGAGTTGAACTACTCGATATTCTGCTCACTTATTACACTAGGTTGAAAAACTCGATATTCTGCTCACTCATTACACTAGGTTGAACCACTCGATATTCTGCTCACTCATTACACCAGGTTGAACAACTCGATATTCTGCTCACTCATTACACCAGGTTGAACCACTCGATATTCTGCTCACTCATTACACTAGGTTGAACCACTGGATATTCTGCTCACTCATTACATTAGGTTGAACCACTCGATATTCTGCTCACTTATTACACTGGGTTGAACCACTCGATATTCTGCTCACTCATTACACTGGGTTGAACCACTCGATATTCTGCTCACTCATTACACTAGGTTAAACCACTCGATATTCTGCTCACTCATTACACTAGGTTGAACCACTCGATATTCTGCTCACTCATTACACTAGGTTGAACCACTCGATATTCTGCTCACTTATTACACTACGTTGAACCACTCGATATTCTACTCACTTATTAAACGAGGTTGAACCACTCGATATTCTGCTCACTCATTACACTAGGTTGAACCACACTTACTTCGATGCTAGGAGCAAAACAAATTGAGCTGCGAAACTAAACATAACTATTCATACTACTTTGACTTTCGTCACTGAATGTTATTGTGAAAAATGTAGAACACCATTGGCAAAACCATCACAAAACTGCATGCATTTTTAACATGTTGAAGTCATCGAAAACTTTTGAAAAGGAAATCAGATCTAACTAGGATACGCTATATGTGGAAGATAACTGCTTTCAGAGGGTCACCACAAAACAAACACGTCACCATATTTAACTTACTGACTGCACTTGTTCTGTATAAGCACAGGATGATTGAAAGTTGTTCATTCAAAGCAACTGGTATCAGTATTAAAACTTTAATTAAAGTAAAGCACAGAAGAACATTCAGACCTTCTCAGGTTAACTTAAGTCGTTAAATTAACGGCCTAAGGGAATTAAAATGATGTTTTGTACTTTATTTCAATTAAAATTTTAATATCCATACTAGCTGTACGTAGAATACATCTTTACTTCAATTTGGTTTCTCGTCATCATGAAAGTCGTATGCTGTATACAGTACGCTCGGATTTGGTTGCTGGGGCAGACTGTAAACTACAATAGGAATTATGATTATACCAATAACAAGTGTTAGCTGTGACATCGTTCAAAACAGTCACTCCAACTGTGCGTGATCACTACCGTCATACATTATTTACATTTAACAACCAAGAAGCTGTGAATAATAAAAAAAAACCGAATCCACGAGTTTTAGTTAGTACAAAGAGTTAAAAAACAAAATGACTTCAGCTTTTTGAAATAATTGGTTATTCTATTTCACAAGAATAAATTATTCTGTATTTTCTTGATGAAGAATAACCAGCTCTTCAAAAATTTGTTTTTGATTCATTGTACCTTCAATGTGTTATCTTGTGTGTTAACTTTTTATTACAACTTACTTAACGCTGCTAAGTACAGGCTTTTAATGTATTATACTGTTTGTTTAGTGATTTAGATAAAGCCTTATGCAATAAGTTGGATCTGGATCCATTATTTCTTATTTAGTGATATGAAGGAAGATTGGGAAAGCCTTGTGCAACAAATAAGTTCTGGATCTGTTATTTTTTATTTAGTGATATGAACGAGGATGGGGAAATCCTTCTGCAACAAATCAGTTCTGGATCCGTTATTTTTTATTTCGTGATATGAATGAGGATGGGGAAAGTCTTGTGCAACAAGTTGGTTCTGGATCTGTTATGTTTTAATTAGTGATATGAACGAGGATTGGGAAAGCCTTGTGCAACAAGTCAGTTCTGGATCTGTTATTTTTATTTAGTGATATGAACGAGGATTGGGAAAGCCTTGTGCAGCAAGTTGGTTCTGGATCTGTTTTTATTTAGTGATATGAACGAGGATTGGGAAAGCCTTGTGCAGCAAATTCGTTCTAGATCTGTTATTTTTATTTAGTGATATGAACGAGGATTGGGAAAGCCTTGTGCAGCAAGTTGGTTCTGGATCTGTCATTTTTATTTAGTGATATGAACGAGGATTGGGAAAGCCTTGTGCAGCAAGTTGGTTCTGGATCTGTTATTTTTTATTTAGTGATATGAACGAGGATTGGGAAAGCCTTGTGCAACAAGTTGGTTCTGGATCTGTTATTTTTTATTTAGTGATATGAACGAGGATGGGAAAATCCTTGTGCAACAAATCAGTTCTGGATCCGTTATTTTTTATTTAGTGATATGAAGGAGGATGGGGAAAGCCTTGTGCAACAAGTCGGTTCTGGATCTGCTATTTTTTATTTCGCGATATGAACGAGGATTGGGAAAGCCTTGTGCAGCAAGTTGGTTCTGGATCTGTTATTTTTATTTAGTGATATCAAGTAAGCTTGGAAAAGCCACGTGTAACAAACAGGCTCTGGATCCGTTATTTTTTAATATTAATATTTTACTATTAAGGAGGACTGGAAAAACTGCACGTAACAGTTTCTGATCCTACTGTTACTTAGTTATTATTTACATAGATCAGTGAAGTATTATTTTGAGTTTATGTTTATATTTCAGCTTCTCTGGAATAGCTGAAACTTTCACTACAAAATTAACATAACTTTTAATATTTTAATATAATCACATAAAACAATAAAAGTTATCATTTCATCAGGTGACTCACGATTCAATTACAGCTTTAAATACAATACAATAACCTGTTTTCAAGGTTAATGTTTTGCTTGTAAAGTTCAAACTAATGAAGAGAAACTACAATAGTTCTCCATAACGTTTTCTGGTATTTGATGAAAAACTGTTTGTAGTCTTAACACGTTAAGTTTTTAAACACATACTAATGATATATATGGATGTAATAAAAATGAAAGGAAATTAATAAACACTTCACATTACTGACCAATCACAACAGGAAATTAACAAACATTCCACATTACTGACCAATCACAACTGGAAATTAACAAACACTTCACACTACTGACCAATCACAACAGGAAATTAACAAACACTTCACATTACTGACCAATCACAACAGGAAATTAACAAACACTTCACATTACTAACCAATCACAACAGGAAATTAACAAACATTCCACATTACTGACCAATCACAACAGGAAATTAACAAACATTCCACATTACTGACCAATCACAACAGGAAATTAAAAAACACTTCACATTACTGACCAATCACAACAGGAAATTAACAAACACTTCACATTACTGACCAATCACAACAGGAAATTAACAAACACTTCACATTACTGACCAATCACAACGCGTAAGAGATGCAACTATTTCTTACTGCATAAGATTTCTATGGGCGAAACACAGGAGAAAATTAAGAATATGGAGAACCAAACTGTGACTTATGGTAACCACAATACACTATATGCTGAATATGGAGAACCAAACTGTGACTTATGGTAACCACAATACAACATACGCTTTATCTTATGTGGTTTAGATGAACTACAAAATTGAACGTTTGTGTTACAGATGCCATGTGATGTCTTCCCCAGCCCTCTGGGTTCTAAACTAAGAAACTTACAGTTAAAATACTATATTAACTACGATTTGGGTTGTAAAAAACTCCCAAAGTATTGTCATAGCACCTTATAAACTTTTTATTATTCCATAAAATATGTTCTTGTATAAAGAATTTAGTTCACTGCCCCAAGAGAGCTAGAATTTTTTGTTATTGGGCTGTTTCAAGGCTTGCAATATAAAATCTCCAGTCAGAAAATGCAGAGTTAGATTAAAGTCACTGAAAAAACAGTTAAATATGAATTCATTAAATTAATTAGATTACATGGGCTGCATTAACAGATCTTAAAAAATAAAATTATAGCAAAACACGAAAAGTGTGCAAAAGTTCAGGAAATATTCGAACCTTAGCACAAATACTTGAATGCTGTAAGAGTAAAATCAGAATGATAAAACTAAAAAATGATAGATTGTAAAAAATAATCTGCTAACAATTACATTTGAACAATAAATAAAAACTGTTATACTATTATAAAATACTAAAGACACAATACATTCAAGTGGTTTGATACAGATATCTTCCCAATAACTAAGAAATATGAAGACTATAAGCATCTGTCTCTATAAACAAACTTATTGAAATTGGAAAATTAGTTAAGCTTACAGAAGCATTATAGAGCATATATATATATATATGTGTGTGTGTTTCTGATTTAAAATGACATGTTAATGAAAAACAACTATCACAGAAACTCCTTGTAAGGCAGAAATCTCTAATTTTTGTTCATAATTCCAGTTATTAGCATAACTTACCACTAATATACAACATTTTACTTTTGTTTGTTATAGAACCTTGATTCATGTAATAATTCATAAATACCAGTAGTCCTTCTGGCCTCGATACTTAATAAATTGAAAGTGCAAGTAGAAAAACATTTCCCTTAGCTTCAGATATTCTATTATAGCAGAAAACAATAGAAATTATGCTTTGTTTTCAGCTCCAATTATCATTCTCTATGATACTTTTGGCACTCAAAGTTACAACTATCAAATGTTTTTTTAAAAAAAATACTTCCGGTATTTTCACAGGAGAGTTGTACAAAATTTACCATTGTTTTAAATACACATCTTTAAAAAAACAATTACCTATATCAGAACTACGATGTGTACCCACACATATATGTATGTACATATTCAAGTCCCTAAAACAAACCAATCTCTCTATTCCAGGTAACTGTTTTGTCATTACAGAAGAACCACAGTTACAAGTTACCACAACTGTACAACGTGGTGAAGACTAAAACACTGACAAAGTTTTCAAATGTCATATAAAACATGTGCACTGCAGTAAACTTTTCCAGTTAACGAAACTTTGTTATTGGCGATGTTATTTTCAGAACAGCATAAATAAAATAATGAGACATTTAAACTGTGTCCTAAACCTATAGATTCTCCAACATAACAGCATCAAAGTTAAAATAACACAGCAAACAGCACTCATTCATCTACACGTCAAGCACAGAAAATTCTGAATAAACATTACAGAGCAAATCAGAGAATGAAACCAAAACACAAAATTTAGATATTGGTTAAAGATTAGAGACAAAAGGTGGAATGTGTTCACGACTTTTGAATCCAGATTTGAACCAAAACCAGTTGCTTTACGCAACACCTGTGAAGAGAAAAGAAACATGAAGAGAATACAATTAGCTCCCAAAGGAGCAAGCTTTAATCTCACAATGGTAAGAAGAGAGGTATTCTTACCACAACTACACAACATGTGTCAAGCTTGCAGAAAGCACAACAAGTTTATCTGAACAGAGTGGACACAGCAACTTAGGTGACCTAGAAATCCTTTCAGTAACACAGTTAAAAGTAAGACCCAAGTATTCCACTCATTCACTTTCAGTAGTTCTCACTTTCTTTGTCATTATTATCTTCTTCATAACCATCATCATTTTCATGTTCTAAATCATTATAAGAAAGGTAATTCTCCAGTATATCTTGTAGGTCTTCCACAGCCTGGTTCCTTCCTCCAGCTGACGTCTCCTGAACACACTCTCGTAGAACCTCTTCAATATTTTCCTTATCTTTCTCAGGAGGTGAATGAAGAAGACCTATAAGATATGAACTGTATAAGTCAAGAATCTGTCTGGTGGTGGTGGTCATTGCTGAAGAAATTAGCCAAGATGTAAAGGAAAAAAAAACAAACTACAAAGTAAGTACAAAAAGATCCTTTTTAAACATTCACATAGCAAATACAAATAATCTATACTTTTAGAAATCTGTCCCATCTATCTATTACAATTAAAAGTACCTGTCCCTAGTAATGGTACAGATTTAAATTAATCCATCAATTTAAATTATTTCATAGGGATGAAAGTGGTTAACTGTTTCACTCGCAGCCAAAGCTCTGAGCTACTTATATCACTCGCTACCAAAACTCTGAGCTACTTATATAACTTGTGGCCCAAGCTCTGAGCTACTTACATCACTCGTGGCCAAAGCTCTGAGCTACTTACATCACTCGTGGCCAAAGCTCTGAGCTACTTATATCACTTGCTGCCAAAGCTCTGAGCTACTTATATTGCTCGCTGCCAAAGCTCTGAGCTACTTATATTGCTCGCTGCCAAAGCTCTGAGCTACTTATATCGCTCGCTGCCAAAGCTCTGAGCTACTTATATCACTCGTGGCCAAAGCTCTGAGCTACTTATATCGCTCGTGGCCAAAGCTCTGAGCTACTTATATCGCTCACTGCCAAAGCTCTGAGCTACTTATATCACTCGTGGCCAAAGCTCTGAGCTAGTTATATCACTCGCTACTAAAAGTAATTGTGGAGCAATTCTACAAGCCTTTCAACAATAACATACCACACAATTCTACAAGCCTTTCAACAATAACATACCACACAATTCTACAAGCCTTTCAACAATAACATACCACACAATTCTACAAGCCTTTCAACAATAGCATACCACACAATTCTACAAGCCTTTCAACAATAGCATACCACACAATTCTACAAGCCTTTCAACAATAACATACCACACAATTCTACAAGCCTTCCAACAATAACATACCACACAATTCTACAAGCCTTTCAACAATAGCATACCACACAATTCTACAAGCCTTTCAACAATAACATACCACACAATTCTACAAGCCTTCCAACAATAACATACCACACAATTCTACAAGCCTTTCAACAATAACATACCACAAATCTGTATCAAATTTTGAAATGTGAATTATAGTGTAATTAATTTCTAACAATTTTCCTGTTTGCAAAATAAAATTTAGCATCTATATTACTTATTTCTAATCTCTCTCAATCTAACAAGTAAAAGTTAATCTTCATCCGTGTATGGAGCTTTTCTAATGGGAGACAGATGAATGCGCAAACAAACATCTTAGTCAGCCTAAAAAAATGCAATATTTCATGTCCTGGAAGCCTGCATAATCTTGTGTTAACTTTTCCAAACCACAGGGATTACAGTGTTGGACTGGGAACACGTGATTGCAGGAATCCAGCATTTATAAGTAGCAAATGCTTCAAAAGTGGCACATTCTGGACTCAGTGGCATGCCTGACATTATGACCTGTCATGTGTTTAAAAGCAGCACATTCTCGACTCAGTGGCATGCCTGACATTTTAACTTGTCATGTGTTTAAAAGCAGCACATTCTGGACTCAGTGGCATGCCTGACATTTTGACCTGTTATGTGTTCAAAAGCAGCACATTCTGGACTCAGTGGCATGCCTGACATTTTGACCTGTCATGTGAATATTATCGCAAGTAGGCTTTTACTTAACTAAACAAATCTCTCTCACAAACAATACACCTGGGTTCAATAAATTCACTTGTGACCAATCAGAGAGCTACTACCATGGAACCCTACTAAGTTCTAAACAAGGCTAAAACATTTGTCTATCACTTTACCATAACTTCCCTCCATGGCAAGCAACAGAGATGTTAGTCACTCCAATCACAGCCAAGTATACAACAATTTTTTTGTATAAAGGCTCATTATTGTAAGCCTACATATAAAGTAAATGCAGGACACTTGTAGTATACAACCTACATCACTGAGAAGTTAAAAAACAATAACACAATATTTCTATAATAATATCACCAAAGGAAACCTTCAAACAAATACTTCCTATTTTAATATGAATGTTCATGACATTCTGGTTTCAGTACAACTAGTGTTCCACAACAAAGTAGATAACTCAAGACCTCACTTACTAATTCATACAGGTTGGCAAACTCAGACAGAGAAAGAAAGTGAAAGACAGTTCTTGAACCACTCAATATCCAAGTTTACTAACCTACCATAGCAAGAAGACAAATGCTCGATTTCACTAATAAATTTAGACCAAAGATAAAACCAGCACAGGTGAATTCTGTTGCAATGACAACTATATAAACAGTACAGATAAGAATGCAGGGCAAAGTATTCACAGATAAAGAGAAGGGGGGTCCTGCCAATAGAATTTTCAGAAGAAATGACAGAAACAAAAAGGAACCCTCAGCAGTCATGGCACTTGAAATTCTTATAGGCAGGATTTGTCTATGAGATTTTTTTTTCCTGTTTTATTAACCATGTTTTTGTGCACCAGTAATATCAAGTGTGTGCATACATGAACTGACTTCATTACTCTGATCAGGATCTCTACCAATCTACTCTCAACCTGAAATAATATTAGACAAGATTACAATAAATTAATCGATGAGACTTTGGGCACAGTTAAATATATTAATCAATGAGACCTTGGACACAGTTAAATATATTAATCAATGAGACCTTGGGCACAGTTAAATATATTAATCAATGAGAACTTGGACACAGTTAAATATATTAATCAATGAGACCTTGGGCACAGTTAAATACATTAATCAATGAGACCTTGCACACAGTTAAATACATTAATCAATGAGACCTTGGACACAGTTAAATACACTAATCAATGAGACCTTGGACACAGTTAAATACACTAATCAATGAGACCTTGGACACAGTTAAATACATTAATCAATGAGACCTTGAACACAGTTAAATACAGTAATCAATGAGACCTTGGACACAGTTAAATATATTAATCAATGAGACCTTGGACACAGTTAAATATATTAATCAATGAGACCTTGGGCACAGTTAAATATATTAATCAATGAGACTTTGGACACAGTTAAATATATTAATCAATGAGTCTTTGGAGACAGTTAAATATATTAATCAATGAGACCTTGGACACAGTTAAATATATTAATCAATGAGACCTTGGGCACAGTTAAATACATTAATCAATGAGACCTTGGACACAGTTAAATACATTAATCAATGAGACCTTGGACACAGTTAAATACATTAATCAATGAGACCTTGAGCACAGTTAAATATATTAATCAATGAGACCTTGGACACAGTTAAATATATTAATCAATGAGACCTTGGACACAGTTAAATATATTAATCAATGAGAACTTGGACACAGTTAAATATATTAATCAATGAGACCTTGGACACAGTTAAATATATTAATCAATGAGACCTTGGGCACAGTTAAATATATTAATCAATGAGACCTTGGGCACAGTTAAATATGTTAATCAATGAGACCTTGGGCACAGTTAAATATATTAATCAATGAGACCTTGGACACAGTTAAATACATTAATCAATGAGACCTTGGACACAGTTAAATATATCAATCAATGAGACCTTGGACACAGTTAAATATATTAATCAATGAGACCTTGGACACAGTTAAATATATTAATCAAAGAGTTTGGCCTCCTGGGTCCAAATCTGTAATTAGATCTCAAATTGGTCAAGAGATGACAGAGCTATGAGCTAAAAAAACTTGGAGCCATTCTGTGAGTGGTTATACCATGACTAAACATAGCTAATTAGCTCAACTTTTCAAATCCTGTCATTTCTGATTCAGGTTGCTATAGTTTCAGGGTCAATACATTTAAATGTCACCCAAACTAAAAGATACTATGATGATATCAGCAGGCAAACCAATTCGTGAGAAGGGAGATGCAGTTGTTGAGACGATGATAGAAGTTCATGAAGATGTAAAGACAACATGAGGACATTGTCGGAGGAGTCATTAGGTACTTTAAAGGTTTGAGGCTTGGGGCCATAGGCATGGTAATTTTAGTGCATCAGTATAACATCAATCATAGCTTTCTGTTTGGTTTTTCAAGACACCCACTGGATATTTGATGCACTTTCTAATAGAAACAGGGCAAGAGACCCATGTGCCAGCACCTAGCAATACCTCTAGTTGTGACTGCATGAGCACAAAGCTATACAACAGACTATTTACACTATGGTGAAATGAATCCTAAATTTTAGCAATGGAAGTTAATAAACCTACAACTGACTTCTTTGGGAAACATACTGCCAAAGCAAAGACTTTAATTATGATGTATATTTCCTTGCTGAAATTATTAGATGTATATGGATATGGCTCTAAGTGATTTGAATGCTGGGTACCAGTCCAAGAAGACTAACACAAAGTTAATGAGTTTGATAAGTGAATCAACAAATGATAGTTTTAAAACTATAGAGAATTTATATACACACATACACACACATGTACGTTGAAAGCTCTTATACTTGGGTCAGTGGTGAAATCATTGTGTTTGCCAAGACTACTGAAGACAATCCAAAAACACGTACTTCAGAGATGCCAATTATTTCAAATGACTGATCATAATGATTGTAGATAGAGCCCTAGGCCTGACCAATGTCTCTAAGCTGTTTATTATTATATTATTATTATAACTATTATTATTTATTACTGCTATAGATTGCTCATTTATGACTGTGTTTTGTGTATTTAATAAATTTAAAAAAATTCTTAATCGGCTACAACTAGGGGTAAATTATGAGCAATGACGAAATACGTGAACATCACTTTTGTATTTATGATTTCATATTCTGAATTCTTACTCATAAATGTCGGTATCCGCATCATTTTTGTCTTCCCCTCAGCCTTTTGTTGGTGAGATGCCGATTTTGTGTGTCTGGAACAATGGTTTATCCCGCCACGTGCCACAGAATAATCGATGTGACAAACTGTACAAAACATGACTGTCACTGACTTTTGATGCAATAACCGGATATTTTGCACTATACTCTTTCCTAAATTTTTGATTCACAGTTTTAGTCCTTTTAGATTTGCCAGAAACAAGACAATCTGGTGAACGAGGCCTCTTTTTTTCCATCTTGTGAACGATCGCATTGGTGTTTCTATGCCTCTTAGAAAACGAGAAATACCCATCTATGCGAGAGCTGATTGGCTGACAAGCACTGATGACGTAACTATGGATTCCCCACATATCCAGTATGGAGAAGCACAGCACTCAAACTATTGGTAGACATCAGAGCTACAAATGTTTTTTATTATTTCAAACACAAACATGATTATCGCAAGTAGCCATTTGGACTATGTCTTTTATTTATTATCAAAATTTATTTGTATCTGACAAGAAATTTTCTTTTCACCCCTTTCAAGCCCTGGGGGGAACAAGTTCATGGAGTTATTGTTGAGATTTAAGGACCACTGAGGTGTACATTATAAAAACAATTAGTATAGGAACAAAATGTTGCTGGAGTCCAGCTAAAGTGAGAAAGTCCTTAACTGACAACTATTTTACTGAGTAACATATCAGTTAGCATTACACACACAACAAGCATCAGTGAATGCAACATGAGGTGTGATGAGCTAAAACAGATCCAATGTACTTTGGACAGATAAGAATGAAACAGTATCATGAGGTAAGGTGGTTTGTGTCTATGATGCTCTTGGGTTATCTACTGGCACTGGAAACATTAGTCCAGTGTACCATCTACTGGCACTGGAAACATTAGTCCAGAGTACCATCTACTGACACTGTAAACATTAGTCCAGAGTACCATCTACTGACACTGTAAACATTAGTCCAGAGTACCATCTACTGGCACTGGAAACATTAGTCCAGAGTACCATCTACTGGCATTGGAAACATTAGTCCAGAGTACCATCTACTGGCATTGAAAACATTAGTCCAGAGTACCATCTACTGACATTGTAAACATTAGTCCAGAGTACCATCTACTGGCATTGGAAACATTAGTCCAGAGTACCATCTACTGGTATTGGAAACATTAGTCCAGAGTACCATCTACTGGCATTGGAAACATTAGTCCAGAGTACCATCTACTGGCATTGGAAACATTAGTCCAGAGTACCATCTACTGGCATTGGAAACATTAGTCCAGAGTACCATCTACTGGTATTGGAAACATTAGCCCAAAGTACCATCTACTGGCATTGGAAACATTAGTCCAGAGTACCAATAGAGCTTCTACAAAAGATGCCAAAGCTAAAGTTATTAAACACTTAGTTCTGACCTACATTTTGATGGATTTGATCCCTCTGACTACAAGTCTAAAACAAGGATACTGATAATAGATTTATATTGTGACTCCCACTGACAACCCCCCCAAGCTACTTCTTTGCCCCCTTAAAAACCAATAAAACACACATTCTAGAAATGCCATTGGTTGTCCCAGTGTAATGGTTCTAGAGATTGATGTAACTCCTGTATTAATGCCCCAGATTTGGACTGTTCATGGAGTCTTTGTTTCTGAACAACTTACAAACAAGATTCCCCACAGAAATCTTTACCATAGACAACTGCAGCAGAGGTATATCTCTTGTGCCTAATAATGACTTCCTGTTAAGTTATACTTGATTACTTCTTTGAGTAAATGGGAGATTGGACCAGTTATTAACACTGAAGCAGCTCAAGAAAAATAAAAACTTTGGTTTTAACATTCACTCACCAGAGTATCTAGATTTCTGTTGGTCTTTGTTTTTCTCGTAATTCAATAAACCCTCCATCTTGTGCTCCTCAAGGTCTGAAAGAATCTCTTTACATACAATAGCATACATCAACTGTCCATAGTGTCTCAGCTGAGAACAGACATCAGTAACATTCGGGCTTGTCAAGATGTCACTAGTAAACTTCTGGAAGCAAATTTCATTGCATAATCGCTCATTGGTCCCTGAAACCAGGTCCTCTGCTAAAAAAAACAGTTTGAGTTTATCTGTTTCTATAAAGTTAAAACGAATATTAAGTTTCTGTGTATTAAATTTTTATACTTTAATTTGTTTCCTCGGAAATAAATTAAGTTGCTTTTCAACTAGATTAATGCCCAGAAGTAAAATTTCTACCAGTTTCTGGATAATACAAGCCTCCATTTTCATGTATTTCTCATATTTTAAGTTCTACCAGTTTTTGGGTAACACAAGCCTACATTTTGATGTATTTCTCAAATTTTAAGTTCTATCAGTTTTTGGGTAATACAAGCCTCCATTTTGATGTATTTCTCATATTTTAAGTTCTACCAGGTTCTGGGTAATACGAGCCTACATTTTGATGTATTTCTCATATTCTAAGTTCTACCAGTTTTTGGGTAATACAAGCCTACATTTTGATGTATTTATCATATTTTAAGATCTACCAGTTTTTGGGTAATACGAGCCTCCATTTTGATGTATTTCTCATATTTTAAGTTCTACCAGGTTTTGGGTAATACGAGCCTACATTTTGATGTATTTCTCGTATTCTAAGTTCTACCAGTTTTTGGGTAATACAAGCCTACATTTTGATGTATTTATCATATTTTAAGTTCTACCAGTTTTTGGGTAACACAAACCTACATTTTGATGTATTTCTCATATTTTAAGTTCTACCAGTTTCCGGGTAATACAAGCCTACATTTTGATGTATTTCTTATATTTTAAGTTCTAACAGTTTTTGGGTAATACAAGCCTACATTTTGATGTATTTCTCATATTTTAAGTTCTACCAGTTTTTAAGTAACACAAGACTACATTTTCATGTATTTCTCATATCTTAAGTTCTACCAGGTTCTGGGTAATACGAGCCTACATTTTGATGTATTTCTCATATTCTAAGTTCTACCAGTTTTTGGGTAATACAAGCCTACATTTTCATGTATTTTTCATATTTTAAGTTCTACCAGTTTTTGAGTAAAACAAGCCTACATTTTGATGTATTTCTCATATTTTAAGTTCTACCAGTTTCTGAGTAACACAAGCCTACATTTTGATGTATTTCTCATATTTTAAGTTCTACCAGTTTTTGGGTAATACAAGCCTACATTTTGATGTATTCTCATATTTTAAGTTCTACCAGTTTTTGGGTAATACAAACCTACATTTTGATGTATTTCTCATGTTTTAAGTTCTACCAGTTTTTGGGTAATACAAGCCTCCATTTTGATGTATTTCTCATATTTAAAGTTCTACCAGTTTTTGGGTAATACGAGCCTACATTTTGATGTATTTTTCATATTTTAAGTTCTACCAGTTTTTGGTTAATACAAACCTACATTTTGATGTATTTCTCATATTTTAAGTTCTACCAGTTTTTGGGTAACACGAGCCTACATTTTGAGGTATTTCTCATATTTTAAGTTCTACCAGTTTTTGGGTAATACAAACCTACATTTTGATGTATTTCTCACATTTTATGTTCTACCAGTTTTTGGGTAATACAAGCCTACATTTTGATGTATTTCTCATATTTTAAGTTCTACCAGTTTTTGGGTGACACAAACCTACATTTTATGTATTTCTCATATTTTAAGTTCTACCAGTTTTTGGGTGATACAAACCTACATTTATGTATTTCATATTTTAAGTTCTACCAGTTTTTGGGTAATACAAGCCTACATTTTGATGTATTTCTCACATTTTAAGTTCTACCAGTTTTTGGGTAATACAAACCTACATTTTGATGTATTTCTCATATTTTAAGTTCTACCAGTTTTTGGGTAATACAAACCTACATTTTGATGTATTTCTCATATTTTAAGTTCTACCAGTTTTTGGGTAATACAAGCCTACATTTTGATGTATTTCTCATATTTTAAGTTCTACCAGTTTTTGGGTAATACAAACGTATATTTTGATATATTTCTCATATTTTATGTTCTACCAGTTTTTGGGTAATACAAGCCTACATTTTGATGTATTTCTCATATTTTAAGTTCTACCAGTTTTTGGGTAATACAAGCCTACATTTTGATGTATTTCTCATATTTTAAGTTCTACCAGTTTTTGGGTAATACAAACCTACATTTTGATGTATTTCTCATATTTTAAGTTCTACCAGTTTTTGGGTAATACAAACCTACAATTTGATGTATTTCTCATATTTTAAGTTCTACCAGTTTTTGGGTGATACAAGCCTATATTTTGATGTATTTATCATATTTTAAGCATTAATATTCACATTCAAATTATTTATTAAAAACATTTTTTTATTTTAATTATTTGTTCATTTGAGCTGAGAAAAAACTTTGGATGTAAGAACTTTAAAAACTGTAGTTATGGAAAATATTTAGCAAATTTTTACAGATGTTTCCCTTTATTAAAAATTCAATATGATTTATATCCCTAATTCTCACAAAAACATACAATAAAAGTGCTTAGTATTATCCTTAATGAACAAAACAGATGTTATAATATTTTATAAATGTATATGAATACAGTTTCTATCCAGTATTAAAATAAAAAAGTACTTACTTGGGGGAAAGAGAGTTTTGTCAATAATTGTCACATCCTGTAGGTCTGTGAGTAAAATCTCCCCTTCCTTGGTAACTGATAAACTGTTATATGAGAACTCTGTATATAGAAAATACCAATTGGGGTCTTCATTCTATACAGGAAAATATATTTTTTGTCTATAATGCAGACTGTTCTCCAATTATGACATAACAATAAAAACGGATGGCAACATAACATGAACAAACAGATCTGAAAGTATCTTGATATTCTAGGGTATTTTCAACCTTTCCGTTTTTGTTGTTGTTGTGTAAATAGAACAAACTTGTAAACAACAGGATGATAAATAAAGATGGAAAGAAAGTTTTGATGAATGAATTTTATCCCAACAAAGCTGTAAGATGTTAATAATATATTCTATAGATACAGATCTACTTTAGTTGCATTAAAAGAAATTAACTAGGATTCCAAAAGGGTTTGTGAGCTGATTCAAAACGTGTGAAATGATTACAATTTAAACAAGACATAAGCTTAAGAATAAAAAACACAAAAATCAATATTTTTTAGAAAGATAAAATGTTTATTACTATTTACATGAGACAAGTTTCAGCAACACAGTTACCAACATTAGGATTAAAATCTAAGTAAATATTTCTGCTCATAGATCTGCTTGTTTGTATTGTGTTTATATTTGTACAAAGAAAAATTGAATAAAACAAGTTGCTACACGAACAAATTGTTAGATCTGATTTTATAGTGTATTTCCTTGTTACATAAATATACGATAATATCCTTGTCTTTTTGTTTCTCTTTTACATTTTGAAAAACAAGAACAATAAACCACAGCCAAATCAGAAATAGTCAGATACAATATACAGAACAGCAGATCAGTCACACAGTGAAATGGACTGATTAAACATGCATTGTTGAAATAAAATACAATTCTTTAAAAAAATATATTTTCGCTATTAAAAAATTTTTCACCTTCAAGAAAAATAATTCTACAACATAACATAAATACAAATAAAACAAAATAAAGCAGTGCAAGACCTTTTGAAACCCAGAAGTAACAAAACCAACTCGTTCGTCTTTTCTGATATAAACAGTTTTTATATGGTTCCTTGCACTGGGTGTTGCACTGTTAAAAAAAATATATTTACTACATATGATGTAACATGAACCAAACGTAATGAAAGTTAAAAAACAAGTAAGATTTCACAATTAATAGGTTAATTTGTTAGATAACAAACAGAGGAAAAATTATGAGAAAAAGAAAGTCAGAATACATTTACAGAAATATGAAAAAAATATGTGCACACCCAGGAACAAAAAATTAAAATTACCATGGTAAAAGTTTAGGTTTATAAACATGAGAGAACTGTAGTTAAAAATATGACAATGCTTGAAGGTCACTTCAAAATAACTACATTACAGCTGACAAACAGTCTTGACACTTTAAAATGAAGTAGATAAAGTTCACTGTTCACTGGTTTACAATCTGTGTGTAAAAATAACACTTCCTATGTTCACGGCCACAATAAACAACCCTTTCTGCTACTCTATGTTACACTTGGAAGTTACTTCTAACTCACAATTATTGAAATAAAGCTACAATACACATTAAAAACTCAAGTTTACCAAAACCTTTCTGGCTACATACCTCTTTGTTAGTCAGTAAATGTTTATCATACATGAAACATACCTTTTCAACAATAAAAAATAAACATAAAACAGGTAAAAAACAAAAAGGAAACCTAACAGAAACTATATAAATCTTTAAGTGGAAGTATTCTAACAAATTCTACAAAATATAACTTATAACCCTCTGTTTACTTTTTATATTACTGTTACTGAATGATACCTATTACATTACTTATTACTGTTACCAAATGATACCTATTACATTACCTAACACTTCACATAATGAAATTATTTTCAAGCTTGTAACTACTTTACTAAACACACCTGGAAATCGTCTACCAGTTGCAGTATCTGAGATGCAAGTCCAGCGCGCTCCTCAAACGATTCCTGAAGGTGATCCTTGAGAGGGGTCACACCACCTTCCCAAACAGCCAGCCTTCCACAGGTTCCTTGGTAATTAGGAAGAGGAAAATTGGTGTTTACAGTATCCTGGAACTAAAGAATGTATCTATTAATATTTATATGCCAAACTTACACATTTAAATATATCATTCACCATGAAAAACACTACTGAATGTAAAACATTGTTTGAAGAAGGTTCTAACCAGCTGTTTTCTTCATCATCATCAGTTCTAGAAAAACCTTGATAAATGACAATTAACAACAGAAGGAAAACAAAAACAAACAGTAATGTAGGTTTGAAAGTTTTAGCAATAAGATACAATGTTTTGAAACACTTTGAAGTAAAAACATTCAAATAGGTCTTTCTTAACAAAAAAAGTGAACACATACATAAATGTACAATATATTATGTAATCAAACAATAGTGTCCACACCTTTAATAGAACATAGCTTGGATGTAACAATAAACCTGTCATCAACTCAGCTTGTTCTTCTTCATTTAATTGGCCATCTCCATCACCATCAAATGCTGCTTTCAACTCATCCACAAGTTTGTTAGTAGCACAGATAGGTAAGCTGAAAGGTAAAAAACACATCTGACATCTTCCAACTTACAAAATGTCTCTTCCTCATCACTGGTGCAGAAACAGCTTTTGTTCAAACTAGTCAGGTGTAACCTGAGAGTGTATTTATAACAAAATTTCTTCTAATTTGGTAATTCATATTTATATCACTTTAGTATCTTCAACTACATTTCAAACTAAATATTAGTATTTGTTTCAAACAAGTACAATCATGTTAAATTGATGTGTATTAATTTACTCTCAGTTTAATGACAATCTGCTTCTATGATTAACAAGAAACAATAATAGTTACATAAACGTATTCAATATGTTTTACTGCCATGAACGTCTGGTTAAATATACCATTTAACAAAACACACAGTGAAATATAATATAAGTAGTAATTGTCATGAGGCAAAATAAAGTTTTGTGCACAACAGTTGGATAACAAAGGGGGGGGGCTTTCAAATAAAACCCTGATTTAAAAATAGAGATACAAGTTCTTATTAGATTGTAAAATGGTTGTTATGTTACAAACAAAGACTCATGTAATTTGTTAAAAACACCAGTAGACTTAACACATTGTATTTTATAATGATTATATATGACACACACAATAAGTGTACAAAACTGCATAAATTTCCTGAAAAATTTACTTTGTATTCCTTGGATAATTTTAACAGGACACTAGTGGTTATAATACTCAAAACCACCATGCATTGGTTAATATATAAAAACTTAAATATATTCTTCAATCTTATATATAACAAAACAGCATATATTTGAACAGCAGAAACTCTATGTTTTTAAAAGATTAATTTCAAATTTTTAACCATAACATAAACATTCCATTTGTTATGGATGAAACTAATAACACACACCTTGTTTCAATGTCTATACTACATCTAAACAAATACATATTCTACAATGTATTATGATTTGATTTTATTAACAGTGTGAGTGTGGAAACAATAAATTGTTTTGTATGGCAGTACATACTTTCTTTGTGTCATATTAATGGAATAATACTAGTATAATTTGTATGTTTAGGAACTGACTTACACAACTTCACTCTTTGACTTATCCAATACTTTGTGCAAGTTCCTTAGCCCATCAGCCGTCATAAGTTGGTTGGATGCAAGATAACTCGCTCTAATACCTGTAGAAACATCACAGGGAAAACCCTTACTAGCATTATTACAGATGAACTGATCAAATCTGTTCCATGAAGAGTCAGCAGCTGAAGACACAATAACCTTGTCATTTTTGTTTAAGACTGCTTCTCTCCAACTAAGATTATGTGATTCAGTTTTTGAATTTTTATAAAGCTCAAGGGCACCAGATTCGAGGTCAGTGCACAGATCTCTACCGAAACAAGCTGGACACGTGTGAAGATGGACGTCTTCTCTGGGTACTTTATACATATTTTGGTTATCTTGAATCTGGCTCTCAGGATCTATTTCTACTACATCTTGACTCTCAGACTTCTGGTGAACTGTTTGTGTGTTCTTGGAAAACTTCCATTTCTGCTTTCTGTTGTCCAAAAGATATAAGCTACAGTATAAACCTAAGCCAAGAATAGCAGCCAGAACTAACTTTTTGTACCACTGTCGGAACAGCATCTTAGCAAAGTGTTTCAAAGTTTGCATAACAAGTTGATAATATGACTGTGATAGCCTTCTTCAGACTGCCTTCTATAAAACTCTGAACCACACTAAAATGAGACAAAAACCAACAAGAACTGTTAACCTGGACTTAACAATGTACAGTGGTTGTTTAACTCATACAAGAAAATAAGCCCTCCAGAACCATCAGTTTCTCCATCAAAACATTTAACACAAAACACATTTTTATACACTGTTTTAAACATTACAAGATGTCTCACAGTTGTACAATTTATAAGAAACAAGTACATTGTCCACTTTAAAAGGCAAATTCAGATACTTATGGTCTCTTGGAAGTAGTTTTACTTACCAAATTTACTGTTTTATAAACAATAAATATCTCAGAGTATCACTGAGAACTATTTCAACCATTTTCTTGTCTGGAAGTAAACTGTGGATCTATAAATGTACCAGACATACATGCAGAATTTATTTCTTAAAGCCCATAACATGGTAATATACAAGTCCTAGTTCTTCAGTCTTTACTTCTTAAAGCCCATAACATGGTAAACTACAAGTCCTAGTTTTTCAGTCTTTACTTCTTAAAGCCCATAACATGGTAATCTACAAGTCCTAGTTCTTCAGTCTTTACTTCTTAAAGGCCATAACATGGTAATATACAAGTCCTAGTTCTTCAGTCTTTACTTCTTAAAGCCCATAACATGGTAATCTACAAGTCCTAGTTCTTCAGTTTTTACTTCTTAAAGCCCATAACATGGTAATCTACAAGTCCTAGTTCTTCAGTCTTTACTTCTTAAAGCCCATAACATGGTAATCTACAAGTCCTAGTTCTTCAGTCTTTACTTCTTAAAGCCAATCAGTTTTTCAAACCTAAATCTTGTCCAAGATTAGAAGTAAAAGGTTATGTCTCTCTATTACTGAATTTCTTTAAAACTATATATTCATATATATAAAAATATATATTCATTTGAGTTTCCCTTATTTCATAAACCACACATGAAGTCTGAAAGTTTTATTTGTATTTGCAATCATCATTGCAAAGTTCAAAGTGTTCTGAGATGGACCCTAGAACTGGATCAATTGTTTCTATTTGGGCCAAACAAGCACACAAAGCATCAAAAAATGTCTTAGTGACCTCATCTAAGTTACTTTTTTATTAAATTCTATGTTGTTTTTTGTAAATCTGAGGGAACTTACAACGAATGAGGCACCTTAGGTACTATGTATCATTGGTGATCCTTGGACAGAACAGGTAACAATCGCTAATTTAGCAGTTAAAGCTAGTCAACACGACCACTCTTACCAATAAATAATGATATTGGGCATCACATTATAATGTTCCCACAGCTATAGGGATAATTATGTCCAGCAATGAAGATTAAAATCCTTGATTTACAGACTGTGTATTGAGCACTCTAACCATTAGACCCCCAATTCTCTGTCACTTTCTCAATAACCTAACAAACACATCCCGATGCATCTATCTTACGAATTAACAAATCACTGGAACTTTTTGCAGTGGAATAATTCTTCCATACTGGGATTAAAGAACAGAATTTGTTGGCACAGCAAAAGGTGAAATATTTATGAGATGTTTCATAGGACTTGTTTTGGTAACACACTAATAATCACCACCATTAATTTATAGACCTGTATGTAGTTCATCCTAATTTATTATCAGCCCTGACGATGGCAACTGTGTCATCAAAACTGGTCAACTGATATACGCAATAAAACTTTCACCAATCCTAGTGTCATTGTATAATTTTTATAAATTTTAATCCAGTGGTACAACATGTCTGTAAATAAATAAATAATGATTCTTCAACATGTTGATATCCAGTACACTTCCTCATAGATTTAGGATAATGTTCTAAATAAGATTAAATATTTACTGCATCTTTAAATACTTTTTAAAATTCATTATGTTTTACTACATTTAGATATTCCAATCAGAAGTTATTTTAAACTTGTTAATGTTTTCACACAGTATTCCATACAAACTACTCAGGTGTAATTAATTTTATGATCATTATATATTCAACCTATTAATTCCATTTCAAGCTTTGCTACACACTCAACCATATCGTTGATGTGGCAAGTTCAAGAATTTTTTCATGTTATTGTTATACAAGAGCTGAATGTTGTTACCAACCTGTGTTAATTATCACACATGTGATGAACATAGTATAAAAATGTTAACTGAAAGATCAAATTCCTACTTTTGTTTTTGGTCAGAGAAATACAAAACAATACAGACTGAACTGGTACTTTGGCCTTAATATGTTTTCTTTAGAAGAAAGTTCACTGGACTGTACAAGTTTTATTGTTATATTTGATTTGTGATAATGAAAACCCACTTGAAGTAATGTATTCTCGAGATGGCTAGTATGGGTATTAGCACTTTAATTAAAATACAGTACAGAATGTTTTGACCTTCTTAGGTCATCTTCAAGTTAACCTCAGAAGGTCGAAACATTGTTCTGGACTTTATTTTAATTAAAGTCCTAATATCCCTACCAGCAGTCTCAAGAATACATTGTTACACTTAGTTTGATATTAATTTAACAGAATTATATCTTATATTCTATATCACCATAAACAAAATTTGATGTTTTCTCAATGAATAGTTGAATATGTCTCTGGTCTTATTACACAGCACATATAAAAACTGAAAAGGTTTAATTTTTGGTTTAATATATTGGCTGATTAAACAGTATAACATCACCAGAGAGAAATGCTGCCCAATAAGCTAAACAACCTACAAGCAAAACTACTTAAAATAATTGTGCTGAATATAATTTTAAGCAAGTCAGCATAAAACATTATCAAAAAAACACTTTTCTCTTTAATATACAGTAATTATTTTATGTCTAATGTTTGACACAATTAACTTTTAATCTCAGACATTGAAAAATACAATAACAACTATTCACTTTAAATAAGAAAAATGTAAATTACTGGATTGTTACTTGAGCAAATTTTTACTGCAAAGTACGACGTTTGGTAAACTGATTCTGTAAAATTTCAACATTTACTACTGTCCAAAAAGAAAGAACATACCAAGTACCATAATGTTTAGAGAAAATTATGACAATACCTTACATTCTAACTATTCAGCTGTAGATTTTAAAAACTGAAGAGCACTTCAGATGACTGTTTGTAGGTACCCCCCTACATGAAATGTAATGTATTAACACTACTGTTTCTATTAGAAGGGAAAGTCTTGCCTTACAAATGTTTTGATATTATTTGAAAAGGACTAGGGAACAGATATAAATTTTGGCAAGGTAGGAGTCACCTTCAGCTAAAATAGTTTTATTTTTCTAACAGATTGGTGGCCTTTGGATGTCATAGAAGTAGTAAATTTAAACGTGTTTAAGAAAAATCTTGATATGTGTATGAATAATAAGGGCTGTTTTTAAGTTTAGTGTTTAAAGTATATTTACAGTGTGAAACAACCAAGATGTACCAACAGGTCCCATGTTGTCCCAAGAACCCATCATGATCAGAAAGTATTGGAATGTTACTGTTAACATAATGTTTGGGTACAAATTTCTAATTTATGGACAATACACTATTAATGTAATAATACTGAAATATTAATTCCTGTCCACAGTTTTACTGGTGAGAGCACAATCCTAAGAAAGTGAACTATATAGAATAGAGTCTAATCCTACAAGATCTAAGTATATGATAGTATATATTGTCCATAAATTAGAAATTTATTAAAACCATTGAATTCTTGAATATTTCTAGCCGTACAGATGATGTTAACGTATTACAGAATGACTTGAAACAATTGGCCAGTTGTACCAATATGTTAAATACCCAATAGTTGTAGATACTGCACAGGTATTGACATGTTTATTATAAATGGGAATCCACTTGCTAATAACATGAATAAAGAAAATGACCTTGTAACATTGACGGACAAGTCACTTTAGTCATGACTGCAATGACTATTGCTAGTACAGATGTTAGGGAGAATTTTACAGGTCAAAAGAAGTGATTGTATATGATTCTCTAACTAGGCTTCGCTTGGAATACTATATACAGTTTTGGTATTCTTACCTAAAACATGAAATTATTAGAAATTATACAGAGAAATACTACAAGTTTTGGGCCATCACTCTCACAATGAACCCATGAAATCAAAGTGTAGCTTCTATGTGTGTGTGCAGTAAAGGAATTTAAACATCAGTTTTACAGCCTGGGATAATAATTACATTCAGTTACTAGAACAACTTCACAGAGAACAAATTACCTTACACTACGAGAATGCTGAGATCTATTTTATCTTGAGGAAAGGTCTTACAAAGTTTACAATGTTATACAGTAGACTGATACAATGATGTGAAAAGCTTCTATTTTTTCTACATTCTGAAAACAACAATCTGATGGTAATAGTGTCATGCCAATGGACCACAACCCTACACCACTCAAATACTTTCAATCCTAAATTCATCCATGTATAAACACTGGATTAAATATGTTGAAAATACTTACAAATGTGGGCTACCATAAGTAAAAACAACAGTAGAAATTCAGTGATATGAAAAGTAAAAATTAACGCACTTGTTATTATGTATAATTATCATAATGAAATGACCACCGATAGTGATAAGACAGTGCCAATTAAAACAGCAATAATACCAACAACATTAAACAGTTTAAACTACAGGCCAGGAAGTCCAAACTAAAGCACCTTGCAAAAATAGTGTCATGTTCACCCTAAATAAATCAGTGTTTTTCAAATGTAGTAAGACATTATCACACAAATATTTTACAATATATGAAAACCAATATTTATTATAACTGCAAGCTATTAACTAGTACATCTACAACCATGCTGTACACAGTTCACACCTTGGTAAATATATTCAAAATGTGATGAATCATTAATTTGTTCTAACACTTTTTACCCACCAGTTTTGTAATTATTCTTCTGTGATAGTCTTCTCTGATAAAGACAACAGTAAATTAAACTACAATATGAGAAGTCATTATGCCTACAATTCTCATCATGAAATTCTTTTAAGTTGATCTACACTTATATGATGGTATTCTTCTCTACTATCAGCTCAAGACAACTAATGTCATCTTGTGACAAATCATGTGATATGTTAGGATTAATAAGGAAAATTATATCAAACTACTCACATTGGTGGCAGTAACTGTTACCAACTGTATGAAATACCAAATCAATGAATTTTATCATTATTTTTCTGTCAGTGATAATAGCCATCATATTACTAACCCACCATTGATAACAAAAGTACTTTTTCTGTTTCTCTTGCAACAAACAACAAATACTTGCTGTACGAAACTTCTGGGTTAGAAAAAACATGGTTATGATATAGAAAAAGACCAGTTTCATTTTTTCTAACACTGTTACTGAGTAACAGCCATCCATTAGCTAACAGAATGAGTTGCCAATAGCAGTAGTCAAGACTGGCAATTTATTGTTTCGTATGTTTAACTTCAAACTTAAGAACAATATGAGAATCGATGATTTCTTAATAAGTATTAATAAAAAAAGGCGAGTTTAAAGTTCTATATTTCCCAAATACGAATGTGCAAAGACAGCTATGAAACTGAAAGACCAAATGTTCTTTTGCCGTCCGTATGTCACACTATATAGATTTATTAATTTTGGCCTATTTTCGTATTATTACTTGAACTTATATTATAATTAAGTTATAACACCAAACTCCAAACTCGCATCAAATTTTTAACTACTTAGGCTTAGTACTAGTACTACTATCATACTATGTTAATTGAAAAATAACATATTTCGCTTACTTTAATTTGCGCACGTAGTACTAATATTTTATAAAATGCACAAATGTTTCAGTAAATTACTTCAATTAGTTTCATTTCTTCATTATGGATAATAAAAAAATAGCTTTTGCCACGATGTTGAACACCCCTAAAACTAGGCTTAAATTAGTACGATATACTACACTTTTATCATTCAGTTTTACAATCCATTTGCAGTTTGCCAGTTATGGAATAAACAAATCTATATTGTTTGTTGACCGGTTTAAACTAGCCAGCGAAATATTAAGCGCCCTCCGACGAGAATGAAATAAACTAAGCTACAATAAACAATAAATTTAATCTTGTCACAAATTTTCATATGCCAGCATTTTATGATTGTTTGTAGCTTTGGAATATCTGGGTTGTGCTTATCACGGCTACAGAAATCGGTTATAAGGCTACATACTCGCTGCTGAACCACTGGAAGCATGTGAGAAGTTAATACTCTCTTTAATTATTTAACAGTCACTTAACAAAAAAGTTACTATATTATAACAAATATAAAAATGCATACATATATAAAAGAATCATATTTACGAGACTTTCTGAAATCTTTGTTAATCACTAGGCAATTTAGTATTTAACTTGCCTAGACTTTAAATGCAAGGATTTTTTATTCCGTCCCACTGCTCAGAAACGTATTTTTAACTTTTTGGCTGGGGGTGTGCTATCAGGGTAAGGTCAACTTCCATTATTCGGTTAGAAAAAGTAGCCTATGCTTTTGCACTAAGTGTTGTTGGCTAACTGCCTACCCTCTTGTGTAACAGGTCAAAATTAATAAAGCTATACACAGTCTTTATTATGCCTTTAAGAGAAAACTGTAAATCAAACACGCATGTTAAATGAAATTAACTTTTATGCTTTTTATGTAGTGTCATCTAGTGTCTAATTTTATAATCAAATTGCTTTAAATTCATATATATTGGAAGAAAATTAGAATATATTCTTCTTACTATTCTAGACAAAGATTAAGATTATTCAGACACAATATAAGAGGTAATATTTCTGTTTTCTTACATTAAGAGTATTGAGTTTGAATATACCAAGTATTTGATATAATAACATATTTGTAAAAATCCTAGTATTTGTGTTTATGTAGAATATGTAATAAAAATAACTAATTAACTTTCTTCTCGTTCCTGACTCAGATTTCACACCAAAATAATTTTTGAATATATTAGAAAGAGAAGACTCAATTATTTCAAGTATGGGGTGAGAAGAATAAAAAAAAATGAAAACGAACACGAATAAAATTTTACGTAATAATGTGAAATATGTGACTAGACATTCCATATCTAATCAAAACGTTACACTAAAGTTGCGATTTGAACGCCCACAGGTGGCAAAGCATTAAAAGACCAATAGGCCTAAAAACTTCGATAACACCAGAAAACCGAAGATTTGTTTTTCTCATATTCTTCTTAATTTGTTCGCTTGAGTTCAAAAGCACAAACGTATAAAAAAGCTTTTCAGATCTATATTTTGTTTCCAACTTGTAACTGCGCAAGAGGTATTTCGTTAGACCAGAACTCGTCAGTTGGGCTTAAAAAGTTAGGCATAAAACATTACATTAGTAAAGATTCTTGCGTAATATGTCCAAAAAAGAAACTCAAAGTATTATGACGGAAGAACGAGGAACAAATCATAAATAAACTATGAAAGTTTTTTGAACTTAACTAAAAAACACATATGTAGGTGTATGGACATCAGTGAATTTTTATGACATATACATCAATTTTTTTTAATCCAGCAATTAAATATCAGATTACGTTTTGCTAATAAACATTGATAAATGGATCATTTTCAACTGTTCAAGTATATTTTCATTCGTAATATATAACTACATGAAGAAAACGTTATAAATAAAGAATAAATAGGTAAATACGTAATAGAAATTTAGTTCCAAATGTAATAAAAGAAAAAAACAGGTGATCCAGTCTTCGAGTTGAGATATTATACCTTGTTTGTTAATTTATGATAAGTAAAAGAAAATGTTTATGAAACCAGTTTCGAGACAATATTTTTCAGCCAGTAATTATTATTATACTCGAACAACCGAAACTGTGAATGCAGATGTCGCTGGTTCTTTGCGTATTTATTAACCAAAAACTATATTTTGAAATTGAACTTTATTAAATTATTTATATCTTTTGCTCATTTACCAAAAACTTTATTAAAATTAGGAAATTGTTCCTGAATCATCATTGCGAATAGATTATCGAAAACATTAATTGAAGCAAGTTATTCAAGTTCAGAAATAATTTAGAAAGAAATGAATAAGGCCTGACCAAAAGGATCCGAAAGATGTCTATAGTAATATAAACAAAGTAAAGAGCTGGATTTTAGTCAAAAGTCTAAATTGCACATGTAGTAAAGCAATATAATTTTAGGGTGTACTTACACAGATGTTGATTACAAGTCAGAAGAAGTAGTTATACTTCTATATAACATCTTAGTTAAACCTCACTTGGAACAATGTGCATAGTGTTGGCCTTTTTCTTTTTAATCCTAAAAAGAATTTTCACTTTTTGGAAAGGACTTAGGCAGGTTAAGACATCTTAATTTATCCTCTTTTGAGAGCAAAAGAATAAGAAATGATCTTATTTAAGCTTACAGGATTATCCAGGGTATCGATAAATTTTCTGATTTCTTTGTTGAACATTTTGAAGATAATAAAACAAGAGGATACGCGTTAACGATTTAGAAAAGATATGCTATACTCAAGATAGGAGAGTTTTATTTTTCCAACTGGGTGATTGATTGGCTTATGAGATAAGTTGCTGTCGGCAGTAATGGAGGCATGCACTTTAAAGAAGTTTAAGAAGAAAATCGATGATTTCCTGAAAAATAGGAGAGGGGAGAGAGGTAAGTTAAATATCTAATTTTTACAAGTGTGAGTGTGTAAGAACGTATTGTGTGTGAGTGTGTAAGGACGTATTGTGTGAGAGTGTGTAAGAACGTATGTGTGTGAGTGTATAAGGACGTATTGTGTGTGAGTGTGTAAGGACGTATGTGTGTGAGTGTATAAGGACGTATTGTGTGTGAGTGTGTAAGGACGTATGTGTGTGAGTGTGTAAGGACGTATTGTGTGTGAGTGTGTAAGGACGTATGTGTGTGAGTGTATAAGGACGTATTGTGTGTGAGTGTGTAAGGACGTATGTGTGTGAGTGTGTAAGGACGTATTGTGTGTGAGTGTGTAAGGACGTATTGTGTGTGAGTGTGTAAGGAAGTATTGTGGACTCAGATGGTTCCTTGTTGAGTTATAATAAAGATTAATATTGATTTTTTAAGTTTTAAACATCTGTGTGATAACGAGGGTATGATATACGTAAATAATGAAATTCGAAGAATGGTCAAATTCCCCATCTTCCACGTTTTTGTTCTTCTTAAAACATTTCTTTATACATCTAGCATAAGATGCGAGGTTTTCTCGTGTATATTTTTCCGGATAAACAGCTAAATCAATGTTGTTGTTTTTTTGTTAGTTTGAAAATTATTTTAATGTGAAGTAATTAATACATATGAAATAAAAACGCTGATTAATATATGCGATCAAACGTATACGTACAGTTGGTGACGAATGAACCATGACAATAATACAGAATCCCAGACTGCAAGGAATGTTTAAGTACATCCATGACAAGAAATATGAAATTAACTAGATCTCACTTCCGATGTTTCTATGACAATCATGTTGATATGAAGGTAATACTTGGTAATGCACTGTTGATCTAAACACCCACTACTATGGGTTGGGGGGCTACGAATAATTTTAAAATAACAGAGTCAGCATAAGAATCATGGTTATGTGATTTTGACACAGAAAACGACATGATTTTTTTACGTAAAATTTAATAGAGGTGTCCTTGTATATATAAAACGACAACTTATGCAAATTAGATAATATCAAACGTCTGTAGAGATACTATAAACATCTAACTTTTATAAGACAAGCTGTAATGATGTCGTCAGGCCTCACTTACAATTGTAACAATAAGGGGTACAACGCATGCGCCTGTCTCTCTGGATATTGATCTACTTTAGACAGCAGTAGTCAGAGATGTCGTTAACTTTGCTTTCACCCCTTCCCCTTACTGACTGAAAAATTCTGCAAACATCAGATGCACAAGGGTGTAGAATAAAAATGATTTGATGGACAGCAGAATAATCAATGTATGATATTTCTTATATTACAGCTGTCCAATAATATTAATATAATAACATAAAAGTTTTATGGCTATTAATTTTAAGACAATTTCTTTGATATCATTTATGTGGAGTGAATCATCAGTCTTATAAGAAAGGAAAAAAAACATATTACGACGAAAGAACACATTTGTTCCTGTCCTCAGACCAGATATTTACTACATCAAGAACTTTAGTTTGTTTCAATTCAAAAACTAAAACTTTAATTGGCTACTTAAGTTTTTACTTACGTCTCAGTGAACTTCAAATGCGTACGTAACGACATCGAAAATGTTCATAGCAAAATCTTTTTTACAGTTAATGAATTATAAAATTATTTATTGATTTTAATATCTTTACAATGTTTCTGCTACTTCTTAAAATGTATACAACTGAACAGCAATATTTTATCTGTTGTTACATTAGTTTGTTAAATAATTATTTCAAAAATTATATACTACACGTATACTAGGATAGAGCAGTTATTATATCAAAATTTTATTTGTTGTTGTTAAAAGAGCAAATCTACATGATAGATTATATGGGTAGTGCCCGCAACGGGTATCGAAACAAGAGAGGTTTAGCGCTGTTAGTGGCCTGGCATGGCCAAGCGCGTAAGGCGTGAGACTCGTAATCCGAGGGTCGCGGGTTCGCGCCCACGTCGCGCTTAAACATGCTCGCCCTCTCAGCCGTGGGGGTGTATAATGTGACGGTCAATCCCACTATTCGTTGGTAAAAGAGTAGCCCAAGAGTTGGCGGTGGGTGGTGATGACTAGCCGCCTTCCCTCTAGTCTTACACTGCAAAATTAGGGACGGCTAGCACAGATAGCCCTCGAGTAGCTTTGTGCGAAATTCCAAAACAACAGCGCTGTTAGTCCAGAGACTTGCCTTTGAGCCATTGGCTATTTTTATCAAAATAACACGTCTCGTAAAATTTCTAAAGTGTTAATTGTTTCGAGTTTTTCCTCTTTGCTATTATTAACCGGTCCCGCGATAAACAAATATTATTAACATATGTGATAACTTAGGATTATTTAGATTTTTGTTTTTGTTAATGTTCTTTCTACAGTTTGACAGCTAACAAAGACAGCCCTTGTGTATCTTTGCGCGAAATTCAAAACAAACAAACAAACTTATCGAAAAAACATTAAATATGTAAATTGAAGAATTTTAATTTAGATTTAAATATTCACAAACGCGCGGTTCTAATAAGCATGCTTTAATTGTTCTTTTTGTATAATGTATTTGTTTGTATGTTATTCAATTTCGCGCAAAGCTACACGTTGGCTATCTGCGCTAGGCGTCCCTAGTTTAGCAGAGCAAGACTAGAGGGAAGGCAGCTATTCAACACCACCCACCACCCACTCTAAGGATACCCTTTTGCAAACGAGTAGTGGGATTGATCGACACATTATAACGTCCATATGGCTGAAAGGGCGAGCATGTTTGGTGACGGGGATTCGAACCCACAACCAGCATATTGCGAGTTTAATGCTTTAACCACCTGGCCATGTATAATCTAAACATAATGCTAGTCCTGGAATTATTTTCTAATAACTGGAACTATTTGTAGTGTTTATCACAGTTGATTAGTGTAGTCCTCTCATATCACCTCTCCAGCGGTACAGTGGTAAATCTGAGGACTTATAGAGACACAAACCAGGTTTAGATACCTGTGATGGACACATCATATCCTCTCCTGTCACCTCTCCAGCGGTACAGTGGTAAATCTGAGGACTTATAGAGACACAAACCAGGTTTAGATACCTGTGATGGACACATCATATCCTCTCCTATCACCTTTCCAGCGGTACAGTGGTAAATCTGAGGACTTATAGAGACACAAACCAGGTTTAGATACCTGTGATGGACACATCATAGGCACTCCATTGTATAGCTTTGTTCTTAGCTAATCTACGAACAAATAAAATACTAAAAGTGGGAACTGAATTCCCCTGCTTTGTCTTTAATAAAAGAGACGGAAATTAAATATAATAACATGTCTTTAAAATATAGCCCCCCCCCAGTACAGCGGATTTCGATTCCCCTTGGTGGGCTCAGCAGATAGCCCGATGTGGCTTTGCCCTAAGAAAAACACACATTTAAAAATATCGTTAACGAGATAATTAATTTAAGCAAAAATATATGTGGCTATTTCTAAATATAATGATAAAACACGTGATGAATATTATACTTTTTTGGAAATGCAGTATTGTTGTTTTGATTAAGTTAATAAGTATAGGGTTACACAATAGGTTATCTGTGCTCTGTCCACGAGGGATATGAAACCCAGTTTCTAGAGATGTAAGTCCGCAAACATGTCACTTTGCCGTTGGGAGAATAGGAGTGAAATTCAGTTTATAAACTGAAAAAAACAACGGTTACATAAAAAAAATATAAAAACAAAAAAGATTACAAAGAAATTGAGAAAAACAATAACAGCTAATATTTATTATGTTAACTTGTAGGATGTCTTGGTATTATGCTAAGAAGTTCATTAACATTTATTTTTGAACGTGTTTTTGAAATGCTATTGACAATTGCTTTCAAGTACTTTCAAAAACCTAGATGTTTTAAAGAAACTATAGTGAAGGAAAACATTCATTGAAAGGAAAGCAAACGCAGATTTTGATTTTAAAACTTTCTTTAACTCTTGTAAATCTCTTAGCTGACACTATATCGTTGTTGTTTGTTACTAAGCATAGAGTGCTGTCCGTGCGCTGCCCACCATAGGTATCAAAACCCAGTTTCTAGTCCTAGAATTCTGCTCACATACCCCTTTGCCAATGGTGGTCCGGTTGTTTGAATATTTTATCTTTAAATTAAGTTTCTAAAACACAAAATATTATCAAAACAAATATATTTTTACATCATCGTTCACAAATTTTACAAAGAGATCGTATTAGAAATATCTCAGCACGAAAACATTGAATTCTCAACCTGTTAGAACACCTGACAACAGATTGAGCTAAGCCTAACCACCGTTATCTCTGTCAACATCTGTTATACGTTTTGTTTTCCAAATATAAATTAGTTCTGTAAATTTACTTTAAAGAAATGGTGAACATTAAAGACCGTTGTTGTTACAAGCATCGTTGATATTATTTTGATGTTATTAAAGTAAGACTAAATCATAATCACAGCAGGTAAATGACACCTAAATACGAAATCGAAATACGATGCTTCAATCCTAATGTTTTCAACAAGACACTTGGTAACTTGAACACAGTTTTAATTAACCCTAATGAATATTGGTCTACCATTTTGAAGCGCATGAAAAATCAGGTTTCTTTAAATACTTCAAAATGCCTAAATAATTACGAAATGAAACTAAATAATGAATTACTTATTTTTGGTATTAGTAATTTGTTGCTCCAATATTCTATAAATATAACTCGAGTAGCTGATGGTCTGTATGTCTGGAAGTCAGTGTTCGCGCGTTCACGCTGCCAGGAGCGGGCACGGTTTTAGCCCAATCTACTTCGGTCTCCTAGTTCCTTGGGCTGTGATTAGCTCAGAGGCAAACGTATATGCTGAACCTGTATATCTAAGACATGCCAAACGTTGCTTTCGTACGTGACTGTTCAGATGCAGCGCTGTTCAAGGCGAGCTATCAGCCTCGACCATGTGACGTTAGGACTGACGAAGTTCCAGACGTAGGCTTAGGATATGCGATTACTTTCCACTGAACTGATTTTTGTGAAACTAATCAAAAATGTATTTAGTTATTATCTACGGTATGTTCGTACTTGAAGAACTTTCTACCTAAAAAAAAATGGCCTCCCAGTCCGAAAAGGAGGGCAAAACAAGAAGGGAGATACTCGTGAGTTTAATGTTGGCAGGACTGTCTGTAATTGTTCTAGGTAAGTAAAATAAATATTAGACACAAAAACAGGCGGATTGGTGAGTGTGAGGTTGGCGCTCAAGGCGCTTCTATAATAATGTTTAAAGGTGGTTAATGAACCACGGAGCACTTTGAATATAAAATCCTTAGTTTTACAAATTGTGATATCTTTTTTCTTTTTGTACACGAGTTATTTCCTGTAGAATATCAATAGGAATATTGATATTATGAAGAAGAAAACTAATATTTAACACATAAAAATCAATAAATCTTAGAAAACTGTTTCAAATAAATGAAAGTACAAAATACTAAATACCAAACCTTTAGTAGCGATGTTTAATACGTTATTAGATTTTTAGTTTTATTTTGATTTACGGCATTGTGTCTTCTAGTTAATTTGTTAAAATAGAATTAGTTTCATTAATTTATGAGCTATTTGTTTTAGTGTCCCCAGTGGACTTGTGCCACTAGAACCCGGGTTGCGATGCTCGTGGTGGGATGAACACAGATGGCCCTTTGTGCAGTTTTGTGCTTAATAATGAACAATAACTTTTTTTTAGTTCTTATTGATAGAGTTATTGATAATATATTTTCTAAATATGTTTACCATTATTCCGGATTTGAAGCTACGTGTTTAATTAAATATATATCAAGTACTTGAAAACACAGTAATTTGTTTGGATTGGGTGGAAGATGTGTTTGAAATCCTATTATTCTTTTTATGAACTTCTAATTAAAGCAAGTTATGTACATAAGATCAGAACTAAACAGTAAGCCTGTAACGGATATAATGAATTTCATAAACCGTTTTTAGTTTTGATAATTAGAATGCATTGATTCATTAGTTGGAAACCTTCGCTGTTAGCGATATTTTCGGCCCTAATCCCAATAATATCTAAAGAGGTTCAGTAGCATAGGCAGTTTAGGCTAGTTCTGAAAGTAAATGTTAAATTAACAACGCTAAATAATTCTCATAACATAAAAAATAAATAAAATAAATATTTATAATTTAAAGAGTTGAATCACTAATGTCAATCAAACTTACATTAAAAATAATGAATCATAACTTACATAAAAAAATGCATACAAACTAGTTTGTTTTATAGACACATACACGTAGACGATTTGGTTAAACTCTGTATGAATTTTAAAGTGGGTTAAAATGTAGACAATTGATTTAAAATCCATGGGAAAATGTTCTGGACATCACTTTAAACTTGTAGACAAGAACAAAAGAATAAAAAATATTTTGCTATCAAGGCCTCTAAAGTTTTAGATAAAAAGATAACTTAGAATGTCAATTGTACACTGTATATCACTATCATGCTGAATGAGAGATACAGTACTGATAACATCGAAACATTGAGGGGTTTGTTGATGTAGTAATTCAATAAAATGCTTACCTCTGTCTTTTTCTCATGTATAATTAGCATTCCAGTTTCTTCACGCATAGGGACTACAGTGTAACATGTGATTTCTAATATTGGATAATGGATATGATATCATGACCAGCTGAGAACTACACTTCGAACTACAACAGCTTTCGTGTCATCATTTTCCGGTGAGAGCTAATGTTGTTCAAAAGCTGTGGTTCACAGCTGGCCGTGAAAGGTATCTGTTATTCAGTGTTAGCAAGTGTGTTTCATATGTGGCAATGACAGAAATAACTTAGGCCCGGTAGGGCCAGCTGGTTAGGGCTCTCGACTCGAAATATGAGGGTCGTGGGTTCGAATCCCCGTCACACTAAATACACTCCCCCTTTCAGCCTTGGATGCGTTATAACGTTACAGTCAATCCCACAATTCTTTGGTAAAAGAGTCTTAAGAGTTGGCGGTAGGTGGTGATAACTAGCTATCTTCCGTCTAGCCTTAAACTACTAAATTAGAGTAGAATAGTTCATATAGCCCTCATGTAGCTTTGGGCGAAAACTCAAAACAAACAACCAAATATAACTTCATCCACAAAAAAAAAAAATACAGTTAACTTCCACGGTGAAGTGTACTATAATATAGATATTTACTCATTTCAAACGACTCTAAAACGTCACGTGCACAAAACGTGCGTTAAAAAAGAAAGTAAACTAAGAATGTGCTTCAGAAGTTTCATCCAGTTTGAATATTCTTGGATACACCGTTATCTTTTAAGAATGTTTTGTTTCCAGGTCTTCATTGTGCGTAAGTTGCAAATAAAAGCCCCAGAGCTCGGGGAATGTACGTGTTCTTGAAAGCTCGAAGGCGGCTGTTTCATGCGTTGGTGGGCTGGTTAGAGAGACTTGTCTCAAGTTAGCGTTTGCGAGAGCTTGGGCTCGGCCGAAAGAAGAAACTTGGCACGGGTTTCTACCCATGGTTCGCGCTGTTGTAATGTCAGCCTACTAACGAACCAAAACATTTTACGAAACATTTATCGTTGTATAGATTATATTCTATGTCCCGTTATTCTAATAATCATTAATTGTTTAAAAATTAAAAGAACTTCGGCGTTCTAAGAATGTATAGAAGTTAGGGTTTCGTGATAAATTCTAGGCTATTAGAAGACAAGGCTACACAATGGGCTATCGAACATGCTGAACACGAGTATCAAAACCCTATTTTTGGTGTTAAACCTTCAGACTTATTACTGAACCACTAAAAGGTGCTCTAAATGTCAATTGCATACTTCTTTATGTTGTATTTACCTACCTATGTTTTGCTCTACTTACCAAATTATAAATATAGGATAGGTTAGGGTTAGTGCACCAAAAGTAATTTATAAAATGAAAGTGAACGTCAGTGCAGTTACAGTTTTGAGTGTTATACATATTTTTATGGATAAAGAATAGAGCAGTGGGTTTTGCTTTCATATAGTCATGTGTTTTATTGTTCAACTTTGTCGAAAGGTGTTTGTATATTCATTTTAACACGAATAAGACAAACATCGTCAAATCTTTCGTTTCAAGGCGATACATGTTAACTTCGAAGAACCGGTAAATCATAGAAATAAAAGCACCATCTGTTAGAAGTAAACATTATTTCTTGAAGCGTCTCCGCAGACGATAACGTACACAGCTCAGAATCGAAATATATTTAGTACTGGGGATGAATTTTGTTTTATTATTATTTAAGTTTCTCTGCAGTTCGGTTTGAAGATTTACTAAAGTACTTGAATACATACATACTTACTTGAGTAGTGGGAGATGAGTGTTATGCGTTGGCTATTCGTGTAGTTTGAAGATTTCCCACACAGGCCAGGCATAGCCAGGTGGTTAAGGCGCTTGACTCGTAATCTGAGGGTCACGGATTCGAATCCCCGTCGCACTAAACATGCTCATGTCAATGGAGTCATTCTAATGTGACGGTCAACCCCACTATTCGTTAGTAAAAGAGTAGCCAAAGAGTTGGCGATGTGAGGTGATGACTAGCTGCCTTCTCTCTAGTATTGCATTACAAACGTAGGGACAGCTAACGCAGATAGCTCTTGTGTAGCTTTGCGCGAAATTCGAAAACGAACAATTTCCCACAATTGCTGTTGTACAATATTGGAAGTTATAACTCAAAGTCTGCTTTCTTTATTAGCACGTTATAGCTTTTACCACTTTATAGTGTATTTTGCAATGGACTTGTTCAATAACAATATCGTAGGTCAGCTTGTATCACCTCCGATTGGAAGCACATATATGGCTACTCAAGAACATGTTTCAAGAACTGACCAACGTACGTCCTTCAAAGATAGCTGGTCATTGTGGTAGGCTGACCATTCTGGACGTACGATTTGGCCACATGGTGTGAGGGCTGGAAGCAACTCGTGTAGACGGAAGAGGGGTAACTTTGTCAGATGAAAACCGGAGATATTTTTATTGTGATTGTAAGTCTCCGTTGTCGGGTAGATTTACAGTAAGCTGGTTGCTCCCAGTAATCAAAATGGCAAGAACGCTGTTAATGTTCAACTTAAGCTTTTTTTTTAATTTTGTTTTAAAGAGAAGTCATTAACATCACGTAGAATTACCTCCTCATGTGTTGCTGTTAGGAGAAAATGTCCAGAGTAACGTTTAGACTGCCTCTGAAAATATCATGTGGGTTTCTAATCTAAAGTAAAACAAACAATCACGAAGCAAAATTTTTTTTACCGTCCAAGCTCAGAGAAGAAGGAAAAAGCTTGAAATTATTGTTAATAGCATTAAAAGAAATCCAAACCGCGAAAACCGAGTTCTTTACAAAATAACGTTCTCCTAACAAAGGTAATATAAACATAATAACTTGTTAAAAGAGCACGTGTAAAGTGTTTTCTGTTAACAGGAAGCAAACCACTTTTGAGTTTTCTTTGGCCTGTCAGGGTAAACCTAAATGTTACAGGAAACCTGATAACGCAGGATAGATTGAGAAAAGGTAGACTTTATGTGTTGTTATCTGACTAGGGGTGGAGGGAACCACTCCCCAGCTCCTATTCAAACAGGTTTATTAGCATTTTGCGGTAGTTCCAAACGAAACAAAATACAGTATGTTTAAGACACAAATATGCCTTTGTGATTATTCAACGCGTTATATCGTCTGGCATGTTGTGACAATTACAAGAAAAATATTCTAGGTAAAAAGTAACGAATACATCTCACTTTGATTTTTTGAACAGAGTTTTTGAGTTGATACACATGTTGGATTACTACATCGATCTCTGTGCTGGAAACTCAGCAGTGGGGCATTTTGTGTGATGATCACGTCCTTCCCCGCGGTTGATCAAAGAGTCGGTTATGGGGAATTGAAATAAAGTATGTACTGATTTGAATGTGGTTAATTAATTTCTTTTAGAGAAAGGGCAATTTGGCTAAAACTATAATCCAGTCTCTTTTATGTTAATACTGAAGAACACCTGTGTAATATATGTGTGATATTGCGTCACAATAAGATTAGTAATAACTTAATTCGCCCCAGTACATACTTTCAGTAAGAAGCGTGTATACTGTAGAGTAACGTTTCATCTAGGTCTTTGCTCTCGCTGCTGTCAGGCATTTTGGCTCAATATGAAGTTTGATTTACAACATAAAAGTCTTACGTTGAACGCCAGCCGTTATGATATACAGCATTCTACTCCCTAAGGATATTCGATTTTTTTTTTTTTTTACTGTAGAACCCAGCACTCCCACAAAAATATCGAACAGTGTACTAGTTTTGTATCATTATAGTATTGAATACCCATTTATATATGCAACTTTAGCCCATTAATTCTGCTAATTGTTTAGCCACTGGGCTTAGCTTATTAACTCAACCGTTTGTTTTAACGTTGGGCTTAGCTTCTTGACTCTGGTGTTTGTTTTACCACTAGACTTAGCTTAATAACTCTGACGTACGTTTTGTTTGCAAAGCGGTCTGTCCATTACTAGTATGGAAACCTGGTTTTTAGCGTTACAGGCTTTCCTACTTAAAGAGGAGCCACTGGGGGCCTCATTGGTTTTACCACCAGGACTTTAAATCTAAGCCAGAAGGTTAAATGTTTGTTTTACATACATTAAACGCAAAAGATAAATAAATAATAGGACATCTAGTATCCTTTTCAGATGATTGTTTCTGCTTAAGAGAGAGAGAGAGAAAACAGGGGAAGGTCGTGACCTTTTTGGTTAGGACAAACAAAAGGATCTAATCGATATATTGATAAATAAAAGCAGGCTTACGAGTAACCTCAATGTTTTTTGTAAGTTCCACCCGATATCAATTGATGGCACTGTCAGGTACTGTTCTAAACGTTATGACTTCTTCATAACTTGCTACACATATAAACATAAATGTAATAACTGGCACTTGACCAGGTTTTCTGTATCTGAAGTTTGATATCATAATATCCAACACACTTTAATTTTTAGCTAAGTTAAACAAGGTAGAGTCAATTATGGTACTTTATATATACAATATAAATATTTCTTAAAAAAACCCAACAACAACAACATTATTTTAAATTACTTTTTCGGCGTATTTATATGAAGGGTGATACTTACAATACACCATTAAAAGTAGTAAAATACATCGTGACTTTTAAATACGAATAATGAACGAAGGTACAAAGAAATAATACGACAAAAAGTATCTTGAGAATTGTTAAATTAGCCCAGGGCTGTATATACTCTTGTACGTCAGTACAATTTACCACAATGACCATCTTTGTTGGTGATACAGTATAGTAAGCACAGGAACCATGTTTATTAATGATACAACAACATAACTACCACAGGAACCATGTTTATTAATTATACAACAATATAACTACCACAGGAACCATGTTTATTAATGATACAACAATATAACTACCACAGGAACCATGTTTATTAATGATACAACAACATAACTACCACAGGAACCATGTTTATTAATGATACAACAATATAACTACCAGAGGAACTATGTTTATTAATGATACAACAACATAACTACCGCAAGAACCACGTTTATTAATGATACAACAATATAACTACCACAGGAACCATGTTTATTAATGATACAACAATATAACTACCACAGAAACCTTGTTTATTAATTATACAACAATATAGCTTCCACAGGAACCACGTTTATTAATGATACAACAATATAACTACCACAGGAACCATGTTTATTAATGATACAACAACATAACTACCACAGGAACCACGTTTATTAATGATACAACAATATAACTACCGCAGGAACCATTTTTATTAATGATACAACAATATAGCTTCCACAGGAACCACGTTTATTAATGATACAACAACATAACTACCACAGAAACTATGTTTATTAATGATACAACAACATAACTACCGCAAGAACCACGTTTATTAATGATACAACAATATAACTACCACAGAAACCTTGTTTATTAGTTATACAACAATATAGCTACCACAGAAACCTTGTTTATTAATTTTTCAACAATATAGCTACCACAGGAACCACGTTTATTAATGATACAACAATATAACTACCACAGGAACCATGTTTATTAATGATACAACAATATAGCTACCACAGGAATCACGTTTATTAATGATACAGCAATATAACTACCACAGGAACCACGTTTATTAATGATACAACAACATAGCTACCACAGAAACCTTGTTTATTAATTACACAACAATATAACTACCACAGGAACCACGTTTATTAATGATACAACAACATAACTACCACAGAAAACTTGTTTATTAATTACACAACAATATAACTACCACAGGAACCATGTTTATTAATGATACAACAATATAGCTACCATAGGAACCATGTTTATTAATGATACAACAATATACCTACCACAGGAACCATGTTTATTAATGATACAACAATATAGCTACCATAGGAACCATGTTTATTAATGATACAACAATATACCTACCACAGGAACCATGTTTATTAATGATACAACAATATAACTACCAGTAATTTTTGGCAGTAATCCTAATAATACATCCCGAACTTAGGGTAGTCTAGGAAATGTAGGTAAGTTCTAAGTACGCATATTTGTTTATTTTGATTTTTCGCCCAAAACTACACGAGAGCTATCTGCGCTAGCCGTCCCTAATTTAGCAGTGTAAGACGAGAGGGAAGGCAGCTAGTCATCACCACCCACCGTCAACTCTTGGGCTACTCTTTTACCAACGAATTGTAGGATTGACCGTTACGTTATAACGCCCCTACGGCTGAAAAGGCGAGCATGTTTGGTGCGACAGGGGATGCGAACCTGCAAACCTCAGATTACGAGTCGCACGCCTTAACCCACCTGGCCATGCCGGGCCATTAAGCCTAAAAGGAAGGCAGGTAGGCATCACCACACACATCCAACTCTTGGGCTATTTTACCAACGAATTGTGGGATTGAATGAAACATTATAACACTCTTACGGCTGAAAGGGCGAGCATGTTTGATGTGACAGGGATTCGAATCCGCAACCTTAAGATTACGAGTCGTGCATCTTAACCACCTGGCCATGCCGGACCAAATGCTCATATTAGGCTAATAATGCAAAACCGTGTTTATAATAAACGTTTATGATTTGCATCAACTAATTAGTTCGATAATTATAGCATACAGTAGCATATGTTCTTCAATCACTCTGCAGGTTTCACAGACTCAGTTATCATTTACAGAGGTAAAGTTTCCTCATTATCCTCTTTCACCTCAGTAACAACTCAGAGGGGGAGTTACCTGAAAATAAAATTCGCAGGACACCCACCTGTAGTAATTGCGCTTGCGTGTCAAGTTTAGTTTTACAAGGTTGTGAATGAATACAGTTTTAAGTATGGCGCTTTGAGAATCCAGATTAAGAGATAATAACAAAATCCGTAATTAGAATGAGGCTCGGTGACCCTGAAAACTCCCTCCGAGACGTTCGTCATGTCTAAGTGACCATCCGGGATATTGATAGACACCCACTCATTCCGTGACCATCTGACAAGTTTACTTGTGCTGGCTTAACTGTGGTAGTGGTTTGGCGGATAATAAACAAAGAAATAGATTACACACGATATAACTTGGTATAGGATAATTTATATAATATAAACTTTATTCACTAGAGGAATTGAAACTTCGAACCTAGATTGGCACTTTATATTCGCTTATGGGCTAAACTTGCAGATCAGATAAGGAAGACAGGAATCGAGAACGACCAATCGATTTAAGTCCTTTAAATCGAATAATGGAATTATTTATCAGTCTTACAACTTGCTCCCTATTAAAACAGTCGGGGCGTCACAACTAGAACTCCAGATTGTTTAGTATGAACCCCCACTGGCACAGCGATTTGTCTACGGACTTACAACGTTAGAAATCGGGTTTCGATACACGTGGTGGGCAGAGCACAGATAGCCCATTGTATAGCTTTGTTTTTAACTTCAAACATACAAACAGCCGTTTAGTACAGAACTGAACCGTTAACTAACCACCTGATAAATACATAATCACGAGTTGTTTTTTTAATTTCGCGCAAAGCTACTCGAGGGCTATCTGCGCTAGCCGTCCCTAATTTAGCAGTGTAAGACTAGAGGGAAGGCAGATAGTCATCACCACCCACCGCCAACTCTTGGGCTACTCTTTTACCAACGAATAGTGGAATAGACCGTCACATTATAACATTTTTATGTAACAAGATGTCATTTAATTTTTGATTCAATACCATTAATTATTTTTAATTATTTGTAGTTAAGAAATAAATTTATGCTCCTTTTCTTCTAGTAAAACTTGAGAAAATATTTGTAAAAAATATAGTTTCCAGAAATGTATGTTTAAAGAGTTGACTTGAAAAAAAAAAAAAAGTCGTTTATAATTTACCCCACATCTGTTTGTTTTAGTACAAAGCCACATTAGGGTATTCGATGCGTTTATCGCGGGGAATCGAACTCCGGATTTTAACGCTTTAATCGCCATTTTCACGTGCATGCAAAGCGTACACTCTCTTTACCCCTCGAAAGTGTACGGATAAAATGGGAATATTAATTGTTATAAACAGAGAGTTGCTGAAACTATTCGTGTCACTGAGTACTCTTAAAAATTGTGTGTTGAAGGATGTCATTTGGACATATCGTTTCGTGTTGTTTTGTTTGAAATGTTGTTGAAGGATGTCATTTGGACATATCGTTTTGTGTTGTTTTGTTTGAAATGTTGTTGAAGGATGTCATTTGGACATATCGTTTTGTGTTGTTTTGTTTGAAATGTTGTTGAAGGATGTCATTTGGACATATCGTTTCGTGTTGTTTTGTTTGAAATGTATCCGGTCTTCTGTTCGTTCTACACGATTGTGAAAGTGATGAAAATTGTGAACGGTTATTAACGTGTGTCAGAAAACATTTTATGTTTTTGAGATGGAACACACTTTAAAGTACTTTAAACTTATTTGAAAATTCTGATAAGTCTTTTGGTGAATATTTAGCAAGCTTGTGTGAACTCATTACGGAAAAATTCTGGGTTGGATTTGCGTCAATAAATTCAGGGCGATAAGTTAATTGTATGGCTTTGCACATAAAGGAAAGAAAACAGACAGAAACAAAAATTGTGATAAAACACTTGTGTACACTTGAAACATTAAAAAGGTGCTCTGGGAGTTAACATGAGTTATACAGTACTTAATCTATATTTAGTGCTAACGTTTTATTACCTCCGTTATCAATGGTTAATATTTCAACCGTGTAAATGTATATATATACATGTGTGTGTGTGTTTGTTTGTCAGCAAGATTTATCAAAAACGGCAATTTGAACCAAAGTTGGTATACTTTTGGAATATGGTCCAACTTAGAAGTGATTAGTTCCTCGAGAGTCAAGGTTACAGCAAGACCACGAAAATCCAAAAATCTCTTTCTCTTAACATGAGATCGATTATTCACATTAAAATTGCTCTATAGCTCAGTCAGAATGGTTGGATTTTTACGAGACTTTGTAGACTTATGTAGAATATTATTTATCATTGTTCGGCCAGGAATGTTTTTTTCTAATTTCTAGAGAGAATGCAGCTAGTCATCACCACCCACCGCCAACTCTTTGGCTACTAATTTACCAACGAATAGTGGGATTGACCATAACATTATAACGCCCCCACGGCTGAAAGGGCGAGTATATTTGGTGTGTCGGGGATTCGAGCTCGCAACCCTCGGATTATGAGACGAGTGCTTTAACCATCTGGCTATGCGGGCCTCCTGGGAAAGTAGGTGGTCCTTCTCTTGTTATTGCAGTTGTGTTGTATGAAGAAACAAACATTTTATTAATAGCTTTCTCTGTCTCAGGCCCGTTTATTTAGACAATAAAACAAAAACCAATTAAGATTTTAATATTTTATGACTTATCTGAAACTGGTGGACTTAGGGAAGTTTGAAGCATATATGTGTCTCTGGCCGTGAAAGAGTTATGCATAATGAAGACAAATTAGTTATTACTGACGTTGGAATTTCCTTGCGCTGCATGAAGGCTCCAGTACAGAAGGCGAAAATGCCATCCATTTCTGGTATCCAGGAAGATGAAGGACTTAAAATATTCCCACCAAATTTATTAACAAATAAATAAGTGTTGTGATGACCACGTAACCTTAGATTTAAAAAATATGCTGAAAGTCACTTGTTGTATACCTTTAGGCACGGTCCGGCATGGCAAGGTGGATAAGACACTCGACTCGTAATCTGATGATCGCGGGTTCGAGTCCCTATTTCTCATTACTCACCCTTTTAGCCTTGAGAGCGTTATTATGTGACGATTAATCCCACTATTCGTTAAGAGTAGTCCAAGAATTTGCAATGGGTGGTGATGACTAGCTACCTTCTCTCTAGTCTTACACTGCTAAATTAGGGATGGCTAATGCAGAGTGCCCTCGTGTAGCTTTGTGCGAAATTCAAAACAAAGAAACCTTTAGGCTTAAGAGATATTGTGTAAATTACTTGTCAGTATACCTTTGGACTCAATAAAAGTTGTGGGGTTTACGTGTGTTTGTATGTTTTGGTTTATTTTCAAATAATCGTGATGTCTCTATTTATTGGATGTACCGTCTTACTGTAATAATTTGTTAGCGTCTTCAAATGTTGTCATTTCTAAACTCACGTAATAAGACACGAAAGTCCCATCTTATTGGAAGTTTTTTACTTTTAAGGGTGCATTCACCCATTTTATGGGTGAAGAAGATGTAAGTGGTGGATTCATTTGTTCCTTCTCTTTATTCATGTCCCCCCCTCCGGTGGCCTAGCGGTAAGTTTGAGGATTTGAAACCCTAAAATTTGAGATTTGCGCTCTAGAGACTGCCACGACCATTGCGCAGGAAGCCTTTCACTTAATGTAGAATTTCTTGCCAATCTGTGAACTATTAAATGGCGTATACTGTGAAATGGAATTTCACGGAGGTAAAATACACAATTTGAACCTTGAAAGTATTACGTATTACTGACGTAATCGGTGCAAAATAAAAGCTTTGTGAAACAGGGAAACAAAAGTACAGATCTGAGCACGTGCAACACGTACTCGTTCAGTAATTTTCAAGTATTTTTTTATATTCAGCATCTCATTATAATGGGTGTAGCGTTTATATATGTATCTATGTATGTAACAGAAATAATGAATACAATGTAGCACCATCTGTTGAATGGGACCAGAAACAAAAATACATGAAACATGATTTCTTATGGCAAAGCCGCATCGGGGTATCTGCTGAGTCCACCGAGGGGAATCGAACCCCTGTAAATCCGTAGACGTACCGCTGTACCAGCTTGGAATAAGGGGGTTCTTCAAAAATAGTGTTATTTCTCCAATAAACGATACCACTTGTAACCTACAGAATATTATAATTTATATTAGCACAATCCGAACATTTTTCCCATAGGGTGGCGTTTTCGTCTACTTGAAGCAATTTCGCAAATCCCAATGGGGGGGAAGTCAGATTTTTGGTGGGTAAAACAAAAGAGAACATTCTTCTCTGGACGTTACTCCCCTCAGTTGCACGGAAGTATGTCTGCGGACTTACAACGCCACAAACTGGGTTTCGATACCCATGGTGGGCAGAGCACAGATAGTCCATTGTGTTTAATTATAAAATAAACGAAACTCTAAATGTTGACACCGTGTTCTTGATTGTCATGTCGACTTAACTGAACGTATCTTAACCAAGTTTCGATAATACAAGTAATGTTTAAGTTTATTGGTTTATTTTAGGACCAAAGTCACGTTTAAGCTACATGCTGTGACCATCGGTGGGAATCGAACTCTGAATTTTAACATTGTAAGTTCATAAACTTACTACTGTCCCAAGTAACGTTTAAGTTTGTTCTATAGCATAGACACATTGAACTACCTGTTTTCTCCACTACGGGAAAATCGAACCTCGGATTTTAGCTTTGTAAATCCATAAACGGCGCATATAACGTTTATCGTAATACATCATATTAAGACATACGCAAATAGTGCCTGTACCAACCAAGAGCGAATATGTTGGAAGGAATTAGTTATGAAATTAAAGTAAATCAACCCTTCCATTATCTATCCTCTCGACATGTGAACAAACAATGTAGATATTAAGCGTTGCTACAATGTAAAAGAAAGACCTTTCAATCAATGATTGTTTGGTGTCTGATGAAACCCGGGTTTCTATGTCAACTACTTTTGAGATAATCTCACATTAACCATTTGCAAAATGAAATATCTTTATATATATATATATATATTAGTTCACCAAAGAGTCACTTTCATAATCCTGAACAATTTCTATTATTTAAAAAATTTCGTTTTAACTTGTTATTAACTATAACTTGTTTCGAGTATAACGAGTTTCGTAAAACCAAGCCCAAGCTTGAACAGGATAAGTACTTTTACTGTAACCACTCTAAATGTTCAAGGTAATGAAGCATTTGGACCTAGTCTAATTCGACGATCAAAATCATTTTCAAATTGTCAGGTTTTTCATGGCCAGGTGGTTAGGGCGCTCGACTCGTAATCTGATGGTTGCGTGTTCGAATCCCTGTCACAACCAAACATGCTCGCCCTTTCAGCAGTGAGGGCGTTATAATGTTGCCATTAATCCCACTATTCGTTGGTAAAAGAGTAGCCCAAGAGTTGGTGGTAGGTGGCGCTGACCAGCTGCCTTTCCTATAGTCTGATACTGCTACATGAAGGACAGCTAGCGCAGATAGCGCTCAGGTAGCTTTGCACGAAATGAAAAACAAACTGTCAGGAAAAATCCACGACAGCTAGCACTAAACTGCACCTAATGAACTGGTTTTTAAGAAAGCCAGCTGAAGTAGTCTAGGTGATGTTTGTGAGACGTAAACTGCACCTAATAAACTGGTTTTTAAGAAAGCTAGCTGAAGTAGTCTAGGTGATGTTTGTGAGACGTAAACTTTAAAAAATAATTGCAGTTTCTTAATTTTTAATTATCTTTGTAAATAGCACTTAACATTCACAGTTAGAGGATGATATATCAAATTAACATATATTTATGCAGATATTATTGACATAAATATACGTAGGTTTTTTATTTTGGAATTAAACACAAAGTTGGGCAATCAGCTTTGCCCACCACAGGTATCGAAAATCTCTTTCTAGTTTGTAAGTCTGCTATGCCACTAGGGTCATGTAGGTTGTTAGTTGGTTGGTTGCTGATAAGCGCAAAGTTACAAAATGGGCTGTCCTCGCTCTGCCATCGACGGGTATCGAATCCCTACTTTTAACGTCGTAAGCCCACTGACTAGCCGCTGAGCCACTTAGGGCTACAATATACAAAACTAATCATTTTATTTTTGTTTTTTTAATTTTATATTTCTTTACTGTTATTAAAATATTCCTGCAATAATTAATTGATAAAATGTTTGTTTTGAATTTATCAAAATTATTCGTAGATTATTGAGCTGTGTTTTTATATTTCTAAGTCTAACAACCATATTTATTTATAAAACCATCCTGATTTTCTTTGATGCTAGTTTTACAATTTTCGTGCAGAAGCGAGATAATTATATATAGGGCTGTCTGCGCACATCTGTATCTAAATTTGAACTTTTGAGTTCAAGGGAAGACAGCTAGTAATCCCACTTCCGACACCCAATTCTTGTAATATTTTTGTCTGATAAAATACGTAACGCGCTTAACGGCCTTTGAAAGCGATGAGCATCAGAGCTAATGTGATACACATTCTGGGTGCCAGCAGTGCCAAATTATTGTTTATTATGTTATGATATTACGTCACAAAAGCGCTTCATGTTGTGTAAAAAACTGTCATGCATCCTTTAAAAATGTAAGTGAAAAGCTGTTCTTTTTTGGTTTTTCTGAATACTGAATGAAAGAATCTTAAATGCAAGTAAAATATTTCAATTGGTTAAAGGGTTGCTTTATTTATTTGTTTATAAGCACAGAAAATACATGGGCTATCTATGATCTGCCCATTGCGGGAATAAAAACCCGATTTTTACTGTTATAAGCCTTTAAATTCTCCAATACCAGGTTTGCTACTTTCACTGTTTACATCAGTTATTCTGTCTTTGTGTGAAACACAACATCAAGATTAAAGACAATCAGTTATTCTGTCTTTGTCTGAAACACAACATCAAGATTAAAGACAATCAGTTATTCTGTCTTTGTCTGAAACACAACATCAAGATTAAAGACAATCAGTTATTCTGTCTTTGTTTGAAACACAACATCAAGATTAAAGACAATCAGTTATTCTGTCTTTGTTTGAAACACAACATCAAGATTAAAGACAATCAGTTATTCTGTCTTTGTCTGAAACACAACATCAAGATTAAAGACAATCAGTTATTCTGTCTTTGTCTGAAACACAACATCAAGATTAAAGACAATCAGTTATTCTGTCTTTGTCTGAAACACAACATCAAGATTAAAGACAATAAGTTATTTTGTCTTTGTCTGAAACACAACATCAAGATTAAAGACAATCAGTTATTCTGTCTTTGTTTGAAACACAACATCAAGATTAAAGACAATCAGTTATTCCGTCTTTGTTTGAAACACAACATCAAGATTAAAGACAATTAGTTATTCTGTCTTTGTCTGAAACACGACATCAAGATTAAAGACAATCTGTTATTCTGTCTTTGTCTGAAACATAACATCAAGATTAAAGACAATCAGTTATTCTGTCTTTGTTTGAAACACAACATCAAGATTAAAGACAATCAGTTATTCCGTCTTTGTGTGAAACACGACATCAAGATTAAAGACAATCTGTTATTCTGTCTTTGTCTGAAACATAACATCAAGATTAAAGACAATCAGTTATTCTGTCTTTGTTTGAAACACAACATCAAGATTAAAGACAATCAGTTATTCTGTCTTTGTTTGAAACACAACATCAAGATTAAAGACAATCAGTTATTCTGTCTTTGTTTGAAACACAACATCAAGATGAAAGACAAACAGTTATTCTGTCTTTGTCTGAAACACAACATCAAGATTAAAGACGTACATAAACCACTTATGGTCGGTCGTAAGGTCATTTGATTGCTGTTGGTTTTCAATTTTTTCTTAAGCCTTATGTAGCACCTTTCGGTTTCGGTTGGTTGTTTTGGGCAAATTAGCCACATATCTGCGTCACAGCGTTCTTGAAAAACAAACAAATCATAGAATGGTTAACTTTCTGCTTCCAGTTGTCTCGTATTAATAATTTTCAGTTTTGGTTCTTGTGTTTCAGTCTCATTTAAATACTTCATATTTTAAAGAAGAAACTTCTGGTTCTATCCTTCGGTGAATGGTAGTTTGTGGTTCTATCCCTCGGTGAATGGTAGTTTGTGGTTCTGTCTCTCGGTGAATGGTAGTTTGTGGTTCTATCCATCGATGAATGATAGTTTGTGGTTCTATCCCTCGGGGAATGATACTTTGTGATTCTATCCATCGATGAATGGTAGTTTGTGGTTCTGTCTCTCGCTGAATGGTAGTTTGTGGTTCTATCCATCGCTGAATGGTAGTTTGTGGTTCAATCTCTCGATGAATGGTAGTTTGTGGTTCTATCTCTTGGTGAATGGTAGTTTGTGGTTCTATCTTGGTGAATGGTAGTTTGTGGTTCTATCCCTCGGTGAATGGTAGTTTTTGGTTCTATCTCTCGGTGAATGGTAGTTTGTGGTTCTATTTCTCCTTGAATGGTAGTTTGTGGTTCTATCCGTCAGTGACTTTATTTTTGTACTTTCTTATGCAGTATAAGACTACTTAGGGGTGTTTGACATCATATTATATTATTGGTCACTTGTTATTTGTGTTACGAAAATCTGTTCGTGAACCTCAGTGTACTAGAATTAAAACAAACTTTGCCGACCGTAACGAAGACGGCTTTCAACCTGGGACCAAAATGAATCTTATAACACGAAGGGAAAGGCTCCACTTGCTCTGGTGTGTTATAACGTCATCGCACGGGCTGATCCCTAGCAGGAACTTCGACATACCTTTCGTTTACCGTACCGCCATTTCTAAAATAAGCTCAAGGACACTCACAAACGCAACGGTTCCCCGCTGGGACAGTGGTAAATCTTCGGATTTACAACCCAACAATCAGGGTATCAATTCTCCTCTGTGGATACAGCAGCTAACCCGATGTGGTTTTTCTATAAGAAAAGCACACAAACGCAACGATAGTGTAATATTAAACCCCTTTTACATATGTTACAATCTTTAAAGAATTGGAGGGGTACGTTATAGGAGTGACAGTCAAATTTCAGTGTTCCGTCAGATGAGAATATCTCTGGAGTTGGCTGCGGCCGAAAGAAACAAATTTTAATTCAATGACAAGTGAAATAAACAGAAGTGTTGTTTAAACTTTATCATAGAGCTTTTGTACTTCACCAAAATTCTGCTGTTTGTTTATTTCTTATCATTTTTGATTAGGCATAAGTTAAAGGACTTAGTTAGGCCTGTCACACAACTTTATCACAGATATAGTTTCGGTCTTTTTTCTCCTTTATTAAGAGTGAAACAAACATTTTAATCTACTGCAAGCACTTGCACTTTATTAAATTGTCTTGCTTAAAAAAATCAAATGGTTGTGTGATAGATCTGGATTCTTTCATCTTCTCTCAAAGAGAACCTTGTCTCATTAGCATATTTGTGAGTGTGCCAGAAAAGACAGCACTTTATGTCTGTAACAAAATCTCATAACTGATTTGCGCGACACTGGTGTCAATTGTTTTCCTGAGATCTCCGAAAATTTATATTTCCTGTTGAGTTTTCCGTGGAGACGTCACTTTAGGCTTAGAACCTCGTCTGTCATTGTAGTTTCACTTGCTGAGACTTAGAAGGTTAGGGTTAGTTTAATGATTCGTAGTTGGTTTGAGTTTCAATTTTAAGAGCTTTCATTTATCAAGAAGTGCAGCTGGTTATTACTTTCCTTTATACAAAAACAGCTTCAGTGGAATTAATTAATGTACATGAACTGATATGCAAATAAATCGTAAAAAAACAGTTTTGATTTGAGTGTGAATGAAGGCTTTGTAAACGTTAATTTAAATTATAAATACAGATAATCAGGGGTAGAAACATATATATATATAGAATTCCATTTATTTATCTACGTATAACAAATTTGTCATTAGTGTTGGATAGCTGAGCATACGTTAAAAGACATCTGTCACATATAATTAACTGTTACTGGGCATCTGATGGACCGGATGTTATATTTCAGAATGTCTGATGTATAAAGAAACCCTTTATCAGATATTATGTTGTCTGAAAAGTGTATAATTACCTTTAGAAAGAACGAACTTTCACTAAAATTAAATTAACTTTATTAGGTCCAAGTGTTTTTTTTCACCTAATTCCCGATAGGGTGCGTTTGGATAGAGTTTTATACTTTTATATATTTATTTACCATGCATTACATCAGCGCCATTATATTATTTACAATAATTTCCATTTCAACTGTCTTTGCTGCTATTATAAAAACGTATTTAAATGTACTTATAGAAATTCTAATCACTTTTGTTAAACATACGCATACACGTTAGAGGTTTACTAATAAATTATTAAATTCTAAGAAATGGTGATGTACGTTCAACTACTTACTCAAGATATAGTGTTGGAAGTAAGTATAGAGACATTGAGTTTTAAAGGTTATAAATGACAAATACTACAGAAATGCAACCCTTTAAACTGTGAAAGAGAATCACTGAAGATAATAGTTATATATTGGTACAGTTTACGCTGTGATTCATTTTTATTCAATCGGTAAGAAAATGTCAAACGAGTCTAAAGTTTTGATTGGTCAGGAACACTTTGTTCGAAAAAAGGCCCGGCATTGCCAGGTGGGTTACGGCGTTCGAGTCGTAATCCAAGGGTTGCGGGTTCGAATCCCCGTCGCACCAAACATGCTGACCCTTTCAGCCGTGGAGGCATTACAATGTGACGGGCAAGCCCACTATAAGTTGGTAAAAGAGTAGCCCAAGAGTTGGCAGTGGGCGGTGATGACTAGCTGCTTTCCGTCTAGTCTTACACTGCTAAATTAAGGACGGCTAGCGCAGATATCCCTCGTGTGGCTTTACGCGAAATTCAAAAACAAAGCAGTCATTCGGTAAAATGTGGCAAGAACCTGAGAAGGGAACTTAAAAATGGTTCTGTTAATAATAGAAACCGTCATGATAGAAAAGCAAACCTTTTCGAAAGTGACGTTAAATATTTCACGACATGTTTTTGACGAGATAGACGATCACAAAGTACAATCTTGCCAATGAATTTATTATTCGAATGTTACCTCGGACACAGTGAGACATATTGGCGGAGACAGTGGAGTGAGACACATGGGTGGAGACAGTTGATGTGTAGTTACTGTTGGGAAGATTTCATAAAACTATATACAACTGAAATGAAAGGACCAAAAAATAACAACAAAAAACACGCGTGTTTTTATCTACATGTTAGTTTACATGGTTGTATTTTTTTATCGAAGTATTTTATCTAGATGTTAGTTTACATGGTTGTATTGTTTATATCGAAGTATTTTATCTAGATGTTAGTTTACATGGTTGTTTTGTTTATATCGAAGTATTTTATCTAGATGTTAGTTTACATGGTTGTATTGTTTATATTACATGGTTGTATTGTTTATATCGAAGTATTTTATCTACATGTTAGTTTACATGGTTGTATTGTTTATATCGAAGTATTTTATCTACATGTTAGTTTACATGGTTGTATTGTTTATATCGAAGTATTTTATCTACATGTTAGTTTCATGGCTGTATTGTTTATATTGAAGTATTTTATTTACATGTTAGTTTACATGATTGTATTGTTTATATCGAAGTATTTCATCCACATGTTAGTTTACATGGCTGTATTGTTTATATCGAAGTATTTTATCTACATGTTAGTTTACATGGTTGTATTGTTTATATCGAAGTATTTTATCTACATGTTAGTTTACATGGTTGTATTGTTTATATCGAAGTATTTTATCCACATGTTAGTTTACATGGCTGTATTGTTTATATTGTAGTATTTTATCCGACATTGACTCGAGGGCTATCTGCGCTAGTCGTTCCTAATTTCGACAGAAGGCAGCTGGTCAACACCACGCACTGCAGCTCTAGGGCTACTCTTTACCAACTGATAGGTCCTTTGATCATAATATAATAACGCTTCCATGGTTGCAGGGGCGAGTATTTTCGGTGGCGTGATTCGATCCCGCGACCCTCCGATTAAAATGAGAGTGCACTAATCACTAGGCCACCTAAGAGTGTAACTAAAGAACTGGTAGTAAACCACACAAAGAGTTTTGCATAATTAAAAATGTCCGATTTGCCACTGTGTGTTTGCTATGGTGTTGAACTTTGTTATTAAAACATCTTCTTTGGGATGTAATTTGTAACAGGAAGAGAAGGTTTATATCTATTGTCTATATTTTTACGGTTTGGGTAAAAGTGATTTAAATGAAGTCACTGTTCTACTAAATCTTATCATGTCGCTGTTCTTCTCTCACTCGTCCTCTTTCTCTCCCTCTGTGTATCCAGGTGTACGTACGAAATGGACTAAAGACAGTGGAAAGTGATTCACAAAATTTTAAACACATAAACAGTGTGTAACTTTACTATAGGTAGAGGAACACGTGTCTTCCTCCTTTTACGTTTTTTTTTCTCTTTTTAACTTGAAAGCTTTTACCAACTCTGTAAGGGTTATGTGACGTGAGAACTTCCTGTGACTAAATTTAGGTATTACGTAACCTTCTATTCTTCAGGTTAAATCTAAAGACACACTGTGGTTGACTTTAAATTATGTTGTTAGTTTCAGATAACCTAACCAATTCTAGCCAAAACTGTTGTTGAAAACAATGTTTATCATTTATAAGCCTTAGTGGACTTCTCTTCAGTTTCTAGCTTTTTCACAAGTAGGGAAGGACTTCGTTTGTTTGCTTTGAAGTTAACCACAAAGTAACGCAATGTTGTTTGTTTTTTTTTACGGTATTTTATTACATTATTCATTAACTAACAGTTTTGTATAAGTTTTAAGAACTCTTTATGTATGTTTGGTTTCAATTTCGCGCAAAGCTACACGAAAGCTATCTGCGAAAGCCCTCGTTTAGCTTTGCACGAAATTCAGGACAAACAAACAAATTATTGTTTGATAGTGTGTGTTTTTTCCTATAGCAAAGACACATCGGGTTATCTGCTGTGCCAACTGAGAGGAATCGAACCCATAATTTTAACGTTGTAAATCCGTAGACTTACCACCGTCCCAGCGGTGGACTGTATGGTAGTAAAACGTACTTTGACGGTCACTCGTATAGTACCCTCCAGTGATATGTCTCTGGACTTACAACACAGGTTTCGATACCTGTGGTGGGCCTTGAGTGAGCTATACAAGTGTTTGTATTAACGGTAACGTTTCGAGGATATTAAACTTCTGATTCATAGTAAGGGTTCGCTAAAAAATCCTTAGCTTACTCGTTGGGTTAAAGTCACCGTCTTCCCCAACAGAAGAAAAAACCTTTTCATTGTAACCGTTTAACAGAAAAAAACAACACACGCCTGTCTTTCATCTCTGTTTTAAACACAGAATCTGTCTTTCATATTGTATGGTTTGAAAGTTTAATAAAACATGCATTTATTTTGTTATTAAAACAAACCTATGAATTCATAGTTCCGACTTTGTTTTGTATACTGAAAACACAATAACAATAGAAACCTGAATACTGAAAACACAATAACAATAGAAACCTGAATACTGAAAACACAATAACAATAGAAACCTGAATACTGAAAACACAATAACAATAAAAACCTGAATACTGAAAACACAATAACAATAGAAACCTGAGTACGGAAAACACAATAACAATAGAAACCTGAGTACGGAAAACACAATAACAATAGAAACCTGAGTACGGAAAACACAATAACAAAAGAAACCTGAGTACTGAAAACACAATAACAATAGAAACCTGAATACTGAAAACACAATAACAATAGAAACCTGAATACTGAAAACACAATAACAATAAAAACCTGAATACTGAAAACACAATAACAATAGAAACCTGAGTACGGAAAACACAATAACAATAGAAACCTGAGTACGGAAAACACAATAACAAAAGAAACCTGAGTACTGAAAACACAATAACAATAGAAACCTGAATACTGAAAACACAATAAGAATAGAAATCTGAATACTGAAAACACAATAACAATAGAAACCTGAGTACTTAAAACACAATAACAATAGAAACCTGAGTACTGAAAACACAATAACAATAGAAACCTGAGTACTGAAAACACAATAACAAGAGAAACCTGAAAAGAATCATTTATATGTTAATTATAGCTCTGAGTCACTCCCATATTTCATATCAAATTTTACAACCAATCGTGGTCTCGAAAAATGAGTGTTTTGTCTCGTGGAAAGAACGTGAGTTGTCTTGCCACTTGTTCAACGTTGAATGTTATGAACAGTTATAAAAGAATATATAATAAGTTCGGCTTAGCCTTGATGTTCCTTAGGCTCAGCTGGAAGACAGACGTTGAGCGGCATGCAAATTTTCTCTGCGGGAAAACCACAGAAAGGTCGCTTACTGTAACCAAAGAAAATAGCTTCCTAGGCATACCTGCATACCAAGTAAATAGCTGAAAATAGATTGCTGAGAGGTCGGGAAATTGCTATGTACATTGTGCGAAAATAACGAAACTTGGAATCTCTACACATAGAGAATCGTGCAGGGGTTAAAATTGAGA